>NW_005054317.1:8273857-8300074 GCF_000277835.1 Geospiza fortis
CGCTCTTCCCAGCAGAATAGAGGTCACAGACAGGGGCCACAGCCCTGCGTTCAGCAGCAGAGAGGTGCACAAGAAAATGCTCAGCAGCTTCACGCTTCAGCAACCACACCAACCAGCTAGGAGGGAAAACCCACTGGTCACTGCTGGCACGGCATGTCCCCAGCCAGCCAACACACCCCTTTTCCTAATAACAGCGCCCAGTGAGTGTGACCCAAACATTTATGGGGCTCAGCACCCCCATCAATGACCCCAAAGATCGCTCATGTGCCTTGTTCTCCCAGCACTGCAAAGCCATGGCCACCAATGCCTTACACAGCCCTGCAACAACAGGGGCAGGAGCAGCGAGGCACACAGTCACAAACCCCTCAGGCTCTTGCTTTTCCCTTTCCCAGCCTTATTTCCACAATACTCCCAGGGTGGCAGCCCCTGCCAGGGCACAGGATGGTCTGCAGGGACCAGCTGTGAAGGCAATGCTGCCATGTTTGGCTGGCACCTGCCAGCTCCTGAGCATACCCTGCAGGGCAGCACTGACTTGTCCCAAGGGGCTGCCAAGCAGCATTTTGCCCCCAAACCCCTTCACAAAGCAATTACAGAAGCCAGGTTTCACCTAGTAGCCCTTTGGAAGACACAGGGTCTTTGGGATCCACCTCCATCCCCCAGCCTCCTGCAGCTTTCACCAAGCGCTGCTGCCCAAAAGTCACCTTGCCTGACAGGGGTGAAGTGCAGCAGCCTCTGTGCTGCCGTGGGGGCTGATGGATGGGGGCGAGGCACAGGAGTGGGGGTGAGGCACAGGAGTGTGCTGATGGATGGGGGTGAGGCACAGGAGTGTGCTGAAGGACAGGGGTGAGGCACAGGAGGCACACGGCTGCCTGCGGGCGCCCGGCGCCAGGCACAGGCGAGGAGACGTGCACCGTCAGCGCTTTCGGCAGCAAAGGTTGGAGCAGGGCTGGCTGCTGCTGCTGCTGCCTCCCGGCTGGCCAGGAGCCAGAATCCCAGGCCTCACTCACCTGCTGGCTTTGCACTGAGAGCGGAGCAGATGGGGAGAAAGAAGAGAGAGTTGTGGCTTGTGAGTCAAAGAGCCTGGGGGCACGGAGGGTGGGGGGAGCAGGCTTCGAGGGCAGCGAGTCCCCTGACATCTCCTCTCCTTTCCCAAGGCTGTATGAGGATGCTGGAGCATCCCTTGGAGTGCCAGGAGCCTGGCAATGTTCATCCCCATCCATCCTGCACGAGGCAGGAGCAGGAACCCCAGCGGCATTCCCCTCCAGGAGTCACCCCAGGACGAAGCTGGCAGCTGCCTGGAGCCCCAGCCCCGCCGCCCCGGCAGATCCCAGAGGCCAGCGGTTCACGATGAATTTCTAATTGTTTCCTCCAACAATGAGACATCCTGTTCAGAGCCGGGCGGCGCAACAAAGCCCAACGCCGGCGAGCGGGGCCCCTTCCTGCAGAGCAGCAACGGGGCGATGCCGAGCGCTCCCTGCCGCGCGCAAGGGGACAACGGGAAGGCGGGGAGCCGCCAAGAGGTATTTGATGGATTCACTTTGGCAACCGTCGGCTACCTTGTCATGCCAATAAAATTATTGCCATTGATTGGGGAGAGGCGTGGGCGCATGCTCCGAGGCGCGCAGCTCCCTCACGGGGCCCAGCGCCGGCGCCCACGGGGGCTGTAAGCGTGTGGGGAGGGGGCTGTGGGTCTCCAGAGCAGGGAATGGGGATGGAGCAGGAGATGGGGTGGGGATGGAGCAGGAGAGGGCATAGGGAAGAGGCAGGGGGAACAAAAGGCCCTTGTGCCGGGCAGCCAGCTGGGAAGAGGCAGCAGCGCGGGCAGGAGAGCATTTCCAGGGGCTGCACAGGGGTCGATGCCTGGGGGAATCCCCAAGGGTCACCGGCTGACACTGCCGGGGCCAGGGCAGGGTTCATGCCCCAAATGCGTCCTGTGTCCCCCCACACACAGCCCAAGAGCACAGCCAGGCAAGGCACAGGCAGTAAGCAGGGTAGCCAGCAGCAGGGTCACGAGGCGGGCCAAGCCCTGCCGCGCACGCCGGGAGCCGGATTTCACGCGAGACACAAAGGGCCCCTTTTCAGCCAGAGCTGCTTCCCCTGAGCACCAAGCAGAGGGTGATGCCAAAGGATCTGTGGGGACAGGGATGGGCAGGGAGCCTGATGGCTTCTTCTCTCAGCTCATATGGACCATGATCAGGTCATGCATCACACCCAGGAGGCCAACACATGGGGGCTTTGGTGATAGAAGGGAGCCAGCAGGCAACAGGGAAATCCCAAAAAGGCCCTGGTCAGCAAGTCCCTCTCCCACAGCACCTATTTTCTGTCCAGACACACCAAGGGTTGTGAACACACTGAGGTATCCTTAATGCAAAGCTTTTAGAGAATTCAAGGGGGGTGTATCCATAGGCTGCCAAATCTGCTCCCCCAAAGCACCATCATCTGCCTGCCCACAGGACAGGGAGCTACAGGGGAGCCCCTCAACCCTCTCCAGGCCACAAGAGGAGCACCATGTCCTGCTGTTAGGGATAGGGATAACCCACTTAGTGTGAAGAGTTTCTTGTTAGTAGTATTATTAGTATTATTATTATCAAAGAAGTGAAATCAAAGCAGCCAGACACAGGCCCAGTTCAGCTGCGCTTTCTGTGGGAGAGAATAAACAAGCCGTGGCAAGCGCAAGCCCCAAGGGGGGAGCAGATTCCCAAGGGAGACACAATGCACTCGTGCCCAAGGCCAGCCAGTTCCAGGACAGAACAGGGAGCTACAGGGATTGCAGTGGTGACAGGGGAGAGAGATAATCCTCGAAAATGAGAGCTCAGCTGGCTGGAAGGGATGTGCAGTCCGAGGCTACCCTGGCTGGGATGCACTGGCTGCACTGTCCTGTAACCACACCTGCCTTAGGGATCTCCAGTGCCTGGATCCCCCCAGGTGCTGGGTATCTCCTGTAGGGCTGTGGCAGGAGGCAGAGCTCACAGCCTCCTTGTTCTGCAGCAGCCAGGGACAGCTGTGGGAAGGGAGCCGTAGCTGCTTTGAGAGAGGAATTCAGCTCATCCCCCCAAAAATAACCAGACAGCACCCAAAACTGGGTCAACCCACAAGGGCTACACTGAGCTCAGCAGAGCCCCAAGGCAGTGCCGTGTTTGCATAACAAGGAGCAGATGGCAGTGAAGGAGGGCAGCCGGGTCTGTGCTGCGCCTCCCCGAATGTCCCACTGCTCCAGCTCCCAGCCCAGCACAGGGCAGTCACTGGGAGGGGGTTGCACCACCTTCAGCACACCCCCTTCAGTATCACCCTTCTTCCCTCTCTCCACACAACACTTCAAGCACACCCAACATCAAGTCTTTGGCATACCCAGCTCAAGAGCTGACATGGGTGCAGTGTCAAACGTGCCTTTCCAGCACATTACTGAGCACTCCCATTGCAATCATACACACAGCTTCCCATCCACCCAAAAAATACAAAAGACAGCCTGGGAAAATTATAACTGCCCAATAAAAACATTGCCAATTGAGGACAGGTGGTTTCCAGGAAAAACCCAAGCATTAGGACACAGGCTTCATTTCTCTTTCAAAAATATCCCCTGATATCCCTGCTGCTGCATGCTCATAGTTCACATCCCCATGCCACTTCCCCATCCACAGCACTCTCAGACTGTAGGGTGCAAGGCCAGGTCCCTGCCAGGTCAGGAGTGCCAAGGAAGTGGTTCAGTGCCAGCTCCAGCAGCGTTGGAACCCATCCCTGCATTGTTCACCTGGGCATGGCTGGAATTCCCCGAGTGCCCCAGTCCCATGACTGCTGGCACGGAGGACAGAGAGCACGTGGGACCAAGGGCTTTCCAAGCCTGGCCTCTCCACATAACTTGGGATCAGCCAAAGATAATTGCCTGCCCAGTAATGCTGCAGGACAAGCTGAGACTGGGCTGCCATGGGTCCTGCTGCTGCAACTCACTCAGTATCCCAGGGATTGTGACCTCCATCCCCCTGGTGCCTCCACATCCCAGCCCACAGACAGTTTTGCAAATCTGATATTGCCTGCAAGATCCTTCCACACCCCCCCCAAAGTTGGGTCTCCCTGCAGCTGTGGTGGCAGCAGGTGCTGCCCAGCACCCTGCCCTCCCGACAGCAACTGTTGGTGGCAGGGCTGGGGACAGGCTGCAGGGCAGCCACAGGCTCGCGTGGCTTTTTGGGGGGACAAAGGGAGGCTCTGTCTGCACGCAACAGTCTGGACAAATGCTGGGCATGGGAGCTGCCATCCAAGGAAAAGCCAGACGCAGCAGTGACTCTGGCCTGACCTTACCCCGGCCCAGATGGCGGGATCGGTGCCCCTCAGCAGAGCAGCATCCATTACAGGGCTCCTGGGGGTGGGGAGGGAGGCCCCCAGCTGTCAGTGCAGCCCTTCCTCTCCCAGAGGAGATGCCAGGGCTTCTGCAAAGGGTGGGGGGGACAGCAGGCTGCACCAAGCCTAGGGTGGGTGTTTACCAAGGGGACGGTGGGAAGCACCAACAGTTTAAAAGCAGAGGGATTGCAACCACTGCTGAAGGTTGCACCCTCCCACACACATCCTCCTCTCTGCCTGGAGGAGCCACCTTGGCTACACTCTGCTGAATCCCTGCCAGGTATCGCATCCGCTGGCCGGGGACACGCTGGTTCCACTCAAAGCCAGGTCAGCAGCCCCTCCTCAGCCCCACTCCAGCCCCGGCAGCCAGGCAGCAGGATCAGGTAGCTGCTGAGGCAGCGCTTTGCCAGGCAGCCCCTGCCGCAGGAAGGAGGGCTGGGCTGCCCACCTCAAGGTCACTGCAGGGACAAGGAGAGCACCTCGTGGTGCAGGACTTGGAGCCTGCAAAGTGCTCCCAGGCTACCATTAGAGAGCTCTGCAACACCAGGGGATCTGGGGGCTGCAGGCAGGATAAGCCTATAAACCTACCCAGCATTCCAGCACTGAGAGCCACCTCTGGAGTCTCATCAGCTCCATATCCTCATGCCCTGCAGGGCCAGAGAGCCACACCAGCTCTTTGGGGCACCAAGTTCAAAACTAGGAAAAACAAAGCTTGAGAAGCCCTGCAGGGAGGGAGGACACTCAAACCACACCTGGGCATCAAGTTCTAGTTTGCAGTCGTGGCTGCAGCATGCAGCCCACACACCAACCAGGCACCCACATAGTTGACCCCTTCCAAATGGCTCTGAAGGTGCAAAGACCAGGGGAAAAATTAAAAAAGAAGAGAAAGAAGAGAAAGAAGAGAAAGAAGAGAAAGAAGAGAAAGAAGAGAAAGAAGAGAAAGAAGAGAAAGAAGAGAAAGAAGAGAAATCCAATTTGCCATCTAAAAACCAACCACCAGCCCTTCTAGGTAACTGTGGAACTAGAGGTGTAACACTGTCCCTGTGGCTTTTTGAACCCTCCTCCTACATGCTCCTCCCTTCCCATCTCCATCTAAAAGCTCCCATCTGGAGCCCAGAGCAGGAGAAGCCTGCAGCAACCCGACACCAGTCCCTCTGGATCCCTCATTGATCCGGAAGGGAGGACGAGCTGCCTCCATCCCGACAGCCCTGCTGCTGCCCTGCACCCTCCAAGGACTGCAGAAAGACAAGCAGAAGGTGTGGGGCTAGAGAGGACCTCTCCATCATGCCCCCCACCCCAACATGTGCTGCCTATGCCCCAAAAACGCTGCTAATAGTCAGAGGCACAGGCGGGTCTGTCAGGGGTCATGGGGGAACAGGGGCAAGTAGGACATATGGGGACTACACAACAGCATCCTGCTCCAGATTCCTGCCAGGGAAACCACCCTGTCTCCTGCAGGGCACCCCGGCCACCACAGATCAGGAGATGTAGCAAAAATGCAGAATGCTGTGCCCAAAACAGAGTGCTGAAGCACCTTACAAGTTACATAGAGATGAGCCAAACCCCCCAGCCATGCTCTGGTCCATAGCAGGGACCCTACCAGGACCTCCACATGGCCTCTCCCTGGCTGAGGATGTGTTAATGGAAGCTATGTTTACACAGGGCATGTACAGCTGTAATTACAGGCATGATGTTATGATAACAGGAAATCCGTGCCCTGTGGAGATGCAGGCAGAGAAAGGCACGCATGGAGCTATTTGCTAATTGCCACAAGCAGCCTTTTGTGCCCAGGCAGGGTGCAGGAAGTGAAGGCTCCCCCTCGCCAGGCTGGAGCCATCAGCACCCACCCTGCCCAGGTCAATGACAAGGCCAGATGGACAGAGGGTCCAGATGGACAGAGTATGACCCGTGGCAGCTCCAGGGCAAGCTCACCTGCCCCTGAGACATGACAGGATGGGCTCTGAACAACCATCAGCAAGGACTCACCTTCCTTATGTCATAACCCTTCCAAAAAGGGCAGAGTTTTGTAAATTCAGTTGGCAGAGAGAAGCAAGAGGAAATTTCCCCTCATGGGCCCTTTGCACATTACCCCAAATATATCAGGTCATTCTATTATGGAGGCCCAGCCCAACCAGCACCCCACAAAGGGCCAGTCAGGCAAGAGCCCATCCCTCCCCATCAGCACCACTGAAGGCTTTCCTACCTTTTTGATCTTCCCGCTCCGTGTGCCCGCAAAGACGACAGTTTGTCCTCTGTAGTCATAGGCAGCCACCGAGGTCATGCCATCCTCCTTATCCACAAACAGAGGGGTCCCCTCGATGGTGACAGTCCCTCCCAGGGGCTGGTTAAAATCCTGGCCACAGAAGTTGTCGTCGATCTGCAGGGGCTGTTGGAAGAAAGCAGAGGAGAGATGAGCTTTTTGCCAATGCCTCGACACGTTGGACCTCACAGATGGCAATCAACCATCTCCTACCTTCACCCCACAGCTACAGCACCTTTGGCAGCCTCCTACTGCAGCCATCTCACCTCACCAACCAAGGAAAGGCATGGGTTGTCATTTCCCTAACACCCCCTACACACTGATGTAAGGCATTGGGACAGATGCACTGCATGCAGGCCCTCTCTACATTTGAACAGGCTCTGCAGACCAAGACCAAGGCTCTCTGTCCTCTGCATCCTACAGAGCAGCACTTACAAACACAGCAGGAGCCAGTGGAGCATCCCTGCTCCCCCCTCCATCCCTGCCAGTGCCATCTCAGACACGTGGGATGCCAGCACAAGCTCCCCAGCACACACACATTCCTCTCCTCCTCATCCCAGCACTAGCTTCAAAAAAAAAAATCAGCTTGGCAGCAATGCAGGAGGGGCTGAATCCTGCACCCCAGCCTTCCCCCAAAGAAAAAACACTTCCCAGACAAGGCCATGCCAAGGCAAACAAGTCAGCGCTCCTGGAAGAGCTTCACTTCACATAGCAAAGCCTCCAGCAAACACACTACCCACCTGCCAGCCCTGTTCCCCCTCCCGCAGGAACGTCTTTGGGAAATCCCCACATTTTTTCCATGCTGCCTTGCCCCAGACAAGGGCCTGGCTCAGCCAGCTGCCTCCTCAGTTCAGATCAAACCCACAGATCTGGGAGAAGCTTTTGCAAGTTTCCCCTCTGCCTGGGGAAAGGCAGAAGCAGGGCTGCACTGGCCTCTGTCCATTCTCATGGCCATGACAGCAGGGACTTCCTTCAAGGACAGTGTGATGATGAGCAAGGCAAAGACAAAGGGATGCCCTCTGTGAAAGCTGCGATGCAGGCAGGGGAGTGGGACCAGGACCAGATCCACAGCATTCACCCCTACCTTGAGCATCCTCACCTGACCTGCTGAGCAGAACAACAGACCCTGGCCACAGCTGTCTGGCCTGCGGGGCACATGGGCCTCCCAGTGTTCCCACACAAGGCAACAGCCTCACGTGGTCACACAGCACCAGCAAAATCCCCGCTCTGTCCAGGCAGTGAAGGGCTTTGCCAAATCCCCAGGGGTGGCAGCGGGCCTGGATGCAGGAGGGTAAAGTGGCAAGGCAGGCACGGCTGACAGGGAGACAGCCTGCTCCGGTCACGGGATTCTTCCGCTTCACAAGGCTCCTTATATAATTTTGAATTTAAAGGGGAGAGAGGTTTTTTGGCAAGCAGCAGGCTCCAAATGCATGCCAGTCCCCAAGGGGTTTTAAATCCATACCGCATGTGCACAGAGCATATGGGAAAATGCCGAGCTCCCAAGCTCCACGTACGCAAGGGCAGCGCAGAGCTCTGTAATTCCCACTCATCTCTGCCTGGGAAGCAAGGATCAGCCCAGACTGGCTCCCACCAACAGGCACCCATGTAGAGGGGAGAAAACACAGCACTTTTCCGTGCCCCAGCACAATACACTTGCAGCTTCAATGGCATCGCCCTCCCACAGCCATGGCAAGGCTGCTCACCCTCCTCACCGTGCCACCATTCCAGCTCCAGGGCCAGTGGTCCCAATCCCTGCTGTTCCTACAGCAGGAACTCAGTGCTGCACCAGCCTTCCCAAAAGGGAAGGAGCAGTCACACTCAGTCCACCAGACACTCTGGGGATGCCCCCTCAGTTGCTCGAACTTCTGGTTTTGGGTGTTGAGTTAATGTACAAAGATCAACTCCTTCCCTGCCTGACTGTTGCTCATGCTTCCCTGAACTAGGGGAACTCTTACAGCCAATCATGACAGACATGGGGATCCCCAAAACAGGAACATGGGCACTGCATGTCTCTGCAACCAGAAGAAAAAGAGGGAAGGGAAATCACAAGCTCTCCACTAATCCTCTGAATGCCAGCCTTGCCCTCTCCTATCCACTGGCCAACACACATACTAAGCATCCTCCTCTGCATTATGAGAATAGGAATTTTAAAACAGCAAATCCTAGAAAATTATCTTCGTAATCACAGAGTGAGATGTGAGCAATGCTCCAGCCGATACACAGCTCCCATCCAAATACCTGGGATTTCTTAGCTGCTTTACTGGGGGAAAGATTCTGTCCCCCACAGCCAAATAAACCCCAGCACCTCCCACCCAGCCATCTGCAGCAGCAGAAGGGTTCAGGGCAATGCCACAAAGATATTCAAGCCCTGGCACCCCTGGGTGCAGGTTCTGCTCTCTCTGAGCTCAATCTGCAGCTTCCCCAACCCCACGGCTGCTGAATATGCAAGAGGAGAGATGTTTATGGTGTTTACTGCTCTCTGCTTTGTCTCAACATACTCTCTGGGAAATGACAAATACAGCTGCGCTCTGGGACCGAGGAACTCCCGCCGCCGCCATGCCGACACCACCTCGATAAATAATTACGCCGGCAATTAGCTCATTAACAGCAAACTGCCTCGTTAGGGAAGCGCAGGCGGCGCAGAGGTCGGGCCAAGGGCGGCAGTGCCGGGGTTGTGGAACCCACCGACAGAACCCATCCCTGGCACATGTGGGGAGAGGCAAGGCAGAGGGGCAGAGGGCAGGATGGACAGAGGGACAGCTGTGCCCCAGCCGGTGCTGGCAGGGACAGACACACACCACGGCACGTGCGGGACAGTGACCTTGCAGCGTTTGAGCCTGCGGATGCTGGGATCTGCAGGAGACACTGGGATCGGCAGGAGGCATCGGGATCTGCCCACTCTCGCATTTGCACGGGGTTTTGCAGGGACCACAGCCTTCAGCCTGGGGGTTGCAGTGTTTCTTTTGGGGATTTGGGTTGTTTTTTTAATTATTGTTATCGTTTGTTTTTCTTTCCATGCTTTCCTTCGGCACCCCTCTCAGTTGCCCCTGGCTCAGACACCCCAGGGCAGCTATCTGCACAGCACAGCAGTCTTCTCTCTCCCAGCACTATTTTTTCCTCCCCAAAACAGGGTCAGGAAATTCGGATTTCCTGGGGAAAGGGACCTGAAGGAGGGGGAAGGCAGGCCCACAGCGAGCAGGAGCGGGTGTCTCCTGATATGCCTTGTCTCATTGCCTCTCTTCAAGCCCACTTACGAAAGCAATGAGGGAGCAGACAGCACGACAAGGCTCGCATCACTCAGCATTATTAATTAGCCAGTAATTCGCCAGTTAACACCATTATAGGCTCAGCCCCTTCCCCCTGTGCACCTCCAGGGGCTGTGATGGAGGATGTGGAGGGATGCAAAGAGCCAGGGAGGAGGTTACAGGAGGCTGGTACAAAGTGCCAGGCTGGGATGCCAGGCTTTCCGTGCATTAATCGCTGCTCAGGAATAATCCGAGTGTGGTACGGTTTGTTACCACCTGCATTTCTCTGGCTGCCCCGGAAAGGATTTGGCTTATCCTGGCCCACTTTCAGCCAGTTTGTCACCAGCCATTGTCCTGTGCCAGCAAGCTGGGCAGCAAGCCTTACTGAGGAGTCAAAACTCATTTTCTCCCTGGGGTAGCCCAGGGAAAGCTGATGCCACATCCCGCTGGCTCCAGGCACTGCCTCTGCCCACAATGCCAGCCCAGAAGTCAAGGGCTCCAGGAACTCTAAATAACTCCTTGCTGCAACATCTGCACTCCAGCCCCAGCCCTTGTCCTTTCCCAGCCCTGCTACACCAGTCCTTGCTCCCCCCAGTTTGGGGACAGGAGCACTGGGCAGATGTGCTGAGCACATCTGGCCCCAGGCACAAAGACCTCCCAGCCCTGTGCTGCACAGGGGAAGGAAAGAGCCTGGCTACACAACACCAAACCCCTCTGAGTGAAGCCTGGGAGCAGTAAAACCTCTGGAGAGGGTCAGGGGCAATTTAAGCAGAGGAGCTGGCACAGGGAAATGGCCTGGGTGCTTCCACAAGGTGCCTCTGCTGCATTTGGAAGCCCATGCTCAGGTCTGAGTGCACCAGTGTGGGGAGTCTCCCTACAGAGCCAGCTCCCTTCCCACTTCCACTTCTGGATCCCAGAAGGAGAGAGAGAGAAATGGGAAGCAGGAATTCACTCCACTCACCAGCACTGGAGAGGAATCACTAACATCTCCTGAGCTATCTGCCAAGCCTGGTAGCCTCTCCTCCCAGCTCCAGCACCAGCTCTGGAGAATCACAGCTACCCTGCAGCACTGAGAATGAGTATCCATTGGTCCTGCACTGCCTGGGGTCTGGGAGCGCAGTGCTGACCAAACCTCCTCCAGCAGGGCCAGCCTCAGCCCCTTACTGCCATGAAGGAGCAGAGCAAGAGAGCTCCTTGCACATTTCCATATGGATGGGGTGTAAATCCCAAGCAACTACTGACTTGAGCAATTACATTTTGTCTCCTTATAAATTAAAAAACCAGCATGTCCTTTATTTTCTGGCCAGTCCTCACCACCAAGAGATGGTGACCCACCATGACTGCCATGACCCACCCTAGAGGTGGCTTTATTTTATTAGGGGTGCAGAAATTCCTGCGAGAGAGAGGCTACGTGCTTCCAGTGGTCTGGTTTGGCCTGTGCACAACACAGCAAGGAGCTGAGGGCTTGACTTATCATCCACTCATGTCCTGCCCCACTCTGCCTGGCATCTGGAGGACTGGGACAGAAAACACCACCTGGTTCCCCTGGAGGAGGGTGTCACTCCCCAGCCCAGCTCATACAAAAGCAGGAGCCTCCCCATCATGGCACACATCTTTCCACCCCACAAGAGCCATATCTGCAGGACCCAGAGAGTACCCTGAGATCCACTTACTCCCAGGCAGCAATCCTAGGACCAGAGTTTAAATTTCTCCCTGGAGTGCAGGGGGGCAGAGCAGCCTCCCCAAACCTGGGGATGTGGGGCACTGGAGAGGCGAGCCGGGAGCACGAGAGGCAGCACTGAGCAGTGAGCACAGAGCAGCTCCACGGCAGAGCCAGCAGCTGCACGGCCCAACAGGCAGCCGTGTAACAATTTCATCATTTTCCAGCAAAATTGAATTAGTTCAAAGCCAAAATCTGATTTGTGAGCCCAGCGCTCTTGACAGCAAACCCTTTACTTTGTCAGGCAGCTGTTAGCTGTCTCCTTCAGAGTGCAGTGAGGACAGTGGGAGAGAGGGCAGGGCTGCTCCACAGGGACCCCCCTGCCCACCTGCCTGCACCCAAAGCGCTGCTTGAGCACGCCTGGGGCTTGCTGATGGGTGCTGAACACCAACAAGCCGGACCTGGGGGAGGTGGCTGATAGCAGGTGGGTCAGGACCTCCACCAGACCCTCCCAAACACACACGCCAGCAGCCCAAGCCTGCCTCAGCCCCATATCAGACCCTGCTAGGGGACTATCCAGCCTGTGACAGCTCCATCACCTGGAGTTGTAGCCTCCAGCAACTACTGGTGGTTTGTAACACTGCCCAGAAAAGAATGCAGTAACAGTAACAGTTCAATGAGAAAACAAACCCAAGAGCCAAGCTGGGAGGTCCCCTGCCCACCAGGACTCAGAGGTCCCACACTGAGCTGCTGAGACACCAGAGGGAGCAGAGGCACCGAGGTGGGAACTAGGCAGGAAAACACCTCCTTGGGGACAGAGGGGAGTGCTCCCTCAGTTGGGAATCACCGTTCCAGGATAGCAGCCCTCACCTCCTGCACCTCTGGATGACAGTTTGCACTGGTCACTCCCAAAAGCCACCTGACTTGACAGTGTCTTGTGCCCCCCCAGCACTCCATGGAGAGGATGTGGTCCCTCCATGCTGAACATGTGACCAACTTCTGCTGAGACCACCAGCCCCCCCCAGCTCCCTCCATCAGGTCTGTGCTCCCTGTCCTGCACATCCTGCTGCTTCCAACACCTTCTGCTTGGCCACTGCCAACCCCCAGGTGACACAACACCCGCAAACCCACATGCCATCTGCAAGGGACTCCACAGCAGAGCTGCAGCAGACGCCCTGAGGCCTGAGCCTGCCACCCTTCCAGCCCCAACTCACTGACACTGCCCATATCCACAGGGAAAACACAGCTCAGGTCAAATCACTGGGGAAGGTCCAGCTAGAGAACACCACCAGAAACCAGAAATAGTCTGGCTTGAGTAAAGACAGGTGGGAACTCACCGAGTTGATGCAGCCCAGCTCCTTATTCAAGAGCCAGGGCAGGGAGAGTTTCCCTTCCCCTCTGTAGCATGACTGGATACGCTCCTTGATCTTATCCTTGATCTTCTTCAACGTGAAGAGGCAGAGCACAGACTCCTTGGGAGGCTTAACCCTATTTTTCTGGCCCTGGGAGAAGATGGTGAAGAGGATATCCTCGTGCTCTGAGATGCCCAGGTACTTGGCCAAAGCCTTGCCAGGCTTGGTCAGGTAGGCGTCCTGGATCAGCCGGTACTCGATGCCGTCCTGCACGCAGCCAATGGGGAATTCCACATAGGAGTAGAACTTGGGGTCATCCACACAGAGGCGGACGATCTTGGAGGTGAAAAACTGCTCCCCAGTGGAGTCAGGAGAGGTCAGCTGGGTGTCCAGCTGCAGGGTCAGGTAGTAAACAAACTGCTCGCTGCTGAAGCTGTAGATGTAGTAGATGTCAAAGGTGGGGAACTTTGAGAGCGTATCCGAGGGGATTTTGAGCTGCGAGGAGACAAACTCATCCTGGTAGACGAAGCCAAACATCTCCGCGTTCTCCTCGTTGGCCATCAGTTTGCGGCTGGACAGAGTGGGGAAGTACTCCGACTTCCCATCAATGGGCGTCCCAATGAAGAGCTTGTTCTGCCCGTTCAGCACCTCGATGATGACGCCGGACATGGTGCCCGACTCGTTGACACTGGAGAGGTAGTGCTCCTTGCGGTGGTGGGGCTCACCCAGCTTGAAGAGGTCGTCCAGCCGCAGGAACTGGCAAATCCCCTGGGAGGCACTGCCGCAGGCAATCAGCCGATTCCCCGAGTAGTCCACCAGCAGCAGTTTGTTGACGTTGTTGGTTGTGACCAGCCCGTGTGGGCAGGACTGGACGCTGGGCGGAGGGTAACACTTCTCATTGTCCTCCACGGGCCCCGTCACGTGGGTCCTCAGGAGTGTGAGGTTATTGGAGAGCTTGTAGATCCGATTGACAGCCCCCACGTAGACCTCCCCAGTTTTGTTATGGACCACCAAGTGTGTCAAGCTCCAGTCTGTAACCGGGAAAGTCCTAAAGGGAGATTTGGGGCTGCCTTCCGCCAGCGGTAGCCAGGTGCTCCCCAAGAGCAGCAAGGTCCAAATGTGGATGGACAAGTGGTGCTTGAGCCAAAGGAGCCACATTGCAGCAGCCTCACATCCAGCCAAGGCCATGCCCAAACCCAGCCACAAAATAAATAGAAACAAACCCAAACTAAAGGGATGGGGGAGGGAGGAGGAGCTAATGGGAAACACTCTCCTCTGCTTCCTCTGCGCTCAGCATTCAGGGCATCGTGGGCGTGGCCAGTCCAGTCAACCCTAGAGGGAGAAAGATAAGAAAAGTGGGGTTAGGAGGCTTTCCTGCAGTCTCAAGCATATTCCACCCCACCCAGAAGACTCTGCTGCTTCTCATTTTTCTAGCAGGCAGAAGAGACCCTGACCTGCTGTCCAGTCCCACTCCACAGCAGTGCTGGGAATGGATGCAAAATCCCAGTTAGCAGCAAGCACAGCCCAAGCCCCTACACAGAGGAGGATCTCAAAGCACCTTTTAAAGGAGTTGAG
Source organism: Geospiza fortis (assembly GCF_000277835.1). Lineage (NCBI taxonomy): Eukaryota > Metazoa > Chordata > Aves > Passeriformes > Thraupidae > Geospiza > Geospiza fortis. The sequence continues at coordinate 8,288,282 of NW_005054317.1, forward strand.
AGAGCCAAGAGTGGGCTTGTTGCCCACTATCCTGCCACATGCCTGCCAGGAGGGGCATGGGCAGGAGGGGTTGGAGGGAGCACACAGGCATGGCAAGGACAAGCCTGTCCTTCTGGCATTTCTATGCATTAAAAACACAGGTCCAGACATGAGACAGTTGGTTTGAGAGGCTCCAGAGGGACAAGGGGGCACACACTGTGGGGATGGAATGCTCTGCCTGCTGCTGTGCCACAGCTGGGGCTCACCAACAGGCAGCAGCAAAGCAGTGGAGAGCCAGCCAAATACCCCACACCGGGGTGACCTTTGCATCCCCCAGCAGGGAGGAGATGGGCACAGGAAACCAATGCACAGCTCTGCTCTCTGCGTCAGCTCAGCAGCCCCTCCATTATACCCCATCCCTGTCTTCTCCATCCACCCTCCCCACACAGGCACAAGCACCCCTAGACTAACCAGGGGTTGTGTAAACCCCCCTACAGCACACAGCCCATCCCACCATCACAATCCATCACAATCCATCCACCCCAGCTGGGACCAAGGTCCATGGCTGGGGCACCAGCTCAGTTTCCCAGCCCATGCAGATAAGCCACTCCAGAAAGGAGTGGAGGAGAAGGAGAGCCTCTCCCTCTCTCCTTATCATCCATCTCTGACTCAGCCCAGGATAACCTCCAAGAGGATCCCCAGCAGGGAGTGGCACAGGTAGGAAATATGACCTGCGGTGACTGGCAGCTCTGCCAGATCCCAGCCCTGCCCAGGCAGGGTGTCAGAGGGCAGCCAGCTGCCATATCAGCAGGGCTGAACACTGCCCCACCCTCAGCATCCTGCCCTTGGCAGGGCTGTGGGACCCACCAGCTAGGCCACATGCAAACCTTGGGGGGCTGCATCATCACTGAGCCAGCACTGAGCCATACAGCTACCCCAACATTCCACAGAGCATCCTTCACTTCTGCTGCTCCCCTCCCCAAGCCACAGAGCCAGAGAAACGTTTTTCTCCTTCTCCAACTCTCAGCACACGCAAGATTCCCATCTCCCTTTTTCCGGGCAAGTCCAGCCCTGGCCCCTGCAGCCCTGCCAGCTCCCCTGAGCCCCAGATACATTGGGTGAAGTTTCTGCACCACTTCCAAACCCTCTCTGCACATCTGCCTCTGCCCACAATGCTCCTCATCCTGCTGTCTTCAACTTCCCAACACATCCACCTCCAAGGCAACAGTCTCAAGGGACATTGGGACAACAGCACACGAGCAGCACTGAGACGGAATCCAGATGCCACAAAGCTCCATGGGTGTGGAGGCAACCAAAGCACCACCCTGGAAATCATCCCCAAGGTCCTAATCACCCATTCTTACCACCTTTTCCAACACTGTAAAGAATAGGTAGTGACAACACTGTCAGGGCAAGGGCACTCCCAGAAGACACTCACACTACTCAGAATCTTCATTTTTCTGAGCTTGTTGGTAAGAGAACAAAGACAAGCACCCCATATCAGAGCTTATTAGCCCCAAACCACATTGATGTGGGACTGAGTGGCACTGTGAGCACAAACCCACTGGTTAGCCCAGAAAGCCACAGCCCAGCAGCTGCAGGCATTGGGGTTTCCTGAAGGAAACCAGAGAGTGGTTTCTGCACCCCAAGGAACTTGCACAGCTGTCATCAAGACACTGCTCCCATGAGGCTGAGCCCCTCAGGAACAGCACAGTGGCTGCCTGGCAAGGAGGCCAACACCAAATTCAAGTGTCAGTGACGTGCCAAGGAGAGAAGGAACGGGGAAGATGGGGAAGGTGACAGTGGGAGATTGGTGCAATGTGGGGATGCCAACCAGAGCATCTCCTGCCAGGATGAGAGAGCACGACAGGGAACTTGCTTTCTTGATGCATTTCTATGATTCACTGCTTCTATTTCAGGAAGTGGGTGAGAGAACTAGAGGTCGAGCTACTGCCACAAACCAGGGCTAGAAAGCCCAACAGGAGATTCCCAAATTAACGTAGGGAACTGCAAATCAGAAGTTGGAACGAGAGCAAAGTGAGGCAGAGCTGGGGCAAGCTGAGAGATGACACTCTGCAGAGGTCCTCAGAGATTTCTGCTCCTAAATATACTGCAGCAGCAACATCTCGTCCTAGTGACCTGACACCAGTGGTGGTTTTGTCCAGTAAAAACCATCAGCAACGATTAGTGAAAATAAAACAGCACAAATGGTTGGTTTGTCTGCTTTTTTTTGGGATTCAGTGGTATGGGTTCCTGAACTTTGAACTAAAGCAGGGCTCAAGCCCACCACAGTGCAGGCAGCCCTGCACTGCTCCCTGCCCGTGGGAGCAGCAGCCAAAGGGCATTTCCCTGCTGTCACACAGCTCTGAGGGCCATGGAGAGGTCACAGTGCAGCTAAGGCAGGGCAGCTCCTCCACTGGCACCCAAACCCCTGGGGCTACATTCAAGCAGCACCTCGCCCTGGGGTCACCCAGCCCAGGGCCACCATATGACTGCCACCACCAGGAAGCGAGACCTGCACCACAAACACATCCAGTGCAGTCCAAAGGCATGGAAAACCCTGGGCAGATACCCTGGAGCCGAGCCCTGCCCTGGAACAGGCAGCAATAAAATAATTCACCCCGGCCTGGCTGCATGAATGCCAGCTGGGAGAGTAGGACCACAAATGCAGCTGGCAGTGCTGCTGGGCAGCAAGTGATGCAGCACAGAGAGTCTGCAGCGCTGAGCATCCCCAGGGCTCACCCCACAGGCCAGACAGCACCACAGGCTTGTGTTTTGATTTCCATGTGCACACACAAACACACAATAGATGTATATACACACACATGTATTTATAGAAGGAAACCAGCCATCAGAAACAAAGCCAGCACAAGAGCCAAATCCTCCCCAGTCCCCTTCATCCCCCACTGGAAAGGACATTTGCTCACAGTTTCACCTCCAAGTGGCCACACTGAGATGGGTTGCAGCCACTGCAAAACCTGGATGGGGGTCACCCACCTCAGCAGGGCCAACACCCACAGATCCCAGCCTCCTCCAATGAGCCTTTCAGCAGCAAGCAATGGCCATGCCCCAGGGATACCAGTGCCCCCTTCCTGGCTGCTGGAGAGGTGGCAAGGGGCAGCAGCCCTCATCCCCCCAGGCTGACAGCTCCCTGGTCCTGCAATATGCCCAAAGACCTGTGCTTGGGATGGGAGATCACACTTAGAGAAAACAATCATCACTTTTGATAGCACAAAGCGAGAGTACTGGGATGGAAAAACTAACCTTAAAAGGCAAAGACTGGACAGAGAGTTAAGGACCACCTCTCCACTCATCCAGGCAGCAAGTCTAAGAGTCAGCACCAGCCTACAGAGCAGCAGCCCTCAGGGGAGCACCCACAGACAGGGTTTAAACATGCAGACAAACACAGAGGCGCAGATTTGGCACTCACAGACCTGCTTGCCATCCCTGCTTTTCCATCAACATGACCCCAGCAGATTCTCTCCCAGCAAAACACCCCAAGAGCTTTATAGCCTTGCACTTCAGCAAGGGAGGTTGGAGGACAGAAGGTGTGGGATTGAAAACCCCCACATAACCCACCCACAAAAGGGGAAATGGCATCTAAAGGGCCTTTACCTGTAATCCCTCCAAGTCACTTGCTGCTCTCAGCAATAAGAAACAGCCAAGAAGGGACCAGCTACAAGCTGCCAGTAATTAGCAAAGGGGAGAGGGGAGATTATCCAGGGGAAAAAAAAAGCCTTCAGGCCACAGGAGAGGCAGCCTCACCCTAGAGCTGCTGTATTTTTAGGTTCATCTGCCTGGGAAAAGCCTTGCAATGAGGAAAGCCTGGTGGTGGTACAAATTTGAGCTGCACTACATATGCAATTGCTGCAGCAGGGCTAAAGTTTAACTCCTTCTTTCACTGCACACAGTCATTGAAAACTATTTGGTTAGGGTCCCTCCCTAGCCAGTGAGTTAAATCATTAAAAACCTTATCCCTGGCTCAAACCACACCCTGATTAAATCAATGGCAGGCTCTGAAGCTGCCCCCATCTCCCTTACTATCACCCAATCAAGAATATCTCCAGTTTCTTCCCAGGTTCCTGCCATCCCTCCCAGGCAGGGGCTGAGGACTCCATCCTACCATCCACCCCAGCTTCCACTCCTGCCCTGCAAGGATCTTCTGGGCAAAGAATTCAGCTTCTTTTGTTCTGAGAAACATGACAAGGAGAAGCAGCCATCTACTGCCCAAGGGCTCACGAAGCTTGACCCTCAGCAAAAAAGAGCATAAAAGAACAAGCAGTGAGGAAATTAAATAGCATTTCTCAAGTGCACAATTCCCCTTCTCTGGTCCTCTGCAAGAAGTCATGTCACGCCAAGAACAGCTTGAACTCCAGAGCAGCTCTGGAGCCACTACGTGCACTCACCACCAAGAGGCTGCAGGCTGCTCTGCAGAGAGCCCTTCCAAAAAGGGCTCACAAGCATTTCCGAGCTGGAAACCCAGGCTCCCACTGCCACAGCGTCCCAAGGCAAGGAGGCACATGAGGACAGCCTCAGCAGCCCTTCCAGGAAAGCAGGCATGGACAGAGACCTTACACATTCCCCAAATCCATACACCAGGAGTGAGAGTTGGTGGCTGTCCTTTGCCTTATTCCCACAACTCACCTGGGTATCACAGTCCATACAGGGACCCTGCAAGGGCTGCTGAGGGGTTTTCTGTTTGTAGCCCACGTGCTGGATCTGCACTTCCCAGGAGGAAAGTGCCCCCCACCTTCCCTTGTGCTCCCTGCAGCTGAGAGAGGAGCACACAGACCTGGAGCAGTGCATAGCCCGTGGGTAATCATCCACACAGGACACAGCCTGCTGCTTCCCATCCTGCTTCAGGAAGTTTGTCCATCAGCACACACAGAGCACAACATCTCCAGCCCCTCTGTGCCTCTCATCATCCACAGACCCCAACCCAAGGCACCAGCACACCAGCCATGGGACTGTGGCTTCCTACTATCAAGGCTTCAAACACCAGACTGATGTAAATCCCCAGATCAATGCCCCTTTTCCAGCCCAGCTCTCCAAGCTGCATTTTCACCTCTCTGTCACAAGCACTTCCCCCATATCCCAGAGGGAATCTGGAGAGATCCCTCTTTGCAATGGAGCACTGCCACAGGATGATTCCTGGTTGCTGGATCCCCTCTACTCCAGCAAAGTGAGGTCATTCTGAGGCTGGTTTAATCCCAGCTAAACTGAAATTCCCATGGTTCTGCCTGGCCCCTTGCTGACACCAGCACTTGTGCTGTCCTGTGGTGAGCCAAGCACGACTGCCATCACATTAGTTCTGATTAAAACAACCACAAAATTTCTCCAAATGAGTTTTCCCAAACCATGTGTTCTTCTTCTTCCCCTATCATCCTTCCATCCTTCCCCCTCTGCTGTTTCAGTTATGCTGCCCCAAGAACCACAGCTGGAAATGGTTCAGGTCCTGGCTCTGCTTCCCCTGTGGAGTTTCCAATTCAGCACAGCCCCATGTTTTATTTTCCCAAGGTGAAGCTGACCCAGGAAAAGTGAGACATCCAGAGAGAGAGCAGAGCCTCACCTAGCAATGGGACAGGCAGAGAAAGGAAGAGGAAAAGCCCAAAAGTCTCCCCACAGCAACACCACCACAGGGAAATTGTTCTGAGAGTCCAAAAGCAGCTTCATTCACAGCACCACGGGCAAGGAGCATCTGATATTAACAGGGAGGTGCCACAGCAGCGACTGTACCTGCACTCTGCTTTCCTACGGGCAGTGCCAACACAGCACACCCCACCCCAATTTCTCACAGCAAGGGGGTCTCACCCACCAGACCTGGGCAGAGCACACTTCAGAGCGTGGGTGCAGCCATGAGCTGCTGGCTGGAAGGGAGAGCAGAGCAAGGCTTCTCCTCTTCCTGCAGATCCCAGCTGCAGCCCCAAGCCATGTTAGACACGGGCATCACCTTGCTACTATGGCCTGATGCCATGCATGAGGAGCTGACATTCCAACAGGCATCAGCATCACAGACCGGCTCCTTCAGTGCAGAGCCGAGAGGAGGCGGCTGCTCGCCTGGGCTGGGAGGGCTGCCCAAGCACCTCTGCCAAAAACCCACTTTGTGCTAATGAAAGTGGCTGGATGGCAGCTCCAGCAAGTGCCACCACCCCCACGGAAGGCCAGGGAGCCATACAAGGCACGGCCAGCGGGCCAAGATGTCCTGCCGTGCTGGGAGCTGACACGCTCCCCGGCACTGTGGCATCCCTCCCTCCCAGCCCTCGGGGTGCAGAGCGGGACCTCTGCCGCATGTGCCAGCGCCCCAGGGGCACCTCGGCCGTGCTGATCAGGAATAACATGCTTCCCTGCCTTCCTCCTCCCCCATTTCTTCCCGATGACATCAGCCTGAAAAACAGGTTCTTGACTTCAGCAGGGCTCATCGGGCCGATTCTGGTGCCGGCAGAGAGGGAGAGCCCCCCCTTGACTCCAGAAAGGAAGCAGCCATCCAGGAGCCGGACACGGAGATAAGCAGCAGCGGGCAGGCAGGGACCCTGCCAGCATGCCAACACTTGTAGGAATAAAACCATGGAGAAGCAGACTGGGGTGGAGGGAATGCAACGCTGGGGAACAGATATAAATGTTTTACAGAGGCCGTGGCAGCTGGAAGCTGGGGCTCACGCCCCGGCTCTGACACTGCTGTGCTACAGGGCAACCAGATCTACCCAGTGCAAAAGTCAAATCCCAGGGCAGGGCAGACTCCCATCGCACTCCAGCTCCCAGAGCCCAACAGCAAGCCCTCGGGCCGGCCAAAATGACAACGCAGGACTTAACACTACCCAGAAAGCCTTCCGAGGGCCACAAAGCTGGACACGGACCAGCAAGGGAACACGATCCTGCGAAACATCCTGCCCACCAGCCAAGCTCCAAGATTATTTTTAAACTCCTCCTAAAATATTTTTGGGTTTTCCTCTTCCCCTGTTGAAACTAACAGCCTGCACAGGAAGAGCGAAGCAACCGCCCGTACACAAAGCCCGGCCGCATGCACAAAGCAAACAACTTAGTGCCATTATAATCACCTGCGATGTTATCGGCAGCTCTGACGGGGTCGGCATTGGCAGGAGGAAATGTAGTTTTTACATCGTGCCACTTGAAACAAGTGTGACCATCCTTCCTCCCCCCTGCCCCCCAGCAGCCATGCCAACACCCTGGTACAGTGGGGGAACAGCCCATTGATGTGGGGCTGCTCGCACAGGAAATTTCTCCCCCTAGTACAGGAATCTGCGTCTTCTCTTGCCGGGAATTTACTTCTGTGAGAGAGCCTGAATATCTTGACAGACAAACAGTTGTTTAACTAAATGCGTAAAGCAAAGGGACTCACAGGGCTCCTACAATGACACCAGGACTTGCCTGGATGGGGAGGTGAATCTGCAAAGGATCAGGCCCCCAACACTGACACTACCCCAGAGGTGCTCAGAGCATCCAAGCTTCCCAATAATTTTGGGAAACCATCCCTGCTCCCAACCCCTCACATGCCAGACTGCATCTCTGCTCCTCCAAACTCCCAAGAAAACATGAAGAGTCACTCAACATTTATCAGTTCAAAACACATGTGCAATTAGCAGGATTTTTTTTTCCTCCCTCCAGTATAATTATACATGTTTTAATGCAATTACCACCCCTGTATTTTGTACATTAAACAGTAGGCAACCCAAGGAAGAGAGACGCTTTTCTTTTTCTTGGCTTTGCCTTCCTGAAAATAATACTATGTTGCAAAATAACTCCGGAAGAAGGGCTTATCTTCACCAGAAAAAGAGGGAGAGGAAAAAAAAAACGGGAAGAGGGAAGGAGAAATCTCACAAAGAGAAAGCAGGGATTGCAGTGTCCCTCCACGCTGCCCTCGCCCTCCAGTCCCTACACAAACCTGTACCTGCAAACCGCCCCTGATTCCACGGACAGGACTCAGAAGCAGCCTCAGCCCTTCGCCATCGCCGACAGAAAGGAAAACTGAACCAAGAGAAGGACAGAAAGGAAAACTGAACCAAGAGAACGGTCCTGGTTACTCAAGCTGGGGTCATTAGCCGGATTAAAGCTCCAAGCTCCGGCCAGCAGCACAGAGAGCAAAGTGCAGCTAAACTGCCCAAATTGGATTAGCAGCGCTCCCGGGCCTCTGTGCCAATTTGGCTGGCAGATTGAGGGATGCTCAGGATGAGGAGGTGGGCAGCCAGCCCCAGGGCTGATCTGCAGGCTGCCGGTGGGGAGAGGAGGGATGAGGCAGAGATGGTCCCTGCACAGCATGTCCCCCAAAGCCACACAGCCTGTCTCTGGCACCCCTGGCATGTTCTCACCTCGGGCACTTTCTCCAGCAAAATCCCTCACAATCTCAGCTCAAGGAGCAAAGAGGATATCGCACCCTGGCTCGCACCAGGCCCTGAGCTGACCCCAGCAACAAAAAATCTCCTCTGTGCTTCAGGCAGCTCACAAGGGTCTCTGGCCCCAGGCACAGACCAGCACAGCTGGGCACAGGCCAGGGGTGGATTTGGCTCTCATTACACCGAGACACCATGGGGACAGAGGAATCACCCAAAATAGTCATCTTGCACCATGGAAGGCAAATACGGAGAAGAAAGGAGCAAAAGTGTTTATGGGATGGGAGCCTGATGACCTGGATGTGGAGTTTTCTTCCAGACTCGAACATCTTGACACACCAGCAACAAAGAGGAGGCGTTCCAAGCCTTGGCTAAAGGGAAAATAAACTTTGAGATGTTTTTCATTCAGGATTTTAAATGGTGGCTTCCACCTGGAACAAGGGCTGGAGGCAGCCACAGAGGGCTCAGGGAAGCAAGGCAAACAAGGACACCTTCCTGTGTCTGGCCACGCTCTGACAAACCCATGGGAAGGTGTGGGCTTGGATACACCACATGGCAAGTGCAGAACAGAAGAGCCAGGACTGCCCATGCCTGGAACTGAAACCACAAAAACTTTATTGTCTGCAGCTTTTCTCCTCCATGAGGCACAAGATGTTTGCTCAAATGTGACCTCCAAGTGTAGCAGGCAGACCATTTTGGGGTATCCACACCCCAGGCTGCACCCTGGGGAAGGCTAAGAGGGGCATGGATGAGGCTGTGGGTCAGGGATGGTGTCAGAGCACACATGTTCTCACCGAGTACCATTTATCTGCAGTGGGATGTTCCCCAGAGCACGGCATGGAACACTTCCCAGGTACAGCCAGAGAAGAAGCTGGTTGTCTCTAGTCTAAAGCCAAACCAGCCACCTCACCAGTGGATGGTGGCAAACGCTCACTCCTCCTCATTTTGCACAAAGCCACGGCACTCAGCACCTTGCTGGGAAAAGGGGCCCCAGTCCAAACTCAGGAAAGTTAAGGAGTCATGGTACATGCTGAGCCAAGTTCCACATCACTCATAATTCCCAGCCTTCAGGCCTTCCTCTACACACATGGTACATCACCAAGCCATTCACTGGTCAAACCCTGGCCAGGAACCCTCTAATCACTAGTTTTTTCCACATAGCACACAAACTTGAAGGAGACATTAATGGATCAGAGACGACAACAATCTAAGTTCTCAATACGTGCATTCCACCAGTTCAGATCAATGAAGAATTCAAGCTTGCAGGCAGTGAGGATGGCATTATGGGCATTGGGGTGACCCATGCCCACCCTCCTGTCGCTGCACAGAGACATGGCACCACCCCTGCTGTCCTGGCTCTTCCAAGGCTCCCCTTCCATTGAGCCAGAGGTGCCAAAAACCATGACTGACTCCTCACTGAGGACACAAATGACCAAGGCACCAGAACACCCTGCACAGAAAGGCAATTACAACGCCCAGCGGGACTCAGCAGCAGCCCGGCACGGGCAATGCTCCCCCGGTTCGAGGAGCCGGTGTCTCCAGCACCGGTCTCTGCAGCTCGGGAATTGCCGGCTCAGGGCTGGCTGCGGCTCCCGCGGCGCTGAGCGCTGCAGCCAGCAGCAAGGCAGCCAGCAACAAAGGCCCTGACCCACACTCAGCCGAGAGAATAAACACATCCGAGCTTCCCTCATTAACTCCGATCTCAGGGCCAGATCCTTCGCTTTGTTCGGCAGAAGTCAAACGCAGCGAAGGCGCGGCAATCACCGGCCGGCGTGTTGCCCTTTCCATCTCGGCTGCGCAAACCCCGCTGAAGCACACTCACTGCCCGGGAGCCGCCAGCACGGCCTCGGGGCCCCGTCTAGCGGAGTTCCGAGGAGTTTGTTTATCTCTGCCTCGCTCGGGGAAAGGGCTTTTGTGTGACGGAGCACAAGAGCTCTGCTCCGCCGCTCTGTGCACGGAGGCAGATGCCTGCGCTCTGCTCCAAATCTGATGCTTCTATTAAAAAAAAATAAGCCAAGCGGGGAAAACTCTCCCCAACGCCGCTATCACCGTGCTAACAAAAGCAACGTCGCCAAAACTTTAATCTTCAGGGTAGCAGCTGCAGAAAGCCCAGGCACCCAGGGGAGCAGGAGCCAGGCAGCCCCCGGCGCTGCCTCCCCGCAGCCCCTCGAGAGCAGCGAGCGCATCCAGGCTTGTCTCTCTCGGAGGAGCGGCAGCCAAAGCCACAGGCGGGTGGGGAGCACCAGATCACACGCATGATCGGGTATTTTGAATCCAAACTTCCTTACCAGCCTTCCTTACAGCCCCGTGTCGCCACACCGCTGCCGGCACCGGCATCCACTGGCACCAGCAGATCGCTCGGCGGCGAGCGGGAAGAAGAAAAAAACCTTCCCTCCTTGCAGCCACTTAAGAAATCATCCATGCATCCTCCCAGAGGCATCTGCCCCACTGCTTTTCCTTGGCTTCTCCACCTTTCCGCCCTGTTCGGTCACCAGTGTCTTAAGAGAGAGACATCGAGTCACTCATTTTACCCACTGAGTATATACAAAAGACCCTGGGATTGTTCAGGAAGCAATTAGCCGCTGTTCAGAGGAAAATGGTGTTTTCAAATGGATAACCTTTGATGTAGTCAATAGCCTCAGCTCCTCTTTTTTTTTTTCCTTTCTTTTTAATTCTTGCAGCCGCACACGAAAGAAAATAAAAAATAAAAAATTTAAAAAAGAAATCCAGCAAAAGGCTGATAATTCCCTCCGACACAGCTCTCGCTCAGCAAAAAGGGATTTTCTCGCAAGCTGGAGGAAAAGCAGCTTCGGGAGGAGGTTCATCTGCCCAACTTTTCTCCCCTCCGTGTCCCGGAGCATACGAGAAGGATCATGAATATTCATCCCCCCCGTTAGCAGGTTCTGCTTTTGTTTTGTCCTCCCCAAGCAGAAGCCAGGGGGGAGCTAACAAGTGAGGTTAATGCCTGTCTTTTCTCTCCCATCCGTCTCCTCTTTAACCAGTGACCTTCATGTTAAGCCCTGTTTACACACCAGCCCCTGTCCCCTGGCTCCCCCTACCCCGGCGCTCGGCCAGAGGCAGAAGGAAGAATTTTCCCCCAAGGAAGACGAGGGAGGAGAAGGCGATTGCGGGATTCCAGGATTTATTTCAGCATGCCACAGAGATTTTGCAAGTCCCTCCCCGATCGCATGCCGGAGCTGCCGCGTGTGTTCGCTGGGCTAAGGAAAGGGGCTAAGGGACCCCGAGCGCGCAGCCGGCTTTATCCGCCACCTCCCACGTTCACACCGGCGGCGGGGGGCGCGCACCGGCGCAGCCCCGCACAGGTACCGCAGCCTCCCACGCCTCGCTCGGAGCTGCCCGGCGCTGCGCTGCCAAACTACAGATCACAATAGTAACGATCACAACGAGGGCACCGCAGCCATCTCACCCTATCCCATCTCATCCTACCCCATCCCATCCCGCAGGGCGC
>NW_005054317.1:8301275-8313653 GCF_000277835.1 Geospiza fortis
CGGGAGGGGCCTCGCTAAGAGCGGGCGCGGAGCGCGGGGCTGCGGGGCAAGGATCGGACCGCACCCGCCCGAGTGTCCGCCCCCGCCGCTCTCCTGCTCCCCCACGGCAGGACTTCGGTCCCCAGGGCTGTCCATTCAGCATCGTCCCACTGGCATCACATCCAGCCTGCCTAAAATTAAAATTACCAAAGGGGAGAAAAATAATAAAAAATATTAAAATGTATTAATTGCAGGTTTGAAGTGGCTGTTTGTCTTCTTTTAAGCACACTCGGTATTATCCACTCTTGTAACCTTGCCCTGCTTTTTCCTCTCACCATGCCAGCCACAGAGTGCCTTCCCAGGGACAGCAGTGCCACCATGGCAGCCTGCTCTGCACTCTGCCGTGCCCTCTGTTTGGTGAGGCCCTAATGAAATGCTCCATCATCTCTCCAAAGAAGGGACCTTTATAAAAATCAGTAGGAATAAATAGAGTGTTTGTCATCGGGACCTCCATAGATATCAGAATAGACCTTTGAGATGGAAATGACAGGAGTGGATCTTTCCAGACCTCCCCATTAGGAGATGGAGCTGTAAATGGTTCTGGTTCCCTGGGACCCCACCCTTTGCTGCAGGACAGGGGCAGTCGGTGCAAGCTGGCTTGTTCAGCCGGGTTTTCCTGGCTGAACCTTTAGCCCCACCAGCTCTCAGCACAGGGACACTTTGTCCTTTTGACACTTTGTCCTTTACAGGCCGTGGGAGCCTGGGAGCTGCCCCATCTGAAGGAAGGTGTGTGCTCACCTTGTGCAGGATGTCCTCTGCAAGGTTCCAGCTTGTTCCACACTTGTGTCTGTGTGTCTACAAACCCACAGGAGCTCCTTGCCCTCTCTGACAGGAGGAACTGAATTCCAAAGCTGTGGAGAGCAGCACAGGGCACTTTGGGAGAGGACATGAGAGCACAAGGCACAGGTGAGTCTCAAGTACCAGAACAGAGAAGAAAATGTACCTTCAGAGGTTCAAGTGAAAGTAGGGAGGAAAATAGAGGAGAAAAAGGGTGACAATGAATTCAACAGCAGAGCTGCACTCCCTCAGCACCCTCAGCGCCTCAATGCTCACACCTCACTCAGAGCCCACCTGAGAGCCGAGATGATGTCTCTGCAACTTGGACAAGGTTTTCTTCTCATTTATCTCCCCATCCCGCCCTCACCAGCATCCAGGAGGCCAGAGGAGCTGAGAACAGCCCTGTTCCCCCAGGGCACAGCATCGGGGGCTGTCATTCTCCCACCTCTTGTTTGTGCAGGGACACACATGGGGCCCAGGCTTAAAAGCTTTCCAGACAGAGGAGACATCATCAAGCTCTGCCGGCAGGGAAGTGGCTGGGATTTGGATCACTTCCCCCAGACTGAAAGAAACACTTCTCCTTTTTTTTTCCCCCTCTTCCTCCATGAGGCTAAATTTAGTGAATACCTTTCACATTAAAAACTTGTCAGGTATTCACATCCAAAGAGGCTGCTGCTCCTGTCTCTCAGGGGAGTTACTGAGACAGCAAAACCTCTTAAACGAATAAAAAAGAAGGGAGAGATATTCAGGCAATCTCCCACTACTGCTTTTAAATCCACTCTCTCCCAGGGCTGCTGCCGGGGCACCTTGGTCCCACGGCTGCCATCTCCTGCCACAGAGGCAAAAAGAGAGGGGTGAGCTCTCCCTGCCCGGAGCAGGATGCAGCAGCCCTGCTCCCGGGCCGGTGCTGCCATTTCCCCTGGCACGGGAATCTGGAGTGATTTATTTCTGCTGCAAGATGTGTTTGTCCACTTACACCCAGTGACAAGGGGAACCAAGGTGGCGGAGAAAAGAGAGAGAAAAGAGTGGTGAGAAAAGAACAGGCACCTGGCTGAGAATGCTCCTTCCTGATGCACCGAGGGCCCAGCCCTGAGAGAAAGGAAGAAAACAGAAAGGAAATCCCAGAACCAGCCATGCCCGTGCCCAGCAGGGTCAGGAGGGAGCTGGCAGGGGACACTGGGCTTTGTGTCGGGTGGGAAACAGCCTCGGGCTGCAGTGACCCGCGGAGCTGCTCGGTGGCTCAAAGGACACCGCGCCCGGGGCACCGGGACACGCTTGTCACTCACACGGCTCCCCCCGCGTCTGGGCACCTCGCCCCGCAGACAGACCTTGTTATCTCAGGAGCTCGGCCTTTATCCTGCCTCCCCTGCGGCTGAGGGGGCTCAGAGGGGTGGATGGAGCTGAGGATGGGTCAGAGGGAGGGCTGGGGGCTGAGGATGGGTCAGAGGGATGGATGGGGGCTGAGGATGGGTCAGAGGGAGGGCTGGGGGCTGAGGATGGCTTGGAGGCAGCTGGACTCAAACCCAGCAGTGAGGGATGAGGGCTGAGGGGCTCCCCCTGCTCCTGCTCTTTGTCCTAAACTCGGTGCTTCTCACCCAGCTTCAACCATAATTACATCAAGACAAACTGCTCCTGGGGTGTCTGGGGCACTTTGTGTGTGTTAGCAGAGAGACTGAAAGGCATCTTGTTCTCTAAAAGCAGCCTGAGAACTGCTTTGTCAAAACCAGAAACTAACTGGGAGAGGATTAAGGCACTGGAGAGAGCCCAAAGAGATGGGGAAGCTTTTCTGCTCTGCTCTCCCAGTCTGAGTGGTGAGGGACCAAAAATAATCAGAAAAATTCACAGTTTTTCTTCTGTTTGCAGTTTTTGATTGCTAAAAAGTTCTGCTAGAAGGCAGAGTTCTGCACAGTGCAGGAGTCAAGACCATGTCACTTCCCTTGGTTATCACCCACAGGTGGAAAAATTTTCAGGAAATGAACCCCCATGAACCTGCAACCCCAGTTTAAACCCCCTACACTGAACACAGAGGGATGAAAGAAACTCAGTGGCCTCAGCCCAAAGGTTTTTAGGCTGTGAAATCTGACTGGCCCAGAGAACAGTCTGGAATCCTAATGTGGGCTTTGGGGACCTTCCCAGCCAGACTCTGCAGCTCTGCTCTGCCCAAATGGTCCCAGGCTATGCCCAGATGGGCATGGGCACCAGGAGGGATCCACTCTGCCCAGATGGCAGCAATGGGGTTTTTTCCCTCCTCCCACCCTCACAGAGCCTTTGCTAATCCCGCCTCAGGAGCAGAAAGGCTGAGCAGCCAGGCTGGGGAGCAGCACTGGCTCTGACCAGAGGGTTTGTCAAAGTTTTCCAGGAGGCATCAGCAGCTCTTTAAGCTCCTTGACAGCCAGGATAACAAACTGTGTCTGTGGACCTCTGGGGATCCAGGGTGGAATGAAGATGGGTAATGAATAGAGCCATTTTTCAGGGGATTGCAGCCGCATGAAGGGCAGTGGGCAGAAGATGCTGGAGAGGCACACGGGGCAGGGACACAGGTGGCACAGGGACTGTCACCAGGGTGGCAGCATTCCTTCACTCACTATTCTGCCTGGAAAGGAGGCACTTTGCTGTCTGCCAGAACAGCTTTCATCCTCTGCCTGCTGCTACAGCCCCCTCTGGATCTGTGTCCACAAAGGGGCAAGCAGCCCCTCTGTCCCACCCACAACGCTCATGATCCTGGGGATTTGCTGGGCTGGCAGCACCACTGTTCATTTCAGCGAGGGGATCTTCTTGGAGGGGATCAGGAGAAAGACAAGCCTGGGAATATCCTCATTTTCTCAGCCTGTCACTGGCAGTGATGCACGCCTTGATTTGGGAAGAGCTTTGGTGGGACGGGTGCTGGGAGCTGTGGGTGTGGGAGAGGCTCTGGGCGCCCCTGCCAGGTCTGTGACAGGAGATTGGTCTGGACACGGGAGCCAGGGAAGGACACACAGCCACAATGGGGGGAGACAGACACCCAGTGGGATGGCTCTGCTCTTCCCAAAGCTGATCCCCCGGCTCCCAGCCCGTCCCGATGACTGTGCATCCACCAGCCACAAATCATGCATGCACCAGCCCATCCCCGGGGGCCAGGGAGGTCCTGCAGAGATCCCCTCTGGCCATACCTGCTCCAGCTGAGCTCCTTCATCCCTCAGCCCTGTGACTCATGACGGTGCTTAATTAGCAGGATGCCTGATGCAGACACCTGTCAACTCCTCGGAGACAACCAGCCTTTCACGTTGGCTGCCCCGGGGCTGTTCGGCAGGAACAGCTCGCTCTCCTATTGATATTCCTTCATCTCAGCCTATTTTCCAAGCCGTCAAGCTGCCATCCCAACCCTCCCAGGCCTGGCAGTGCTGGGGAAAGCAGCCTGATGTCCGTCAGTTCCTAGGCTTTGATCTCACCTCAGCAGCCCCTCAGGAGTGCTGGAACCACTTTGTGCTTCCCCTGGCAGCCCAACATCCCTGCACCAAGCACAGACTTTGAGTCAGGGCAATGTTGAATACAGGGAAAAAGTCACTGCCCCATTCCCCAGGTCCACAAAGTCTCCAAGATGCGCAGCCATGGACTCCTCCCTGCTCTGGCACAGCCTGCTGTGCTGCTGTTCATTCCCACCGGCTCCACACCCTCCCTGCCAGGGTCAGCTGAGGACCTTATCCATGGAGCACAGTCACCTCCTCCCTCGCTCTTGGGGATCATGTGTCACTTCCACTTCCCAAAGGCTTTCTGGTCCTCCACCAGTGCAGGGAGCAGAGATTCTGAGCTGAGCGTGTGTGGGCACAAGGGAAGGCTGCAGAACATCCCCCCTGCATTTCACCCACGGGGAGAAGGCAGAAAAGGGCACTGTGAAAACTGGATGATGCATCAGTCAGGCAAAACTTCAGGCTGGAGCTCCCTCCACTCCTGGGTGCCAGGCTCCATTTCTAGGATGGCTGTTTTGCCCATGACTCAAGTTCATGGAAAGATCAACACCAAATCCTCTGGTGGCTCAAAAATTCACCTCTGTCACATGGAACAAGTGGGTGGCCATGAGACATCAAGGAGTCCCTTCCCTTTCTCGAGTACCCATGTAAAATTAAAATGGACAAGGAAGAAGCTGCTGTAAATAATGCATTCATGGTGCACTACACAGCTTCGGGAGCACATATTCATTGTCTAGTCTTATTTAAAGAAACCCAGCCCTTCCTGAGTCATTAAAAATGTATCCTGGTTTCAGCTTCATGCCATATACACTCACCACTGTGAAGCAGGTGGTTCAGTGGCTATTTTGATGCCTTCCCTCTCTCAGCTGGGCCTGGGCAGCCCCATGCTGTCACAAGTGAGGCCTCAGGGTCACATGAAAAATTCACACACTTGGCATCAGGCGTTTTCCATCCCCGTGCTCTTGCTCCTCCCTCACACCTGGGCCCACAGACCCACTCTGTGTCACTGCCTCCCAGACCCCAGCAGCACCCTCTGAGCTGGTAAAGGATAAAACAAGAACTGCTGAGCCCTGGTCTGGCCACTGCATCCATCCCACTGCCTTCTCCCACCTCTCTCTTGCTATCTTTGTTCTCCATCACATATTCCCCTTGCTCATGCCCTGCAGCTCCTCCTCACAAGTACCTGCCCCTACCCCTGGCAGGACAGACAGACACCCTGGGGTGCTCTCACTGGCCCAAAGGCAGAGCCACCAAGCCACACTCAGCCCATCTCCTGTGGGAGGGAGCCTGGGGACATGGCCACAGCACAGCCTGGGGCAGAGGCTTTATCACAGCTTGTAGCATCCTCCTTGTCTGGGAGGCGCTGAAAGCAATGCCCAGGGTGGGATAAGCTGGCAGCAGGGCTCGGGCACCCTCCTGTGCACACAGCCAGAGCCTGCCCGGGCACCAGCCCGGATCCTCTGCATCTCCCCCGCCCTGGGAGAGCTCCTCCAGAGACTCTGCAGGAAAACCTGGGAGATAGCATGTGCCTGCGACATCAGCAATTAAGGAACATTAATTATAATAATAATAATTATCACAAAATAGCATTTTTATGGCACAATATTATGCCGAAAGATTTACAACATACCGAATCGTGAAATTCGTAATTAAAGTTATTTTAGTTTCTAATTCTGCTTTAATTCTATTCCAATAAAAGATAGGATAAATATACCTTAAAAAGATCTGCAGAAACCATTACTTAAGAAAATTTCTCTATACAGGGATGTTATATTGTAGCACAGAGATCCCTTGAGGAGCATCATGAACCTTGGTGAGGAAGAAATGCTCAGACCTGCCAAATACCAAGCACCACAAGCCTCCAGGGCAGCAGGACACTGAGGCCTGAGGGCACCTGTGGTCTCTTGGCTTGAGCTTCCTGGCTATGAACCCTCCTGAGGTGGGTCTGTGTCCATTGTGCTCCTTCTGTTTCTGGGGTGGGAGGAGCTGGAGAGGCTGGTACCCCCAAGGCAGCCAGAGGAAGAGCTGAGCTGGCTTTGTTCCTGGCATCAGTGCCAGAGGAATCCTGGCATCACTGCTGTGAGCATAATGGTGCTGGGATGGAGCAGGGATGTTTCACCCTGGCTCTGACTTCAGTCTGTGCACCTGTAACAGTGCTAGGAGAGAGGGCACAAAGACAGGACCCAAATCCCAGAATTCCAGGGAAAAATTATTATTGACTGAAGTGGTTTTTACTGAATTGAAACCCAGCCTGCAATTGTTCTGATGAAAGTTCATCACCACAGTAAGAAAAGGGCCAGGGGAGGGAAGAGGAAGAGGGAAATTCTTTTAGACATGGTCAAAGGTCTACATATTGGAAGGAAGATTACCACTGTAAAAGGATTTTTCAGTTCCCATTTGTGAACAAACCCCATAACATTAATCAAGTAAAAATCAGGATACAAAACCTGATATTCACCACAGCAGCCCACTCTGACTGCCCCCTACCTTGCAGCACAGGAATCCTGAGCAACAATTGTGCCACCCCACTCCAAGATGCATCTTAGAATCACAGGTTCTCCACCCAAACAAACAAGTTCAGACTCTGCTTTGCTGAACCCACATTGTTGTAAGCCTGCTGGACCTGCACCACCAGCTGCACTCATGTGGGTCCAGCCATCCCCACCTTGTGCCTCTCTGCATTAGGAGACCTGGGGTGACCATCAGCTGGTCCCAGACTCACTCCCCTGGGAGCTGTGCCCACTTTCCCTGCCAACACCAAATGGCACAACAGGAGGGGAGGGAAATGGATGAGCTCATGGGCTTGGGAGACCATTTACCTCCAACACCATGCCCACATACCAGGCAGCCCTGGCTGTGCCCCAGAAAAAGCCATCATGGGGTACACACATCACATCCAGCCCTCAAGAGCCAGCACAGAGCAGCTGGCACATCACTGTCCCACGGTGGTTATACTCATTTGCCTGAAAGCCAGAGGGTGTGCTACCCCCACTTGCTGCCTTTAAGGAGCCCCCTCCTGAGCCCAGCTGTGTGTGATGCTGGGGCAGCTCCTCACAGGGATGGAGCAGCCACAGGGCAGGTGAGGGCAGCCCCTGCCCAACGCATCAGCACGGCCGACTGCCTCCGAGCCCAGCCTGGGCCCCGCTCCCCCAGGAGCCCCCCTGGGAATTAACTCCTCCATAATTAATTTGAGTGCCTCTGTGCTGCCCACTGGGCCTCCCAGCACAGATTACTCACCTCAGTGTGCATGCAGGAACATTAAGAGTGAGTCCGGAAGATGAGAGGTCTTGGCTCCCTGACAGCCCCTGACTGATGGCTGCTTTGGGAGGCAGCTGAGGCAACACCAGCTCTCAGAAGAGCAGCAGCTCTGCCAGAGGGTGATCCCAGCACCCACATTTCCACATGGCTGGGAGGGAGACAGGAACTCCCCAAAAGCTGAGCAGGAACGGTGGGGTGTGCATTTGAGGGAAGGGTGAAGGCTTTAACTAGAAGAGATGCCTGCGTTGCCAGTAAGGTCTTTAATTGATTCTGGGAGAGTGATTTCTAAATTACATCCTGACGTGTACACTGCAATCGATAAACGCATTAAGGAAGGAGCCTGCCTGCCCTGGGTTGGGCTGCTCCACGCCATTCCCACATTCCCTGCTCCCTGCCCTGGGAGCAGCAGGGCTGGGTGCTGCAGCACCTGGGGACGTGCCCCACAGAGCATCCCTCTCCAAGCAGGTTCCCCCACATCTGGGAAGGATGCAGGCATCCCAAAACACTGACTTTTCCAAGGATTAGTGCCATTCTGTCTCTGCCATAGAGACAGAATGCTGTAGCAGGATGGGGCTTCCACTGCAGCCTTGAGCTCCTGCCCTTACCCTGCTCTCCATCTCCTGGGTACTTCTCACAAACTAATTCAGTCTGGAAAACCAAGAGTGAGGCAGAGTGGTCCTTTCCATAAGGATGTGTCAAAAATCCTGAAGAGCTTGGCTGCCTGCCTATTTTAAGATGACAGGTTTAGGAAAGGGTTTACCATCTTTAGGAAGGGTTTAGTGATTTGAAGAAGCTGCCTGGAAGTTCCTGCTCTGCCTGCACAAACCCCTGGCACATCCCTGCTGCCTGAAGAGAGAGATGGAAGCTAGGAAAACAAAAGCAAATACAAACACTTCAGCCTATTTATTAAAAAAGTTTACAAAATGATGAGTGAAAGACAGCTAATGATGCATTGTGGAGTTAGTGCCAGGGAAAACATTCCAAATTAAAGTCCTCAAATATGAAAAGAATCAACATTTAATAAGACAGTTAATGTATGTTATTTAAATGTCACTTCATTATTAAAAGTGTATATTTTTTAGGTTTAATAACCATGTAATTGAGGCATCCTTTCTATAGTTAAGCCTTGGCAAATATGTTTTTCATAATTAGCCAGTATTTATTTAACATGCAATAACCATCCCATTAAATTTAATGACTTCAATTAATAGGTACAAAGGGGCCTTTTTTAATGTCAATGTGTATTCCTAAAGCCACTTCCCGATGCAGTGCCATGAGGAAGCTCAGCCACCTGGGGATGACCAGGGAGGGCAGACCCCTGAGCCCAGCCCGGGGCTCTGCTGGTGCCTCATGGCAGGAATGGGACACGCAGGTGGGGAGGGGGAGCTGCCTGTCCCAGCCAGGGCTTGGGGGTCACAAAGAGGGGGATGCCAGCAGAAACCCTGCAGGGACCCAGCCCATCCTCGCTGGCACTTCCCATCCCACGAGGAGTGAGGCTGAAGGGCAATATCCTGGGGCAGGGAGGCAGCAGAGGCTCAGCCTGACACGGTCACAGCTGAGCCTTGTAGCCCACATTAGAGAACAATCCAGGGTAAATTAACTCCTTTAACGAACCATCCAGTACAGAGTTATTAACTGGCTCCTAATAAACCCCAGCATGACACTGTGCCTGCTGCAATCCCACTGGGCTGTACAGCCCCACTCCATTGGAAAGGAAACCCCATCCTGCAGACACAAACCACCTCTAGAGCCCATGCACCTCCCTGGCCCTTGGCTGGGGCTTTGCTGTCACTTCCCAAGATCCCTGCACCCCCATGAGCTCTCCCACCTCCCTCAACCCTGGCAGGACCCCCAAATGCCTCTCCCCATCCCCTGCTCTCCCCATGAACCTCAGCCCACATGCCAGGGACTTGGATTTGTCTGAGGGCAGAAGCACCTGAGGAATAGAGGAGGGGGAGCAAACTCAGGAACACAGAGGGAACCCCTTGGAAAGCAAAATCTCTGCTTGTGGGAAGCAGCACACCAGAAACACATCACCTCTGTGCTCTGTCAAAGGTGCTGGAGTACAGAGCCACAGCAGCCAGTCCCAGGGCAGCCAGCAAGTGAGGTGCTCCCCCAGGGGCCCCAAAACACCAATGGCCAAGGCCAGCAGCCAGCATGGCCCCAGGCTTGCCCTGGGTGCAGCTGAGGGGCCCCTTGTGTTCTCCTGCACCCCAGTGGCCACCTCACCTGGAGAAGTGATGCCAGCTGCAGGCACCAGCTCAGGTCACATCCTCCTGACTTGCAAACCAGTGAGATGATGTTGGAAAAGTGCCCATAGCAGAGAGGGGACTCTGAGGAGGTGGTTGCAAGCTCCACTTTTCTGGTTATTTTGGGCCAGAACAAGGCTTAAGAGACACTAAATCCTTGAAGGCAAAGGATTATAGATTGGGCTAAACCTCTAGCTGTGCTGACCTAGGCTCAGGGTGACTTGGATCACCCTAGGACAGAGATCCAGCTCTAGAAGAACCAACATCTCCAAAAATGCCCAGCACATGGCCCTGGAGCTTTTCTTGTAGCCCCAAATTATTCCTCCCTCTTCCATCCTTTTCCATCAGGACATGCCAGGGGCTGTGGGGCAGCTGCAATCTCACTGCCTCAGTGTCCCTGGCACCTCCTTCCCCAGCTAAAACCCTCTGAGGCCATTTGCAAGGAATGGTCGAAGCACAGCAAGGCTGGAGCAGATTGGGGAAGCATATGTCTCCACACATCTCCCAGGGCATGGAGAGAGATGCCAGCAGCACTTCCAGCCTCCGCTGGGCATCGCTCCGGCTGCCGGCGCCGCCTGCCCGACGTGCAGCGAGGCACAAGATTAACAGTGATCAGTGAATCCCAATTAATCGTGCTATCGGTATTTAAGGGACCCCATCGTGACAGTGCTGCCGTGAGCCGGCTGCGGCCATCTGCTCCCCTGGCCTGGGGACCCTGATGCCCGTGAGGGGCGGACCAGCGATGTCTGACTGCCACCCTCTCCTCCCTGCAGCTCGGCTGGGATGGTTCGCAGAGCCGATGGGGTTATTTAGAGCCTCAAACCAGGCACAGGCTCCCATCGGCGCTGCTGCCAACCTGCGAACAGCTGCCTGCACCGATGCGGCCATAAATTACCCGCGGAGCCACTGGGGACCCGCACGGCGGGCAGGAGGCGGGGTGGCTGCTCCTGCAGCGGGGCTCTCTCCCCCTTTGTATCCCTCCTTCCCCAGTGTCCTCCTCTCTGCGCAACTCCTCCGTCGCCTGCCCCACCTCCTCCCCTCTTCTATCCCAAGTTATCCTTGTTTCCTCCGGAGCTGCTCCGTGGCACCGCTCCCATCCCCAAAGCCGGGGAGGGGCTGGTCCCTGCCCGCCGCACCTGGCACCCTGCAATGGCCACTGGGGCTTGTGCACCCTGCGTCACAGCCTCAGGGACCAACCTTTTCTGGCTTTCCAGGGAGCAAGGTAAAGCCGAGACAAACCACAAGGGCACCCCCAGGGCCCAGCCCCACGCTGCTGCAGCTCGCTGGGCATGGGCAGAGTGCAGCCCAGCCAGGACAGCCCGGCAATGCTGAGAAGGGACGTGTCATCCCCAGTGTGACATCCCTGAAGCAAGCAAATGCCGCTTCTCACACAGCAGATGGCAAATCCTACAGCAGGGAGGGGAAGAGGGGTGCCCATTAGCACCCCCAGCTATCGCCTTAACTCTACATCTCCCTTCTCAGGGCTGGGAGCCAGCACCAGGCTCCCAGGCTCTCCCCTCCACCACTCTCTTCCCGCCAGCTCCAGACATCCCCAAGGACACCCCACTCAACCAGGGACCAACTTCTGACTCGTGCCCCCAGCCCTCTGCACCCAGGTTCATCGGTTATTGCTCCAAGAGGAACCACGAAACTGCAGCAAAAAAGGACCCTGATTTTAAAGAAAATAACAATTCTAGAATAAATAAATAAATAAATAACAAGCCCAAGCACAAGTCTGCTTTTAAATTCAAATGTGCAATATGGCCCAGAGCCTCAGAGCCAGAAGGAAACTACAGATTTGGGCAAGGAAACAGAGAATATTTCACTTCAGCTCAGTCCAAGCCGTCATGATTTACCCAGCAGTGAGAGAGGTGGGGAGAATGCTGCTCCCTGAGGGCTCTGCAGCTTCAGCATTCACCCCCATGCTCTCCACCCCCAGGCTGCTGACCCTGGACTTAAAAGGTTTCTCCAGACTCTCATATCCCGTCTCAAGCTCCCCATCATGTCCCACCTATTCCACTTCAGGGTCACGCTATGCCAGGATGGAGAGTTCTCCCTGGGGCTCCTGTTGGAACATCCAAGTCCATGGACATCATGGTCCTGCCCTGCTGGGACCCAGGACCCTCCACCCCCAGCAGGACCCCAAACAGGACCCAACACCCAGCCCTGTGCAGGGCTTCTCTGGAGTCACAGACACACCAGTGACCACAGTGGTGGCTGTCCAGCTCAGGTTGGGCACTTCTGGGGCAGCAACACCAGGACCTTTTCTGTCTCTACCCCTACCTGATAGGAGGATGTAGCCAGGTGGGGATCAGTCTCCTCTCCCAGGTAACAAGCAACAGAACAGAGCAAACAGCACCAGAGGAGGTTTAGATTGGATATGAGGGAAAATTTTTTCACTGAAAGGGCTGTCAAGAAGTGGAATAAGCTGCCCAGGGAGTCTCTCTCTCGGGCAAGGAAACAGGGAATATTTCACTTCAGCTCAGTCCAAGCCGTCATGGGCATCACCCAGACAATGTCGGGAGTCCTTTCCATCCCTTCGGCACACTCGGGAGCCGCTGCTTGTCCCTCACCAGGCCGGGACCCTCCCCGAGATGCGCCCAGGGCAG
>NW_005054317.1:8313886-8336561 GCF_000277835.1 Geospiza fortis
GGCACGGAACCAGGCACCGAGCGAGGCATGGAACCGGGCACCGAGCGAGGCACGGAACCAGGCACCGAGCGAGGCACCGAGCGAGGCACGGAACCAGGCACGGGGGGAGGCACGGAGCGAGGCACGGAACCAGGCACCGAGCGGGATGCCCCGCGCGAGGAAGGCGACAGGAGGTGACAGCGAGCCCGGAGCAGGGGGAATAGGTCACCATAAATCCCCAGACCTGTTTTCCCAGCGTCAGCAGGTGCCCGAAGCTCAGCACCATGAACCCCACAAGGTGGGGAAGGGCACAAGGGGCACGGTTGTGCCCAGGGCCGTGTTTGGGACGGAGGAGCTGCAGGACCGCGGGTCCAAAGCCCCGACACCCCGGTGTGGAAGCGTTACCCAGGCCAGAGCATTCCTACAGCCACAGCCCGAGGATGACCCTTCGTACTCAGCACAGGGGGGCTCAGGGCAGCTGCTCCCACTCCTGCTGGCACCAGGATACTCCTGGAGCTGGGAACAGGAGATCCCCTGAAAACAGCACAAGTTCCCCTGAAACCACGGGGACAATACGATGGGGCATCACCCCTGAGCAAAAAGAGCAAAGTGGGGGCGCAGGGTGGGCTCCTGAGGGGTATGAGGGCGCACGGGAGGTGTCACACAGCCTGTCACCGTGTCACCCATCCCACTCGCGGCCGCCAGGGCATTCTGACGCAGAAATCCAGGGATATAAAGGCTGCAAACCGCTGTGACATCCCCACGCCCCGGTGGCACACGCACATCATCCACAGCAAGCACGGGGAGAAAGGTGGGGACCAAGCACGGGGTGTGAGGAAATCTGCTTCACAAATTACCGTTAGTACCAAATGTCCCTTCTTATCAAGACTGGACGGGTATTCAATTTTCTCTTCAAACGCCTGCCTTCTGAAATGGTAATAGAATTTCAAATCTAGGGGAAAAGGGAGGAGAAAAACTGAATATGCAAGGATTAACAATGAGAGAGACAAAGAAAGAAATAATACCAAAAAAATATAGTCAGAGCCTTTGCAGGAATTAATTAAATACAAATATAAAGAGAAAATTAAGTCTCATGCTTAGGAGGGGGGAGAAAAGGGATATTTTCCGAGTTTAATTAACCTTTTTTTGCCAAGAACAATGAAGAGGAAGGGGGAAGGGAGGGAGAGGAGAGCAGAAACTCCTAATTGTTTTGCCTTGCAGGAGATAATTACAGGAGCCAGCCAGGTCAGGGTCTGCCCACATGGGTTTGGGGTGCATGGGTCTGGCTCGTGCACATCCTGGGATTGTGTGCACATAATAGCTCATTTGTTGGCTCTGACTGGGACATCGACTGGGAGGAGCAAAGGCAGAGCTGGGGAGAGCCGTGGTCCCCCAGATGCCAGGCAGCTCAGGGAGGGGTCATCTCCTCCCAGCAGGGCCATGGGGAAGGGGAGAGGGCTGAGCATCACTGCTGGTGGCCATGGTGGCTGCCGGGGCTGTGAGACAACCTCCATCCCCACACTCCTAAATATTTTGTTTGCAGGTTTGATATCTGTGGTGCTCAGAGGTATCAGTCACAGGGTGACAGCTGGGGGGTCTGATGGGGTTTAGAAGCAGCTGTTGCGAAATTAATGGTCTTTGTCACCACTGGCCCCTCCTGGGGAAAGTGGGGGATCCAGGCAGGGGCAGCAGGATGAAAAGTGACAGGACAAGGAAAGGAAAAGTGATGCTGATGTTTGCATGAGCACCTGCCTCCAGGTCCTCGCTCCAGTGCCTCTCTTCTCTATTGCTGGCCACGTGGGAACTGTTTGACCACAGCCTGGACTCCAAAAGATCGGAAGTGACAGATTTGGAGAGCAGGACCTCTGCAAACATTACCAGCAGGTCAACACTGCACCCAGCTGTAGGAGCAGCCTTGCCTCTGGACGCTGCCAGACACCCAGGCTTACACCTGCCAGCAGCACAATAACACTCATGGCCACTCACACAACCCCGGGGGCCAGGAGCCATGGAAATGGGCCACAGGCCTCTCCAACAAGGGGTGAAGGACACCACCATCCTCCTCCTCTGGGTCCCCATGCTGGGGCTGCTCCAGGAGGAAAGCACAGAGCTTTGGGGCCAGGGGGGCACTATCATGAACAGGTTACACGATGCTTTCCACTGCTTCCTTTTGATGCCTTGGTGCCACAGGGTCAGGAGCAGGACCTGTCTCGCTCTAACACCAGCTGGGTGAGGCAGAAACTTCCAAGGATTGTCACATGTAACATCTTTGTGCCACTGCCCATGGAGGTGTCCTCTACCCCTGCACCACAAGTTCTCCCAGAGCAGTGCAAAGCCCCCTCCTCACCCCCAGCCCCACCTCACCAGGGTCACTCCACCACCATCAGACAGGTGCTTGGGTGGGCGATGGACAAGCCAGGGTTCTGCACTCCTGGGGGAGGCTGCAGGCAGCTGGGCTGGTTCTCCAGCAAGCACCAGCTGCACTGAAGTTTCAGGTGGATGACAGAGGGAAAAATTCATCGCTCCCAGGCAAGCAGCTCCTGAAAGGCAGAAGCTGAAGACATGGACCCCTGCAGAGGTCTGGCCTTGCCAGCACAGCATCACCCAGGACAGGCCACAGATTATCTGGGAAGGAGGACAGGGTGATTAGCAAGTTAAAATCAACACCAGCAAGTGTTTATTTAACAAACACAACTCCTTATCTGTCCAGGAATAGATTGCAAAATTATTCAAGAGTCTTCAGTGCAAACTATTCTCAGTATAAAAATTGTTTAAATTGCAAGCTGGGAATATTACTGTGAAGTGTACAAGGTATGTGGTAAATTATGTAACCTATTTATGTAATTTATAAATTGAGTTTCATAAATTAGCTACACCAGGTACAGCATGAATGTCAAATTGTATTGTGACTCAATTGTCACAATAATGGCTCAGCATCAGATTGGCTCGAGGATTAATCCAGACAGTACAAAGTCTGGATGTTACAAATAAATAAATATAAATATCAAACTGTACACTAACAGCTCAAACTAGAAAGTCATTAGCATTAATAAAGTGCAACCACTCAATTACTTGTCAGGGGAAGTAAAATGAGGCAGAGTCAGCAGGATCAGTTTGCTTTTCAGATTGCACAGCTGTGCCCACAGTCAGTGCCCTGCAAAGTGCTTCAGGGAAGGCAGAAAGTACCTAAGGCTTCTCCATGTCCCTGTCTCACTCCTGGGGTAGGGAGTATCTCTGTTAACAGTAAGGGGCTACAAAAATCACTGATGACTTTGCATTAGGAAGTTTGGACTAAGGGCACCATTACACTACTTGATACACTGTACACAGGTCCATGGAAAAGTCCATTAATTTATTGTACAGCTCTGAGACTCACCTGCCATACTCACCCACTCACTCACCCAAATTTTCAGGGCTTGGAGAATCCATAGAAAACCTGAACCAAGGCCATTAGTTAAGTTCCCACATTAAGAGTTAAAACACATTTTCAACCACTCCTTTTCCCTGAACACTTCCTCTTCACTCCCATAAACGACTCAATCCCCAGGGCTCAACACAGGAGGGAAAACCCTGGGCCAGGCACAGCCTCCTTGGACATGCAGACACCAGGAGAGGGAAGGTGCTTCTCCTGCAGTCAGCAGGTAGAGATTTGATATAACTTTAAAAACCTGAAAAGGACTTTTGGGAGAATATGTAGGGATATACAGTAACAAGAAGAAATATTGCAGACTGGCTTATAAATTACTTAACCCTAAAATGTAAGGCTGCATGGAAGGGATCCAATTCCTGTGGAGCAGATGGAGCAAGGAGAGCACAGAGAGCCAGGAGCTCTCCCTAGGGTAGCTCCGTGGGCAGGAGCAGGGCTGAGTCACATTTGATGCTTTTTGCTCCATGGTCCACATTCTCAAAGGCTGGTGAAAGGCTTCCAAGTTTCAGAAGTTTTCACCTTGTACTCCTCATTAAAATCCAATTTTCTTTCAAGTTGAGAATGGCAGAATTCTGCCCTCCTGAGAACAGCTGTGACTCTGTTGTCATCTGCATGCTCAGGAGTGCTGCAAGGTCTGTAGCAGTGTTAGGGCTCCCAGCCTCAGGGGTGGCTGCAAAGAGATCTGGAGCACAATTCACCTGAGTACAATAAATAAATCTTCCCTGTAATGGGTGTGCTTGGTTTTTCCAGAGAGCTGAGTTTGGACCTCCAATCCCACAAGGTAAACACCTCCAATCTCATGAGGTAAACACTGGTTGGCAGTGACCAAGTTCACAGCCAGAATAATTATATAGATCACCTTAAATTTATGGTGTGCACGTGGGTCTCATTTTTCTGTGCAGTTCCTTGCAGTGTTGAACGAAGTTTTTTTACCCAGCACAAGAACCAGACTTTGAAACATCAGCCCATCAGTCACAAAGAAGCAAATGTGTCTCTTTCTCCTGCTGCTACACTTGGATACTGTCACCTCAACATTGGATTCCTATAACCTACTGAGACCTAATCACATTCATTGCCTCATAGTAGCCTCAAATAAAGCTCCTTGAGCTTTGGATCAGCAGTGAGCAATACAGGACCACCTGCAGCCTCTGAAGAGCACATCTGCTTTGTTTTCTGAGAAGCTGAGGAGCCAGACCCTGCTGGCTGAGGGTACTTTCACAGAGATAATCAGCTTTAGACTCTGAAGCATGAACCCTCCTCTTTATCTGTTTGGTCACAGACTGAATGGCAGCCCTTTCCTTCAGACAGCAAAGTTCCTTTTTCCTAGCATGGGCACGTGTGGCCAATGACTGGCTGGGTGGAACCAACAGCTGGCACTGAGGTTTCACAGCTGAATATTAAATACATTACTGTTTTGTAATCCACCCTCCAGTTTGGGAATGTAAACTTCAGGATACCAGAAGGCACTGTATAAGAATAACTAGAATGGAGTGTTCAAACAAATGGATGAGTATTTTCTCTTTTTGTAACTAACCTCTTTAACTTAAAGACCCCACAGCACTGCACAAGCACCTGATTTAAGTCTGGAAGAAGCCCAGCACACAAATAATTCCACTGCTTTCAGCTTACACTCTGTTTGGACACCCCTGTGTGCTTTGTCACTGTACACTTGCCACTGAGATGCAGTGACAGAACAGGACTTGGGAGCAGGCACCCAGTCTATGTGGCCACCACAGATCCCCAGTGTGATCCATTTAATCCAGTAAATTCCAATCCAAGCAAGTTGCCAATAGCTGCCAAGAGCACTCTGGAAGATAAAGAGTAGAGGGGGAAAAGTCCCAACACAGAATTTACTTATTTTCCTTTGCAAAAGAAAAATAAGTAAGGATTAAAGGGACTACAAAGGCTGCTTCAGTGAGACAGTCCACAAAGAACAATTTCCCAGCCTTTTGTAATCTTTTATTTTGGCTGGTATGATTTAAGCTAAGTCCTGAACTGCCATTTCCCCTCTGTCTCATTAAGAGCTGCAAAGCTCCACTGCAGTCACTGGCCAGGCTTCCTCAGCAGTTCAAATGCTACTACAGGAAAAGTAAAGATTTAATTTTTAAAAAGCCATGTTCACACATGGCTTTATCAAATGGCAAGAGTTCAAATCTCTCCCTTGGTTCAGCCACTTGGAGGAGGACTGCAGGCAGCACTGGCAGAGTTCCTGTTTACTTGTTTTATGATGGTTGTAACGAGGAAGCCATTAAATTAATAGCCGTGCTTTATTTTTAATGTTATGTTTAGCTAATCCTGACTTACAGTGGCACTCCCCACTCACAGAAAATAAAAATCAAACTCACTATGATGGTGGACTCCACCACCAAGAAAATGGGTACGGTGGGATGTTCAAGAGGTCACGGAAGGGAAAAAATAACATCCTTTTCATTCCTCCTGAGGGAGTGGCACTCATGTCCTCCACTGGTGGCCATTAGAGAGATTAACTCAGACTGTTGAAGGACTAAATACCACAAAAACTCTGCCCCACTGGCAAGGAGGAGATGCCCACCCAGAGACTCCAGCAGAGCTGCTCATGTATGGATGCACATGCAGAAGGCACAGCTGGAGTTTTTGGGTGACTCCAAATTGTTTTCTGGTCTTAAACACTGAAGGTAACTTGTTTTTTTAATTCTGTAGAGCAGGCAGTAGGAAGTCTACAGGACTGAACTGCATGCACCAGTTTGCCAAAAATGTTAGCACTAGATGGAAATGAAGACAATTTACCCTGCAGCTGTCACCCCAATATCAACTCAGCATTCAAAAAGGATTTTGAATCTAAGCTTTCAGGGATCCATAAGGAGGTGAATAGATTGTAACTCCTCAAAAAGATCCAAGTAAGCCCAAGGGCTTTGTTTCAATTCATGTCAATTAGCAAACCTGCTCCAAAGATACCAGAAATTATTTTTAAACAGACTTCCTTAAAACAAAGGAAGATGCAAAGTAGGAATCAAAATGAGATTCCAAGTCCCTGCTGCCTCTTCTCCTCCACTCCCTGGGACAGCAGGCCTGCCATGCAATAGCTCCCATACAGAACAACACCGGGCAGCAGGAACCAGACAAGTGCTATCAACATCTCATAGCAAATGGCACAAACGAAATGGCTGGATAAAGCACAAGCTATTCCAATGAGGGCAACCAGGGAGAGCATCTAATTTAGGCCATTCACAAGGGGAAATCAGCTACAGGAGCAGTTTGTTACATAGCCCTGAGGGAACAATTGATTTCAACTTGGAAAGAAAAGTTTGTGTGCTGCTCTCCCTAGGAAGATGACAGAGGAAAGTTCCCTGCCATGCTCTGACCTCTATAAAAAGTCTGAAAGAGCACACGTGTCATTAAACCCAAGACACACTTTTGATTGGGAGCTCTCCTGAGACCAGTGGCTGCTCCATTTGCTTCCTCTGGCTTTGCCCCAGGCTGCAAAACCACCATTCTGCCAGCACAATTACACAATAGAGTGGGAGATGGAGGGGCAGCACGACTGGCCTGAACAGCCTCAGCTCAAAGGTGATACAGCCCAATCACTCCAGTCCACACCAACCTTCACTCCCCCAAGGAATCAAGAACAGGGAAAGTGAGAAGAATCCAACACACGCCAAGAGCAGAGTGATAGGGCTGGCTAGGCAGGTGAGTCAGTTCAGGAATATCACATCCAGTTTGGACAAGGATAAAACCCATATGAATGGGAGCAGGTGCGGGGTTACATGTCACAGGACACTGAACAGCCCTTCAGGCTCCCATGGGTTCCAAAAAAGGGATAATAACAGCCCACTGAGGGGGGACAAGACAAGAGAAGAAAAAGGTGCTCTGGAGACACATACAAGACTGGCAATGAAGCACCTGAGGGAGTCAGACACAAACAATTTATCAACAAGTTACAGACAAACACTTTTAACCAGTTTGGAAATAAAAAATAACAAGAACTTGAAAGACAAATTGAAAAATTCTGCTTGGAAAAGGAGCACACAGCATGAGATCACAGGACTCAGCAGACTATAAAATAGGAAATGAGACTTACTCTTCTCCCCCTACAGCTACACAAAACCCTCCTACATAGATTACAGACAGACTTGGCAATTGCCTTCCTCCTCCCGCCTCCCCTGTTATGGACAAGGCAGAGAAGGTAGCTGCCTAAATGCAGAGAGGATATTAGATAAAGCATCTTGCAAAGCCAAGTGTGAAATATTAACAGCAGGAGGCAACGGGTTGAGTTTTTATGCAAGATCACAAATTTGGTGCTTGGAGTGCCAGTGATGTTCTTGCACACTGGAATCTCAAAGTGCTGCTTGTTGAATGTTTCATTTACAGAGCTACTGTGGCCCACTGGAAATTTTTTATCAGTTCTGTTATTTCCTGTATCTTCTCTAACTTCTCTGGTTTTGTTCTTTTCCCTTCCTGCAATGCTAAGAAATTATGCATGAATAAAAAGGTTGTTCTTTCCATTCATCTGGCAAGTTTTAAAACAATTCATACTCTTAAAGCAGGCACTCTGCAAGCTGTATTTTCACATGAAATTACCCCAATTGTGCGCATTGCATCCAAATCACCGGATGCATTTGTACACAAAATTACCCAGCTTGCAGAGAGCTGCAATAAGCAGGCAAGCAAAATGGACATGCACTGCTCAGCTGAAGGGAGCACTGTGCTGCACCTGGCCACAGAAGGTTTGGTTTTAGTTGGTGAAACAGGTATTCCTGGCCACAAAAGAGCTGCTTTTTATCCAGCACATGCAGCACAGACAGCAGTATGTTGGCTGCCTCTACCCCACCTCGAAGTTGCCTTTGGAGGAAACCGCCTCTAATTCAGCTTCCACAATGGATTCAGCCCTTGTTTATCCTGCTGTCCTAGTTGTCCATTAGTGCCAGCTGCGGTGGTAGTGCTGTGGAAAGGACATCCATTCAACACTGGACACCAGGCTCCAGGAATAATGATCTCTGCCACTCTGGAGCATAACTGACACCTGCTGTCACCATCTTGCACAGGAAAAAAATTGCTCTGAATATCCCACAAGGAGTCAAGGAGAAACAAGGAGAGGGAGCCTAGGAGAAGGTGCAGGGCTTCTTCCTTCTTTTCAAGGGCCTTGGTACTACAGGAGCAGCAAAGATGAGGGGGAAGAGAAAACATTCATTCAAGAAGCCCTGTTACCTGCATATTTTTTACTTGGATAGAAGCTGAGACTCTGCAACTGAACTTCATCCTCAGCAGTTTCCTATTGACATCCCTGGTGATTGTATTTTCCCCCAGGCTCAGGTGTCTGAGCTGGTGATTAGGGCAACAGCAGCAACAAAATTGCCTCTGGGCACTAGGAAACACCAAAGGAAAAGGACTGCCTGAAAGGCAGATGGGGCCACAGTCCCCACGGACATGATCACCAAGAAGTTTGCAGACATTTAGCACAGAGCAAGCTAAAATCAAACCCAACACAGCAGGACAGAGGAGTTTTTCACTTCAAGGCTGTGCCACAAATGAATGTCTGTCCTCAGAAACTTTTGGAGACAGAGTTAGGCAAGCCAGTATTGAAGTGCAGTGACAGGTAGGAGGGGTATTTTCAGCTAACAATCAAGCAGTCCCTCATCTGGAGGTAGTGGATGGCCTTTGAGTGCCACTTTGTCCTTGTTGGGCTGCACACAGCAGCAGTGCACCTGGCCACTATTAGCTGTAGCTGTTCCATTTATGATTTTATGGCTGATTCCCCCCCCACGCCCATCGAGTTCACTGTCTGAATGATCACATCTGTTTATGTTCCACAGACACCTGTGTATCTTGAGATGACAGCAACTCCCTGAATGCTGTAATCAGTTATTTCTCAACAGAGGAATTGCCAATTTGGTAAATAAAGCTCATTATAAAAGAACATGAAAATGTATTACAGTTGCCTAACAGAGAAAATTGCCCAGCGCCGCCAAATAATCAGCCCTGGCATCACAGTCCCCCCCAATTTAGGGCAACTGAAATAATAACATGCAAATTACTCATGCAAGGCAATGCTGGATAGGGGCAAGAGGAAAATGAGGAAGAGACAAAATAGATACTTTTCTCTTCAGACCAACAATAATTTCAAACCTAGTCAGGGACAGACCTTGGTGCTCTAAATCTCTGCAGAGTCAGAAGTTCTGTGGCTATCCCAAGCAGGTCCAAAAGCTGGCATAGCAGCAGCAGCAAAAGCCCACCCAGTCCTGCTCCAACAGATCTGAGGGCACTAATTGTCCTACTTTGCTTTGGAAAACTTGCTCTTCCTCCCTTAGGACAGCAAGTTTGACCTACACAAAGATGCAGAGCTGGAATTTTTGCAAGATCTGAGACTAACAGAGATAAGCCATGCGTAAGCAAACATCACTTCTAAGGATGAAAAGTGTTGTGGCATCAGCTCTCAATAAGAAGGAAAGGCATTTTGTTCCTTTAATGGAGATGTAAAGCACTAAGTTGCTGTCTAAAGAAAAAAGAGACGAAGCAGAATATAACACAGAAAACAATTCTCAGCCCCCCTCATCCATTTTCATAAACACTGCATTAAACTCTGACACGACCTCCAAAAATCCATGTTCACATTCTTCAAAAACTGTCAGATACAGTCAGAGAGGACAGAGGAAGCTAATGCTGCCAGACAGAGAAGCTGTACCCAGAGAAAAGGAATCAGGTTACCAAACCAGACCTGCCCCCCTGGTTTGCTGACAGGCCTTTTGCAATTCTGCCACACCTAGCTCTAGGAGAATAAGATTCCAGATGCACCCAGCTTCCTCCATTCCTCACACAGCAAGGAGAGGGCTCAACACAGAGCACAAGGATGAAAGGGACAGTGGTTTATGGCAGACACAGCAGGAACTGCACACAAGAGCGTGTGAAAAGAAAGAAAATTTGGGCTCTGCAGCCAGCAGGCAAAGGTTTTTCCAGTATGATTCCACACCACCAGTTCCCTTCAGCCAGGACTTTGTAACCAAGTACTTTCAAATAAGGCAGTCATCCTGGGACCAAAATGAACAAGTTTTGTGATTTATAAACTGTGACTTGAAATACTGCTACTCCTCACACTCATTTGGAGTTTTTGTTGGCATTGGCAATAGGCAGAAAACAGCAGTTTACAAACTCATGGGACTGAAATATCTCACAGCACACAGTGACTGTTAAACACTTTATTGTTTAGGAGGGAACCTTGGAAGGGAGGTGCCTGCTGGTGTAACCAATGGGAGCATGCTAGGAACAGTTAATCCTAACAAGCTACTCAGGGTTACTTCCAAATACTTGGGACCCCTTTCTCCAGAGCAAACAAAGAGAGGCAACAGCTCCTGAAATTCAGATGTAGGTTGGTGAAACCAAAGTTAGAACTGGGTGAACCAGGCTTGTGTTGGAGCATGACCCTAAGCTACAAGCTATGCTGGAAGCACCTGGGGTCAACACAATTCTTTACATTGCAAAACAATGAAAAGAAACTACAGCATCCCCTGCTCCTGGGACCCCCTTCTCCCAACCCCAGGAACGTCCACTGCGACTGATACATGCAGGCAGTTAGAAGAGGAATCATGTTGTATTGTCTTGGTGATGGAGGGCAGAAGGCACTGGTTTTGGTCAGTGTCTGTCCAGAAGGATGCCAGAGCTTCCAAGGGTGTCCATGGTCCCTGTCCTCTGCTCTTTGGCAGATGATGTTTATCCAGAATTAACTAACAGCTCCTGGAGAAAAAAGGAGACAAAAGGAAAAGGCATTAAGCTAGTTATGCAGTTGCTGACATGGGAATGTTAACATCAGAAATGAAAGAGTAGCACTGGCAGGGTGAAAATCCCTCAGAAAAATCTTCAGGTTTCACCTACTGTAAAACACAAGATACTCAAGGGGAGAGGAGTGTGGAAGCAAGAAAGCAGCTCATGATACCAAACATAAGGTTGATTCTGTGATCAAGAGCACATGGTCAGTTGCAACAATCAGGATTGTAAATACACTGGCCTACAGTGGGAGAGAACAGCTGTGGCTCCAGGTAAGCCTTGGAGCAGTGAGCAATTGCAACCCCACACTAAGTCCTGCCTCAGCACAGGGGGACATAGGAGCACTTTGATTAGCTGCCATCAAACACACACACACACACACGCTCCCCATGCACTCATTCTGGAACAGGATCAATATAAGACCACCAGAGAAATGAGAAGAAGAAAGATGGGGACTCAGAGACCACCCTAACTCATGACATATCTGACAGCCTTTATCCTATTAAGACCCAAGCCTTCCCAAAATTCAAAGCAAAATCACATCTGCCTTGTCCCCACAGAAACCTACAAAGTGGTACCTCCTCAGATCCTGCAGGCATCTGCATATGAGCTGTGAACTTCTGAGGGTTATTATAAGACAGAAAGCTTCCAATTAGGAAGTTTTTAGGATGGAGATTTCAGTCTGCTGTGGTCTCTTCCTATTTTTATCTTATCACATCAATCAGGTCAAAGAATCAACAATGCCATCAGCAGTGGATGAGAACTCACATGACACCAGCTGGAACACCTCTCCCTCTGAGGATCTGAGAAATCAGTGCTGGATCCCAACGTGGGCAATCAGCTCTCCTGCAGCAGCAATGGCAGGGTTGTGTCAGTGCTGCAGGAACAGCAGGATCACAGAGGGTAAGCCCACCCACAGGCTACTTCTTTCTCATGCTCTGGATACGTGCAGGTCCCTTTCTTTGGGAGAGCAGACAGTGCTGACCCATGTTAAGAGGACTCAGCTAAAGCCAACTAGAGAAAGATAAATGAACACCTCACTGCATACAGTCTCATTGCCCATTTTTATTAGGGCTGTATTTGAGCTCAGTTCTACTCTCCAGATACTTGCCTTTCTGAGGAGAGGAGCTGAGCTTTCTTCAGTGTGAATCAGAATGGAAAACATCACAAAATAATGATGCTAGCACGCTTGGCACTGTCTGTCAGAAGGTGAGAATGTCATTTGGGCTGCTTCTGCACAGCAGGCTGATATTGGCTGACACATGGCCAATGCAGACTGAAAATGCTGGCCTTGAATCTCCAAAGACAGCCCCATCTCTGACAACAATGAAGTGGAAAAGCTTCAAAGAACTCAAGAATAAAGAGAAAATTGTACACCAAATTATTTAGACAAAGGTTATGCAGAAATCTGACAAATGAACCATCAATAATACTCCACTGACTCTAATTTCCCAGGTAATTTTTCTCATCATTACCATCATTACTGACTTAAAAGTTATGCACAGAGCAATATATTTTAAAAACTCCAATAGCACTCACTGAAATTGCAATGAATGAAGCAGTAACAACTCACGATCAATTTTGCAATGAAGTAATTTGCTGTATTCACATTGTAACACTTCAGTAAAGTGTCCAGGAATGCTACATTTTGTGAAAAAAAGAAAACAAACCAAAATCACTTCTGTGCCTACTCTGTGGTTAACCCTTCTGGAAGACAGTAAAACCTCTCTTTTTAAACACTTTTTGAAGAATATAAGAGTTACACAATTTCGTGTTCAAAATCATAACTACATATTTCAGCCTCAACTAGTTGCAGGTGTTTCTACCCATGGCAGGGGGGCTGGAAATAGATGATCTTTAAGGTCCCTTCCAGACTAAACCATTATATGATTCTATGATATTTTAACTTATTTCAGGAGAAAATGAAAACAGACAGTTCTTAACCCCAATGAATTCCTTCCACCCTAACCTACCCACATACCAGGTATGCATTGAGATGGAGGCTCACAAACATTCCTTGTCCAAAAACAGCAGGTTCCATCTCACTCTGGATGACTAAATCTCCTCAAAATCCTTTGCACAGTGAACCTGGACCCAGAACTGATGGGCTGAGGGACATCCTAACTCTGAGACTAAACCCACTCTTTGCCCACCTAGCTTTGCAGCCATGCCAGTGCAGACTTGGCACCCTTTCATTTTCTTCCAACCTGGAATCTTCTCTGCAAGATGCTACCAGCTTGCTACAGCACTTACCTCAAGCAGAAAGAGCCAAAAAAGGGAAGGAGAAGCTTTACCTCTTCTCCATGCCCTTATAATTGCATATGGACCAGACAAGGTGAATAAACAAGCCCAGGCAGTTTGCAGTCACTGTTCTCACCAGACAGGATATTCCCAATTAATGGAGTTGAGGCTCAGACTGAAAAGTTTTGGTGCCTCCTCAAAAAATGACTGCCCCACAGCTGGCATTAGCTGGTCTCTGCTGCAGTCTTAGCAGAACAAGAAGTCAGAGATGAACAGCCCTGGAGAGTGCATCACACCCTCAGTCTGATGAGAGGGAACAGTGCCCTTCTTGCACAGGGAGGGCAGGTTATTTTTAATGCCACTGCCAAGGCAATCCAGGTAGAGACCAAGTTCCAGTCTTGATGAGTTCCAGCCCAGCACCTCTACATGTGAAAATAGTGTCCATACAAAGGCAAATTCCTCATCAGCACAAACAGGGATGGCAATCTGTTCACTCCTGACAGCAAGTCCAGCTGGAGGGCATGCAGCACTTGTTTTCTCCCATGCCTCTCACAGCAAATGGGACCTTTGAGCCACTAACTCATGTTCTTCCACCACTGTGGCACCCTGCTCAGGAGCTAACTGCAGTCAAAATGGGCTGCCTAGCTGACACAGCCTGCCACTTTGCAGCCCTTGTGGGAAAGCCAGTAGCTTTCCAGTTCTGGTTCCAGTTGAGTGAGGAGAAAGGGCTGAGCTCTGCAAGTAGATCTGCTCCACAAATCTCACCCCTGCTGAGAAGGGAGTCCAGTCAACGCCCAACACAGTCCTTGTTGTCTAACAGAGCTGAGGCCCTGGTACCCAGCACTAGGGCGAGCAAGCTTCACCAAGATTTTCTAGTGCACCTGTTCCTCTGTCCTGTTCTTTCTTCCTCAGTCTGCATCCCAGTGCAGAAGCTCGGGGCTGCCTGGTGGATCTGCAGCATCCTCTCCACCTCTCCCAGTTGCTGGCCAGCTCTGTGCCTCGGCTCTTGGCCTTGCTGGAGGCTCTCAGCCAGCAGAGGAATCTCCCTCCTTGAAAAGTCAGACCCTGAAGAACTTCCTCCTTCAGTGTTTGCCAGAGACACTGTTTGCCAAGCCTCAGCTGTGTTAAGGCATATTTATTTAACCAGCGTTAGTCTCACAGGGTAAACTCTGCAAGTTCCCTCCACCACGTGCCCTGCCTTTGTTTTAACATCCCTTTAAGCAGTTGCACCACAGCACTCACACATATGGGCACTGGGCAGCTATGAAGAAATCAGAAAGCAGATCCCCATGATAAATGACTTGGTACATTTGGAGTGTCAGTGACAAAGTAGAAATTAATCTCCATAGTTCCTAGTTGCCTGCTGCGTGCAGCTAGCTCTCAACATCACAATACCTGTTGGCACACAGCAGACTTCAGCAACGTGACCACACAACTTTTTCATCTCAGTTAGTGTGGAAAGAGGCACAAACAAAATACAAAAAATCCTGACCTGCCCTAAGATGGGTGTTCAAGGCCTTTACACTGGATGAGGCATTTGTTGCAGGGCTATTAGCACCCCAAAGCACTGCAAGGGACATTTGAGT
Organism: Geospiza fortis; assembly: GCF_000277835.1. Lineage (NCBI taxonomy): Eukaryota > Metazoa > Chordata > Aves > Passeriformes > Thraupidae > Geospiza > Geospiza fortis. The sequence continues at coordinate 8,328,854 of NW_005054317.1, forward strand.
CACTTTGGTTTGATGTATGCTGTAGGTATTTTTTGGTTATGTGCAATTTGTTCTCTTACACTCAGAGTATTGGCTATTTTGTGGAGCAGCTGGGCTAACTAATGGATCACAGCACTTCTGTGCCATATAGTTATTGCACAGAAAAGCCTCTCTGTCTCTCTCATCCTTCAGGAGTCCAACAGTTGCTGTCCTTGGGACTGGAATAAGGAGGGCCAGGAGCATGCCTGGCAGCAACAAAAAACATTAATTCAAAAAGCTATGAAGAGAGTTTTGTTTTCCCTCTTCTCTGTACTGGTGTTAATAGTTTTGCAAAGCAGGCAAGTTCACCCAATGACTTCTTGGCTATTTCCCCAGATGGTGTCTTCAAAGTTGGCTTGACAGCAGAAAAGACGCTTTTCAGAAAACTCACCAGATGCTTTGTCAGAACACCCCAGAAAGTGCTTTCACATGGAAGTCTCCTGGTCTACACACCCCACCAACACAGTGCTAGGAACAGAAAGAGTCTTTCTGGTTTCCTCCTCCCTCTCCTTTGGCTCACAAGAGCCACTGCTTGCTTTGCTGTGCCTCAACACCTCCCCACTGCTCTGCATCACCCAAATGCAAAGTTATTTACCAGCAGCACAACTAATCTCCAGCTGTTCTGAGACTCACCTGTTTGTTCATGCATTATAACATTGATTTCCTCCAGACAGTTGTTCTGATCATTGTTCTAACTTGCAGAGAGCTCCCGTCATTAGCCTTGCTTAACAGGAAATATTTTGCCACTGACTGAGCAGCTCCGCAGTCAGCAGACTGCACAAAAAATCATCCTGGTTGGGGAGCTGCATCTCCCTGCTGAGCTGGTAACCCCAGACATCACAGTAGGGAACAAGCTCAGTGCTTTTGATTTTGGACATGTGCTAGAAAAGAGTGGGGCCAGAGGAACAAACACGGCTCTGCAAAGGGTTGCTGCTGAAAGGATGACTGTTAATTAATCCACATACAAACCCAGGGCAGTTTTTGCTCAATCGATGTTAATTGCATTTAATCTCATTCCTGCCATTAAGAAAAGCCACCAGGCCAGGCTGATGTCGCTAGCGCCTGACACGAAGATTCCACCCACGTTTGGGAGGCAAGGCAGCAGGAGAAAAGTAATGGAAGAAAGGAATAACCCTTCCTCAACCCCTTCTGCATCACTGCACAATTTCATCGGGTCTGCTCCATTATTTAAACAATTTTTGTTTTCCAATAACATTACAGAGGAGCTCAAAGGATGAAAATCATAGAGCTTTTCACTACTAGCTATTCCTGCTCTCCCAGGTACCAGCTTAGAGCTTTGCTAACCTGCACAGCTTCAGCTACTGCGCTTCTGTAAAGGATTGAGATACAGAAAATTGCCTATGGAAGTGGTGTTTGCTTTTTAGTCCTGGGCTGATCCCAACAGACCTGCCAGAGCCCCTCAATATGACCTACAACTGCTGACTGCCACCTTCCATCAGCTCTGCTGAAATCTTTCTCCTCACCTTGCTAAGGAGCACAACCCCAGCACGCCCCAAAGCACACTGAAGCCTGTCTAACATAACACAAACTAGTATTTGCTATTAAACAACCTCTGACCAAATTTGCCTTATAAAACAGAACATTTTTGAAGCCTGAACTTCCCAGGTAAACTTCCCAGTGCACCCACCAGTGATCTGGCTCTGATCTGGGGACTGTGTTTCTATCTGCCCAGCTACCTGCTTGGGAAATGGGAACAATCCTCTTGCCTGTGCAGGAATCAAGCCTGGGGACAGAGGAGCAGCTCTTGTAGCACAGGAAGCCCAAGGTGGCAGATTTCATGACTTCTGGCTTATTGCTTCTGTGAGAGCCCTGCGTTTTTCCAAATCAGTATCAAGAACAATAATAATCAAAGCCAGGCTCTGTCTGTGCCTTTCCCCCGTGGCAGCACACAATGCTTGCCCAGAGCCAATGCTGCAGTTTATCATGGATTTTCTTTATCCCTCAACAAGTGTTAATCCCAATGCCTCTCGCTGCATGAAGTGGACATATCACAAGTGCCGTGAAGGACTGGCTGAGTTTTAAGTGCTCTGAAATGGCTCCACTAGACTTGGTCAAGATTGCTTTAAAATCATTTCCCATTAGGACTGTGACCCTCTCTCTTTACAGCCAGTGTAATGTCTGTATCTCAGAGGAAGGTAATTACATCCCACTATCTGTACACATCAGAAACAACACACTCCAAACCTGTGCCTTTCTGGACTGTGGTAGAAGGCAATGCAGGAGGCAAAGGAGATAACACTGGATGCCCCTCCATCCTGCAACTAGAGTCACCCCAAGTGTTTTGCAAGCTTGTAGATTAGCCCCTGGGAGGGATAAAGGGATCCAGAAGGCACAGAGTGTTTCTAAAGCAGAACAATGACAACTTTTACAAATCCAGCTCTGGTTTTGTGAGGATTAAAATGAACTTCACCCAACTGTGAATATCCGCTTCCAGAGCCAAAAGGAATGGAAAACCACTTACTGATGCAACAGTATTTCATTATTTCAAACCCTAAGCCCAACACTTCCAAAAATTAAGGACAAGCAACAGTAACATTATTTGCTGGGGGACATTGGCTGCGGGGGTTTAACTGCTGAACTGCCAAGCCATGCTCTGGGCACAATGTAATGAAACAATAGACACAAATATTGGCAACTTCTCCATACTGTCTTTCCTGCTCTTGCTACCGGCCTCCAGAATAATCAGTGGGAAAATAAAAGGAAAAAATAACCCCAGAAGCCAAGAGACTTTGGATTAAGTTGTATAAATGACCTGTTACCTCCTTACATGAGGAAGAAAGAAATGCAATAAATACCTGCAAAGCCATCTCAGTATCCTGGATTAAATGGATTACAGAAATGGAAAGTACATGATGCAAGATGTTATAAAACAAGATGCCAGGGAAGTGCAGGAATTTGAATCAGGCTGGCAAATGATCCCTGCAGACTATTGAGGAAAATTAATAGAGAGAAGGGGTAGAGAAAGGACATGGTAAGAAGACTGACTGATGAACACTGTTGTTAGGACGTGTAAATTCAGGATGTCAGACTTTCTCTTAAATCTACTTCAGACCTGGAACAAAAATAGCAAATCCTACAGTGCTAAAAAGCACTGGAAGTAGAAAAGTCAGATATGGCAAGCCTCATTTCAGGATAGGTTTCCCCTGTGCATCCCTCAAGATTGAAGTTTGTGACTTTAATTATTCCTGGAACATTGTGTATATAGGGATTCAATGCAGGGATTACTAGCAGCATCCTTGTTATAAGTGCCACTTCTCAAACAAATTGCACTTCACTGGATGTCAGTAACATACACAAGAAAACAAATTAGATAAAGGCAGCAGGGCAGCAATATACAGGTCTGGTGCAAGGAAGTTTCACAAGGTCACCCAGAAAAATAAAGGCGCTTAGAATTTAAACTCCTAAAACATTTCTAATTCCCAGTGTATTAAAGCTCCACGTGACCCAGACACAAAACTTTCAATACACCAGTGACTCCACACAACCTGAGACCAAGCCTAGCTGAGATGTGCTTTATTTGTGAAGAAATGCCATCAGGGAGAAGGTGGAGGAAGAGAGAGACAGGAGATAGAGGGAGCAGCCCCAGGTGTCCTCCCAAATCCTAGGGAACATCCCAGCCCATTCACTGACTGTTCACAGCCCCACACAGACAGATGGGAGAAGCCAGGGGAAGAGGATGTGATTTTGTTTGGAGGCAAATATAGCAGCTCCTTGGCTGCAGGGCTTCTTCACAAGCTGATTCCAGATTTACATACTGCATTTTGTCTTTCCAGAACCCATCCCATGATGTATTACTAACCTGCACTAGTTCTAATGAGCATGTCTTTAACTCCAGAAATTTTCATGAACATGGAAGCACAGGAAAGTCCAGTCCTTGGATAGAGTGCAAAGAACAGCTGAAAACACTTCATCTCAGATATGGCACTGTCTGTGCCTCTGAGATGGGCCCTCAACAGTGGTTGTTAAATTCTCAGACTGGGGATTTCACCAGGGGCTTGCCAGTTTTACTAAACCCTGAAGTTTCTCTGTGCACTCCAGGAGGGTGAGCACTGCCTAGAGTGCATAAGCCAGTCCTAGGCTCTACTGTCAGCCACCTCCCAACTTCTTCCAGCAGCTGCAATAAATCCCCATCTCAGTTTCCCTTTCTGTACCTAAGAGTAATGCCACTTAACAACCACACAGAGGTATGATAATTATTCACCAAGAGAAGATGCTAAAGAAATGCAAAAATTCAGTTCTCAAGGGATCCATTCCTCTGCACAATTTGCATTTATGCTTCAGAGGAAATCTGGTGCTTTATCTTGTTTCCTTCTGTCTTGTTTTAGCAGGCTTCTGGTCTGGATAAAGAGAATTCCTCTCTGGGTCAGGGTATCATGTCCGCATTTAAAGTATGGCTCAATCCTGTCTAGGCTGGCTTCATACACCAAGAACAGAGGCAGGCAGAGACTTCTCCAGATATCCTTTTTCTATGACTAATTCTATTTTTGTTCAGTGATACAGTGAAATTCCACACAGAAGTATTATGAGCTTGACTGGCTTTATTTGTTTAACACTTCACATTTTCATTAAGCTGTTGCTACTCGGCAGCCAGTAATTTTATTTGTGTGATAGCTGTATTCATCTCACCCACATGGGTGTAGATGTCGCTCTCCTTTTCTTCTGACTGAAGAGGCAAAAATCAGCAATGATAGTCAAGAGAAAACTGGGAATTCTCAGGTCTGTTTGCAGACAGATGGGAGATTTGACTCCTACCTGTTTTTGTGAAACACCTACCAAAGACTAGGGGCACCTACAGGTAAAATTAAACACAGGAAAAAATTATTTTGGAAGACTATCCTCCCCTACCCAGGTACAAACCAGAAACTGAAATTATTTCAGCAGAATCAGCCCATTTGACTCAGCACTAAAGTCTCCTGCACCAGAAGCTTATTGCTGACTGAGCATTTACAGTATTTGAGTATCAGATTGTAAAGAATTAATTATATGTCTAATTCTTGCCAATTTCCAAGTATCTTGAAATATCTGGTCCCAGGAGCTGCAAGATCTGATTAGATCTCAAGGAAGAAAAGTCTGGTTGGCTGGCCCTCACTAAGCCCCAATTAGACAATCTTCTACCAAGTTCAGGCAACCAAACAGAATTAACAGCCCTTTTGAAATGTTAATGACTTGAACCAGACAGTCAAATCACTGAGCCACACCTCTTGGACAGAGGTTTCAGAAGTCAAGAAACACTAAACATTTCACTGTGCCACTCCCCTCTGACAAGATCAAGGAGTGGGAAGCGCTGGGCAGGTAATGTGAAGCCTGGATTGGAGAGCACTGGGTGTTCCTGCCGGGCATGACCCATGGATGGGGTGGAGAGGCTGTAACACATCTCGGTTGTGAGATTAGATGGAGATGCCCAACCACAGGCACACCCAGGCAGCACCTGTGGGAAGCTGCAAGCTCAGCTGCCCTGAGCATGGCACTGTCACAGTCAGTCCCTGGGCAACAGGGATCTGCTCTGAGTAGCTGGCACCCAGCTCAACCAGTGCAACGAAGAGACCAGGAGATAAAATGCCCTACAACTGAACCATGGGTCTGAGCAAATGAAGGGAACACGGTGAACTCCGGGAGATGCACCTTGATTTTTCAGTGTCTCCTCCTGTGTAAATTACAAATCTTTCTTTCAAGACTAAAAACCTTTACCAAGTGAAAAACAAGCTCAGCATTTCTCTAGCTCCATCCTGTCCCTATCCCTCTTCAGAGGACACCCCAGTAGAATACCAGATGCTGGAATAAGCCACAAAAGCCTTCTAAATAATTACCTCCTATCGCCTCCTCTGCAAATTTATAGTCCTGCATCAGTGTCAAGACAGAGACCTGCTTCCATCTGTCTAAAACACATTCTTTACAGAGGACTTGAAGGTGGAATGTTTAACGTTAGCATTTGAAAATGTATTCAGAGACTGGAAAAGAAAGTGACAGTTTTTAAGTGTGTTGTTCAATTGTCTTGTGGATGCTGCTCAAGTGGAGGGAGAGCTTTGTATTTTTTTATAATATGACAAATGATGCCAGTCCCATCTTGTAATTTTCCTCACTGTACAGCATGTCTGCTCATGATAGATACCAGCGCAGCTGCTTAGGTGTCCGTTTATCTGCTTGGAAAATATTGTCTGTTTGGAACCAACTCATCCTAAAACAGCAGCTCCAGAGGGTGGGAGAGAAAAAAGGGAGGGGGGCAGGGGAGGAAGAGACAAGGGAGTTGTGGACTGGGAGCACATTCATGCTTCTCCTTTAAAGGTGCTGGAAAAAAGCAAGCATCATATTTAGTTTAAGCTACATCCTCTCTGTCCCCCTCCTAGACCATTCTTTTCTACTGTCACTCAACACCTCTTTACACTCTGCCCACAAAGACCTTACCACTAACACACATTTAATTCACACTTGCAACCAGTGGAAACAAAGCAAGCCCTCAGCAGCCTTCTGCAAATCTGTGCCAGCACAGAGGAGCCTTCAGGTCACAACCTGTACAGTTTGCAGCTTAAGGGAACATTTTAAATAAAAACAAAAATGTAAAGGAAGGAGAGAGAGAGAAAAAAACAGGAACAAAGAGGACAAAAAAGCCAGAGTACTTATACTTTGTGTTTAAAGAGACTTTAAACAGGAACTTGCCAATTTTCTGTAACCAGGATTATAAGAGAATAAACTCAAATACTTTGTCCTTCTGCAGAGCCCTCTGAGCTGAATTTCACTCTCTGCAAAATGGCCAATATAGAAAAAAGCTCATAAATCCCTCTGACGTAAGTAACTTCACATTACTCTTGGGGAAACAGAGGCAGAGACAGATTCATTAATCCAAGTAAATGAATCCATGAAGCAGTCTGAATTTCTGAATCCCCATAATGTCCCACACTAGAAACAGCACCCAGGGCCCAGCAATTTCCATGCCATGTTGCCTGGCACAAGCAAAGCAAGAGAGTTAAACAGATGAGAATGTTTTAGAAAGGACAAATACAGTTATTAAACCACACTGGCCCTAGCCATGTAGCAAAAACATCTTTTGTTACTTTAAACTACCTCTCATTGTTTCACTCGCTGCATCATTAATGCCAAAGACCAAGGTCACATATGTAAGATGCTGCCTCAGAAACCTGCTGAGTAGCAGAGAGCTGCACAACCTGTCTGAACAGGTGGGTACAAATTCCTGTGGCTCAGCACTGTCAGGGTTAGCCCGCTGGTTATACTCCAGGCTAGCAAGGTTAGGGCTGGCTTAATCTGCCATCATTATTCTGCAGCCTGGGCATATCCTGAGAGGATCTTGCTACAGGCTGCTACTCTGTCTCTGACTTACCAAGAACAGTTTCCATGTGTGCATGGGGAAAGCGGGTCTTACAAAGCTGTTCACAAAGAACTTTATAAGACATTTGTGTTAAAGAATTGTTAAAACCAGCACTGAATTAAAGACTTGATTTTTAAGACAAGGAGTTGTTCCTTAAAAATGGTCTTTTTCTTTTCTTTTTTTGTTTTTGTGGAGTATGGTTTCTTTGTTTTGAAAATAATAAAACTCCACATGTAAGAAGGTGTCAGATGAACTCAAATTGCGTCAGGTAGTTGTCATTACTGTGACTTAGAACTGGAACTTGCATTCAGGACACTCAATATTTATTGTCTCCTGAAATTTAAGTTG
>NW_005054317.1:8336606-8347417 GCF_000277835.1 Geospiza fortis
TCTTTTCCACAGTCAGTCTCATTCTCACATGTAAATTCTCCTGAGTGGACCTGCTAACAGCTACCAATGCACCAGCCTGGATGATGCTGACCGAAGACCTCCAAGCACAAGGCTCTGAACTATACAGACCAATCCTGGTGCCACTGATGCCTGCCTGGGAAGGAAACTGTGTGCCTGCACACCCCCCCCAGCTCAGCCAGCACGGGGAAGGGCAGGCTGGTCACTTGATTTGCAGACAGCTTTTCCATTACTTACTGCAGCGTTCAAACAGCCAACCTGCTCCCCCTTCGTCTGCTCTGTGGTGGCCATTTCTCCTGAGCTGCCCATCATTTCCTTATCAAGCAGTAAAAACGTAGGATCACTGGAGACACAGCTCAGCCTTGCTGAGATTTCATTCTCTCAGCGGGCTGTAAATGCCCCTATAATGTTGGCTTTTTTAATCTTGTGTTATTATTACCCGCGGCTGCCATTCAGTCTGCAGAGAATAAAGCGCCCGGGCTTTCAGGACCCACACAATGGCTCTGTGCATTCGCCAGTGGTTGGACAAACAATAACTCTGTGTTTCAGCTTTATTGGAAACCCTTCTGTTGTGGGAGCCTGGCTGCATGTGTCCCTCGGCTCGGGCCACGCAGAGGTGCGGGTGGGAGCCGCTGAATTCCCTGGTGATTTCAGGAGCACGTGCCTTGGCACCGGCCTACGGAGCCAATGTGAGAGTGCACAGGCAGCTGCATGTTGCTGTGAGCCCATGGAAGACAGACACAGACCTGCAGAGCCAGTTGGTCTCCTCTAGATCAGCCAGGGAGTCCGAAGCTCTAACAGGGCCCCTCTGTGAATAATTACGCTCATCTCCGTGTAAACGGCGTTGCCAGCTCACAGAGAGGTGTGATGATATATGACATAACTGTGAAAATGTCAAAACACCACTACCCTGAACCACGTTCTTACAAGAAATCTTGGCTTCCACTTGAAATTTAAGATCCTGCTGCTTGCAAGAAAGGCTTGAAAGCTAGAACAACTGAAAAACCACAAATTAGAATGCAAAGAAAATGTGAAGAATGCAGGGCTCTTCTAATTCAGGGAGACTGATTGTTTTGGTCAGCTCGTTATTGCTTGCAGGGGACACTGCAGATGCGTGAAGTCTTAGAGAGCTGCAAATATCCCTTCACTCAAGAAAACAAGCTCTGCTGCAGACTCCTCACATATTGAAAACCTAAGAGGAAATTCAGAAACTCCCACAAAACCACAAGGTTTACTTGTGAAACTATTTAGAAATACACTAGGGTTATTTCATTTGTCTTCTAGTTTTAAGCAATTGAGTCACATTCTCACACCACTTTTTTCTAGGCAGGTGGGTTAGTTTATTGTATTTTATTTATTCCTTCCTTTTTCTTTTTTTTAGTAAAAACACAGAACTAAAATTCTCATGTACTTATAAAACTTCAGGTACAACTCCACAAAACTAGGGCAATAGAAAACATGCCAAATATTTCAAGGCTTGGCAACAGTGAGCCTGCCTGTCTCTCTGTGGCAGGAGGAATGTCTGTCTGTCTCAGCCAATGTTTCTGAGTAGGAATGTCTCATCCTGATAGCCCATGTACATATAAAACACCTTTGCTGTCAACTCTCCAGGAAGAGACCTTGACATTTTGCAGAATACCACATCCCAACCCCCATCTCCCCTGAATAGTAGCAGAAGGCAGAAAAAACCTGGTAGATCTGAAAGTGTAAGAATCAGGTGCTGCCTACAGCAAGGATTAAAGTTGAAATGGAAAGGTAATGGTGAAATAAGCACAGCTAAGTCACTGGAATTGATGCACCAAGGAACCAAGCTCCAAGCTTCCCAAACCCATGGCCACAGCTGGCCTGTCCCACTCCCTCTCCTGTGGGCCAAGAGAAGAATTTGAAGGGGAGGAAACCAAGGCTTTGCTATCTTAAACAGAATAAATAAAAGGTGAAGGGTTTCAGGAAATATTGGATTATTGTTGTGGTATTATGTGCTTCATGTACCTGGTGAGGAAAACTGCAGCCCTCATTCTGAGCTCTCACCTCACAGTAACTGGGCTGGCACAGGCAGGTGAGCTCTGCTCTCTGCGGACGCAGGATTGCAATGCTCTCTTCCTGAAAAGAGTAATGAGGTGCCCAGAGAGCCTGCCGAGGTGTCAGAGAAACTGATGCTGATGGACCCTTTGCAGGCCAAAGACAGATTAAGAATAACACAATACCAGCATAACAGCACCTTATCAACAGCCCTGCGAGTGCTAAGAAGTGAATCTGAGCGAAGGCTGTGACACCTGTCTGCATCACAGCCCCCCTATTACTGCCTTCCGACTTCCCGCACAATCCAAGTGTCCAAATGGCTTTGAAGCAAGAAGCAGCAAGACAGGAAGGTGAATCTGAACTCTGATCAGCTGTCTGAAGAGACAGTATGAATACCTTACATTTCAGTAACACTTTTCATCCATAACGAAGCAGAGACATCCATTCAACCTCCACACTCCAAACCACAGAAGTAATATCTGCCCAGGTAGAGATGGGCAAATAAACACAAGTTAAATGACTGCTCAAGGTCGTCCAAGGACTACGAGAGACACACGTCTAGCAACTAGATTACTCTTCCCTTTTGAAAGGCACACAGGCACACACACAGGGGATTGAAACTGCTTAGCCAGGTGTGGAGCCTGCTGTGATCAACACAGCTTCACTGAGCAGCAACTCTTCCTGATGCTGTTTCACCGGTGCTAAAATGTAAAAAAGCAAACCTTCATAACAGAATTCTTTCAAACAGATGCAAATAGGTGTGGGGATTTTGCATCTGGGCTAAGTTGCTACAATCTACACATCTTATTTGTTTGCTAGTTATTAAATTACCCACAAGCCATCAACAATTCAAGTCTCTCTCTGAGAGGCAGAGATTAACTAGGAATTGCTATGCAGAAATGCTGCTCATCTCTCTCTCTCTCTAGCGAGATCAGCCTCATGATGAGTTGCGGACATTTGGGAACAAAGGTGAGCTTTTCTGCAAGAAATGAGAGGCACAGAAAGATGGGAAAATGATGCTACAGAGAGAAGAGGATTTATTTGCAAGGTAAGAATCTATCAGGAATGGTTTCACACACACACTGCCAGCCACAGACTGTGACCAAACACACTCGTGTGTCTGGAGCACAGGAAGCTGCACTTATGTCCTGGCACTAATGCAAATGACATTTTCTGTGGAAGACCATGAGACCAGTATGTAAATATTAATTTAACAATCTGGTTGACACAGCCTCAGCTGATCTATAAATAGCTGGTTTATTAGCAGGTGATGCTAAAGGCAGTTATCCTGGCTCCACTTCCCACAATTCCCTGTGGCATCTTGTTTTTATTGACCCCAAAGACACAAGGACTCTTAACTGTATGCAGCTCACTCCTCCACTGCTACCTGCAGAGTAGCTACAAACACTTGACAACACAATACATATTTATCAATGCCCTTACACAACAAGGATCCTGCAGCACCACGCACACAATGGCTCCCAGTGCTCAATTAAAGACAGCAAATGGTTTAGAAAAATAGAAGAATCATGCAGGCTTGCTTTTAAGCAGGAGGAGCTGGTCACTCAGGTGCCAACAGGCATTTAGGGAATGATTGACACAGAGCCAGAGCCAGGCACTGTCCATCCACATTTACACTGTGCATTGGCAAACTGAGAATCTAGGATAGCAACACCTTTAGTAACTCTAGACCACCAAGGAAGCATTTTACCATCTCAAAACAAGATGTCAAAATCCTGATCTTTTTATGCAGTTTCATTTAATCAGGAATTATCATTTTATAGTACATAATATAACTTAAAACTCTTTACCACTTCCTCAAGCTGCACATGCAGGAATCCCTTCTTTCACAGTGGCACAAGACAGCTTTTTAACAGCAGACAGCAGCACCACCAGAGTCTAGGGCCAGCAGGAAAGAATACTGCATCCTGGTAAAATTGCTGTGGCATTTGGAGCAACACACGAGAACTGTCCTAACTGCAGCATGGTCGGCATCCATGGAAACCACACGAATTATGATGTTTTAGCCTATTCACATGGATTTGTAGATATTCTCCAGAAGTGTTCTAAGGCTTCAGTCTTTCTCTTGCTGCAAAGAACAGTGACAACATATTGACGAGTTAGGCTCGTAAATAGGGAGATTGAATTAGAGGAACAGAATAGACTTTGTTACCCCTTCCTCCCACTTGCTTCAAATTTCTAAAGAAACCTTCCAAGCACAAGAAGTTGCTGTGTCTCTCACGGCCATATGATAAGCAGAAATAAAAAATTAAAAACCACACAATCAACACTTATTTTTCCATAAGGTCCATCATATTCTTACAGCTTGTACAGTGCAGGCTGCAGAGTTTATCCTGACAGGGAACTGACTGTGCCAGGCAGCAGCAGCCCTGGCAAGGGGAGAGGCTCGGGCTGCAGCCGGAGCAAAGAGCCCTGGAACGTTCCCTGCCCCACTGCTGCACCCTCACTTCTCCACACTGCACACTCAGTGAGGTGACAAGAGTTTCCATTTGCTCTGCCACAGCTCAGCAGATCCTTTCCAAACCATCACAGTGATCTCTGCCAACAGCAGGATGGGTCCTACAGAGCAGGCTTTGGATAAATGATTGCTCCCTCATTTGTCGTAACAACAAACCTTTAACATTTCCTTGTTTTGAAATTCTATTAAGCACAAGGGTTAAACTGACTTCATATGACTGCAAACCTGTGATGGTCTTACAGTTTGTTTTTTAAGACCACCAAGGGCTCTGAAAAAGAAACTTTTCTAATGAAGTTCACTTACTAAATTGCATTTTATGAGTGAACATACTTCTCTTTTCTAGTATTTATAGAAATGAGATAGAGAAGCTTGACTTAGCTGAATAGAAAGTTAAAATAAAAGTGCTCTCAGAAATTCTGTGGAATTTAGCAAGAGAAGTGACACATCACAAATAAAGAAATCAGTAGTTTTCATTAATCAATTAGGAAAAAAACAGTATAATAATAGATCTGCAATGATCTTGAATAGATTATTTAATAAAACTGTCATAAATCTAATGGCAACAAGACACAAGCGCCGAAGAAGAACTGAAACATTTTACATAGTTCAGTAAATGTAAGATGCTGCAACAAGGTGTCAAAACAGCCTTCCCAAGAGAAATCCACACAGTTGTTGTTTCCTTTGCCTTTGATGAAAACCTGCAGTGCCAAACAACTCAAAAGAAGCTTGTTCTGCTCCCCAAATCTCTGCATTTCCTGTAGCTCTGGCAAAGTTCCTGCTTCCTTTGGCTGTTGCCTCCTTTCTGATCAGCATATCCATTGCCCAGATCCTCAATTCCACACCCCAGCCAGTTGTATTCCAGGAGCAGTTAGCAGCCAGCACCCAAAGAAAACTTTAACTAAGTTTGGCTCTGTCTGAAGCAAATTTTGAGCAACGGGAGCACAGATGAAATCCAACTTATCCAGAGTAATTCATTCTTCACACTTGTTTAAGCACGGTCACTCACCGAGGACAGCCTGGCAGCCTTCTCTGTGGGCTGTGGATTCCACTGCACTGCCAGGAGCTGTGCTGAGACAAGTCCACATCACATGTCAGTTCAAGATGGACTGCACCCTTCAGCTCTGGGATGGAAAAATCAAACTGCTAGAGAGGTTCTCTCCCCTGCCGGATACACTGATTTTTAGCAACGGGGAAAGCCAATTAAAGTTTATAAAGACACATTCTCTGCTGATTTTTCCTTACTGCCCACTGCTCAGTGCTGGTATAATGGATAATGTTCTGCCTGTGGGTGTATTTTCTAAGATCTGTCAGTTCTGACAGGATTTTGGCACCTGGATAACTCAAGATCTATACTGAGGGTCCAGGAATGCACTATTTCTCAGTAGCTGATGGGTACATTTTTCAGCAAGGCTTCCCTAATTAAAGGGCTGGAAAGAGATGGGATCAGATTGATAGGCTTTGCAGTCAGATGTTTTATGCTTAGTTTGATGAATTATAAATCACCTTTTGCAACTTTCAGAACATGTGAGAAGAACACATAAGAGAAACTACAACAATATGTCCAGAATATCACAACGTAATTACTTACTTTCCAATTTTACCTCTGTCCCTATGGCAAGGCCATTAAAGACATGCTCAAGAAAAGCAATGCTCAATGAAAATAAATATAAACATAAATACCAAAATCAAAAAGAAAAGTGAAGCTATGAAATGAGACACTGCTGGTCTGGAGATACTCCCACGTGGAAGTGTTCTGCCCCAGGTGGGACAGAAGATGCATCCCTCCCCCTTTGAGCATCATCCTGGGCTGGGAACACTGCCCTGGAACTGAGTGCTCAGCTCAATCAGCCATGTCCTCTGCCAGACCAGCAGGAAGCTTTCCCTTGTCCTCAGCCATCACAGCCTTGTGTCAGGGTACAGAAACCACTGTCAGATTAAATGCTTTGACTTTACTCCCTGTAAAACTGCATGAAGACAATGTATTCTGTGCTGGCTTCGCTGTCTCTGTCAGAGCCCCTTCCCTACATACAGTGAAATGCAACTCCTAAGAGGCCACTGGCAAGACCTTTCAGAATAACCAGTTTGTTCTGGTTTTAATGGGGTTTTAATATCTTTAAATATTGAAGTTCTTTTTTTGCAGGGTATATGTGTGTATGGAGAACATCAACAAAAAAGCCCAAACCCCAAAATAGGATGTGAGAGCTCGGTATCCCAGTGTGGAAGTTCAAAAGTGCCTTGCTGTCAGTGGTGTTCAGAACAGTGCAGACTTTAAAGCTATAGAGAAGAAAGTCACAGAGTAACCATTTGGAAGAGAGAGAAAACTGTTGGTAATTTAAACCATGAAACCAAAGAAATACAATGCAAAGCTATCAGGATGTGAAAAGCACTTCCAGCCACTGAGAGGTTAAAACAATTATTTGAACAGCTGGGAAAATTAAAATGGTAAAATAATAGCTACCCTTCAAAATTCTACAGATGCAAAGAGACTCTTCAATGAATAACTGACAAAGGGGAAAACACATTTTAAAAGAGAAACTGTTTCACGCATGAAGGTCACACAAGTAACAGCTCCTCTTAAGAACCCGGATTTCCAGACTTGGCAAGAGATGAAGAGCTGGGGTTAACACAGCAGCCTTTTACCTTGTGGGACCTAGGGTAAAATCCTGAATACTTAAGTTACATATGAAAGTGACTTTGGGCATATTATTTCTACTGTTTTTTTGGAAACTGTTCCCCACTGTAGCAAAAGCAAGGTCACAGGAGCATGCTGGAATTATTGTAGCAGTTTGTTTCCTTTCCCAAGGAATTCTTCCAACCTCAATGACATCAGCAAATGGAGCAATCAGAGCAGCCAGTTCAGGTTGTTTGACTGCTGTTATCTAGGGCCCCCCAAATATATAACCTTGCTCTGGCAAGAATGCAGTGATGTGTGACTTTTCAGGAAAAAAAGGCAGTCTGTAAGAAGTAGCTCTGCTATTCAAGAAAGGTCTAACTGGAAGAATAATGCCAGTCAGGACTGCAGTGTGTAAGCCACAGAGTACACAATGCTGCTCATCAGGACTGGGTACACAAAGAGACACATCCAGGGGACCCACAACTGCAGCAGAGCCATCCTCAGGGCAGGGAGGAACTGAACCAGTGCAGCCAGGGAAGGTTTATCTGTCACTTGGCTCCAGCTATCCCTGTAGGCAATTGATCCTCTCTCTCTAGCAGCTATTTTAAAACAAGAAACCTAAAATCTCCAGCAAGTAGAGAAAAACTGACAACTGAATATGCAGCAATGTAGAGAAGGAATCAGCTGTACAGTGCCAGCTCCTGTTTCCATTCCTCACCCACCACAAATGCACAACCTCTTCCACATAAACACTGTCCAAACTGTTAAAAGGACAGCAACTGAACACACCTCATCAGAGTCCAAAACCATGGATCCTTTGGCAAAAAAAGGAAGAATCAGAACAGAAGGCCAAATCCATCCACCCCAGCAGTCAACTCTTCTATCATTCACACATATCATTTCACCAGTCTGCAACTGGAAAGTCTTATTTTTTTTCTTTCTATATTTTCTTTCTAGAGAAAGAAATCAGACAACATAAAAACTGAGATCCTCCTGCAAGAAGATTTTTTCTCCTATCAAAAGCATTTGTTTTTTCCAGGATGATTTTGGCATTTCTGAAGGACTAAGATACAGCCTCCTCAGCCTTCTCTCTTCAGAGTAGAGCCTACTTCACTCTACCCTCAGCACTGTTAACATACTTCAGTTGACAATTATCTGGTATTGAGTCCTGATGCTGCCAGGTATCTCCTCTGATGGGTTAGGCTGCTCACTAGGCAAGGATACTAAAAGAAAACACGAAGAGGATGAGCCTGCAGCCTCCCCCATATAACTTGCTGCAATCACCTTGGAACCCTTAGCTACCTACACCAGGTTTGATCACTTTCAGGATCAGAAGTGTCCAACATGTTGCAGAAAGGAGTAGTTGTGCCTATGCCAAACCAAAGTAGCCTGTGCCACAGAACGTAACACAGCTGACAGAAGGTTTTCAATAAAGGTCTTGATCTTCCTAAGGTCCTGAAGGACCCTGTGACACGTTTTACAAGAGTCAGGTCCCTGGTATTCTGCCAAGCTACATACATTTTGTCTAAATTATGAAATTATGAAATTATGATTACAGCTTCAATTCAATATGCTCTCCTTCACTTCTGATCCTAATCTGCTGGCAGGAGCTGTTGGACCAGTAAGCACCTGCCTTTTTTTTGCCCTTTAGGTGACTTCGTCACTGTGCTGCCTGAACAGATGCCAGCAGCTAGAGCTGCACAGCAAAATCATCTAGGAAATTCACCAGCTGGGTACCAAATCTGCCTTAGCAGAGCTCCTACTCCTACAGGGAAGCCTGCAGATCCATCTCTGGTACCTTGTCATGGCACTGGCTGTGGTAAGAACATAGAAATGGAATATCTCAGCTTGTTGCCTCACTGTACCAGCATGACAACCAGCCATCAGCCTTTGACTTGCCCAAGGTCAAACAGCACCCTGCAAAGCTGGTCTATAGCTGGGTAAGGTGCTCTGGGGTCCTTCAGGGGTCAAAAGAGGGCATAAACCTGACAGAATGAAAAGAACTTGAAGGAGAAAAAGAAGGTATGAGGTTTGCAAAGCAACCATCCCTTTCTACCCTCCTTCCATGGGGTCTCTGATTCTTACCTATCCTTCCTGCAGTCAAAGTCCCCTGTGCCAAGCAGTTTTCATGTTCAGTAAGGAGTGTAGGAGGAGCAGGGATATGCAGAGGATTACACTATGTCCTTATGAGCTTCCAGCACTCAGAACCCAAAGATTTCTTTTGCTCCTTTGATCAGCCATGTTCAGATGCATATTTAAAAATAAGACAGACACTGAACTCTGCCTTGCCCCTTGAGGGAATTGCAGCCTCCTCCTTCCAAACCGTCAGTTCAGTGCTGCAGGGAATAGGCAGCCTGGTGTCAGCTCCAATATAGGTTTTGAAATGAAAGGAATGCAAACCAAAGGGACAGAAGAGAGGAGAGGAGGGAGGGAGAAGGTGCAGAGACACTGGAAGGAAGCAGGTGAGAAAATGAAGACAGAGGGGAAAGGAAAAATCTGAGCCCAGACTAGAAATGGGTAAGCAAAAGAGATGGAAAGAGGAGGAGGAGGAACAGGGAGCAAACCCAAGCAATAGCATATCTGTAGCTTGCTTGTTCAGACTACAAGAAAAAACCTACACATGGCCAAGAACTGCTTGAGCTAAGTGGTGAGGAGGAGATCAGTGAGCGACACATAAAATATATGTAAAATACCCACAGTCTGAGTTTTAATCACAGAACATCACAGAAGTGTTTTAGAACAATTTACCTTGCTTCTAGCTCAAACATTTGCTATGAACTCTCCTGACCTCATGGGGACCAGCCCCAGTGCTAGTGTGGCACTGCAACCATCTGGAATTCAGCACACCACAAAAAAATCGAACAAACCAAAAATACAACAGAGAAAATAACTTGGCAGCACTATAGAACACTTGATTCTGGTGCCAGTGAGACAAAATGGGGATTCCTGAACCTTCCACATCCTTCCCAAGAGGGCTGGCAATTACTAGTATTTTTAAGTTTAACAGAAGGATTCCAAGCAGCAACCTCAGGGAAACAGGTTTAAAAACCATAAAAAGATATAGTCAGTCTATTGAAAAAAAACCAAAACCCAAACAGATAATCAAGCGCACACCTAGATGTAAACTTGCAAATAAGAAATGCCAAGGGAATCAGGAGGGCAAGTTCCTACAGCTCTACAACGTGCACTTCCAAAAACTCACTGGAACTTCAGTGGTACTTGTGAAATTCATGCCAAGATCAAGAAACACTTCCAACTGTTGATTCTGAAGTAATTATCTGGAAGAACACAAACTTGCCTGAGGTAAAACACACAGTATGGTGTGAACTTACCATCCTGCTGTCAGGATGGACCAGGTACCATGGTACACACAAATCAAAACTGATGAAGCCAAAGAAAACACCAACAGAGAGAGCAAAGCAAGAAACAAGGATCACAAGGAAGAGCCGGCAGGACCCAGATGAACAGCTACAGCCTAAAGGCTTGTGGAGTAGTTCAGAGCCCCTGAAGAAATCTTGCATACCTTGCTGGTGGGTTCAAATATCAGTTGGATCCAAACCTGCTGGGAAGATCAACAGCTCCAGATTAACACATAATCCTTATAACATTTTATCCTCATGACTGTACCAGACATCTGTGCTTTAGAAGACTCTTCTCAAAGGAAGATGCCTACTTCAGCCT
>NW_005054317.1:8347448-8347763 GCF_000277835.1 Geospiza fortis
AGCTTTCCACAGCAGCAATGAAACCTTTTTGCACTGAACATCTGGAACCAAAGTCAAAGCACAACCTGGCAGTTTTCTTGGCTGAACGGGGATGCCATTGAAGATGAGCTTCACAGGAAAAATGTCTGTATTGACAAAGGTTCAAGACAGTGGTTCAAGAGTTGAAGGGAGTCAGAATTGCAATCTGCAGGATTTTCAAGAGGAATATTTTAAACATTATCCTTCTGCTACAGCTGGCATCCAGAAATTATCTCCCTTACTTCTCTCCTTTAAATATTTTTTCCTGTAACACTTATCAAAGCCACCACCTTCTCA
>NW_005054317.1:8347773-8350890 GCF_000277835.1 Geospiza fortis
CAGTCAGGACTTATCAGGTGTCCCAAGATGCTGAGATTAGCTAGCTCTCTTCTCCATGTGGGACTCTCAGATCCCACAACTCAGTGAGGCAAGGATTCAGACTGGGATTCAAGTTTTCATGTGGGAATTTCTGGTTTATAGCAGATCTAGTTCCAGACACAGCCACTGTGAACCATGGGACAGGATATGAATCCTCTTCTGTATATTCCTTCTGTGTGATCTCCCTCTTCATTTCTTCACACCCCCCTTTTCTCTACAGTATTGCAGCACTTCATTGATTCAACACAATCGACAAGAGAGCACAAAGGCAGAGGCAGCTCTCAGATTGGAACAGCTGGTTTTCTTGATGGCATCATGTCCCAAAGAGAGGTAAGGAATCACAAGAAAAGAGACTGCTTATTCTCAACAGCAAACAACTCCAGACTGGAGAAAAAAGCACAACCCTGCTGACTGAGAAAAAGGCAGCAGTGGGATTTAGAATATATTTCACACTCTTTGATGGATCATGCTTGAAGATTTTGTGGGGAAGCAGAGCTCAGAGGAAACCATGCTTCAAAGCCTATCACTGGACTCAAGGGGCCCATGAAAACTTTATAAATAAGAACCCCTGCTATCCTGTCCAAAGCCCACCTGCAGACCTGCTGACACAACCAATTCCTCAATGCCTACGCTCCCCAACTACCAAACCTTGCTTCCATCAGGCTTTGGAATAAGCTCCTGCCAGCCATGCCAAAGTGGGCTTAATAATAGATGGACAGGGATGACCAGTGGGGACTGAAAAAAACCCAGCCAAAAGTCACTGAGCCTGTGACCAGCCTCTGAACAAGCTGTGACAGCACAGCCACGGCACAACCAACAGCCACACTGAGCACTCATCACTGAGCTGGCAGACCTTAGGCTGTTCCATTCACACACAGATGTCTGTCATATGAGTGCTTGGACACAGGACTACAACACTGCAAAGTTTCCTCTTCCCTCATCTCAGCTGCTGTCCTGCCTCAAATCACAGCAGCAAAAACAAGCTACTGAGGAGCTGACAACTGTCTGCTCATCATCAGCACAAAGTGCTGAGACCAGCAAGGATCTGCAGTCGCTCTGATCCCCAGAGCTCAAATTTTCCAAGCATGAAACATTTGCCTGAGCAACACAAAAAGAGGTGCAGGAAGCAAGACCACAGGCTACCTTAAATCCACAAGCCTTTTTCTTTTTCCGGGCTGCTTACACTTAATACTCCTTTATCTCATCCTAAAATAAAAGAACAGGCCTTAGAGGATCAAGCTATAAACTTCTGAAAGCTTTCTGTAGCCTTCTCTCAAACAAGGAGCTTGTTTCCATTTCTCAAAAGCCAAGAAGGAAATCAATACTTAGAGAAGGCATATTCCAAAGGACAAATCTTCTTAGTTGCTGCAGTGCCACCCTTGTTGAGTCTCTCCAATGAAGGTGATCACAATGGTAGGCAGCAGTCAGCCCCTCAAACATTGAGGTAAGCCAGAGTCTTCAAGTGGAAATAGGTTGTTCATGAGCAGCCACTTGGATTCCTCCAGAGTCATGTCTCAAAGTTAAGTTTCTCTGTGACCAAACTCATGTCTAATACAGAGTGAGTCAATATCCTTCCCCCTGCACAAGCACCACTGGGGTCCCTTCCCTCCACCTAATTGCCTGTTTTCACAAGGTATACAGGAATTTATTACTTCAGAGCCTTTGTGCATCTGAGGAACACCACTGCAAGTCACCAGCAGGGTTAGAGCAAGCAGAGAGTGGGACATAAACCAGGCTCATGGATGCACAGCATGGTTACATGAGTCCCACTTCCTTAAGCAGGGTAAGCTCCACACATGGCTTGGGGAGAGCCCCACATTCAGGGGAATGCTGGCACACTGAACCCAGGACAGTGTCCCTTGTGTCACCTGAGCAGGCTCTGCCCTGCTCTCCAGGGTCTGCTCTGTATATGGCAAAGCTCCTGACCTACCAACATCTGCTCAGTTTTTATACAAAGCAAGTCAGGGCTCTGCAAGGCAGTACAACATCTTTGTTGACATTTCAGTCCCTCAGAGAGAAGCTCTCCTTTGGCTTTGTGTCAGCCACCTTTGGCTGTGTCAGAATACAGTGCATAGCCTGCTCTCTCAAGCAAAGCTGTTTGCCTGTGCAAAGGTTCCCAGCTAACAGACAGGAGGCAGCAGCTGGAGAAAGGAGACCTGGGATCACTGCACACAATCTCACCTTTTATTATTCAGCCACATTTACTGAACACAGCCTGGCTCTAATCCATCAGTGCAAGAAGCCGGCTAATACACTCACCTGATTGGAGAGAGACTTTCCTGCATTTTATGGGGTTTTATTGTAGCAGATGTCAAGGCTCAGCAAAACAAGAAGGCACTAAGAAGGGTCTCACACAGCCTGGGCTCTTTCCCAACCAGCACTCATCTGATACTGGATTAAACAAGGAACTTGAGAGCATTCTGTTGTCTCAAGTTCACAACACAGCTTTGTGTGCACACGAGCCACCCATCAGCAGCTGCAAGAACCAAGTATAACTTTCACTTTTAATTGTGAAATTAAAATGCTTGTTGGTTTTGAACCAAGTGGCAGCCCATGTGCCTCAAGACATTTGATAAAGACTGTAAAGAGGGAAATGCATTCAAACATTAAACCCAGTCTACCTTCAGCAACGAACCTGCTTCTGCTCCAGAGGTCAAACTGGAGTCCAGACAAGCTTTAGAACTTTAAGTTGGCTTTTGCAGAACAATACAGTGATCACAGGTGCCATACAAGCTCTCCACAAAAATTTCTCTAGTGCACTCCAACTCTATCACAGTGCCTTCATCCTGTCAGCTCAAGGTACACACAGCTGGGAACACTCCTACCTGGATCACAGCATCCAATACATTTTTCAGTGGCTGTCTACTTTTACAAGATTTGAGAAGATTTCCTGAGCCTCAGAATACTCCTAAATGCACTTAGGCTTGCTACCAAAAGATAAAATACAACCTTGATGCTCCACAGGAAGTTAAACAGTACTGACAACACCCCAGGGGCCCAGGAATATTACAGAGCTTGTTAAATGATGGTAATCCTAAGTAGGCTGCATTTAGCACTACTGAAGACAGAAGTTTTCAA
>NW_005054317.1:8350924-8368246 GCF_000277835.1 Geospiza fortis
CACTATCTGGTACACACCTGAATCCATGGAGAGGCAGTGCCAGAGAGCCCAGAGGATCATTAGAAGTGCCCATATAACTTCCCAGCACACCATGTTTAGTTGCAGGCAGTGCCTCTAAAGAAAGATACATTTCCTCCCTTCTTCCACCCACGAAAAGGAATCAGCAGAAGTTCTCAAACATGGAATTAAGATGGCATTGAGATGGGACAAACAAAAAAATAGTAATTCAGTCTCCTTTTCAAATCCTTTGGAGAGATCAACAAGTCTCTATATCGTATCTATAACCTGAAACTCTCCTAGTTTGTCAAATAACTTATTTTCTAAAGCTATCAAGTAGGTAACTGAAACACAGGGTACTGCTTGCCCTACTGCCTCACACAGAAGATAAAAACCTCGATTCTTTGATATTTAGAAACTTGGGGATTTTTTTTAATCTTATGCCAATATACTATTCTAAATTGCAAGGTTTACAGTTCTATCAGCAAAAAACCTCTAACTTAAAGAGTATTTTTTAAACAGCAGCTGAGCAGGGATCCATCACATACCTGGGCACTGCTTGTCTGAGCCCTTACAGGCAGCCAGAGAGAACCCACAATTCAGTTCAGTCCTGCATCACTCTCCTATTTCCATAACAGTCAGGAGAGTGCTACAGGGAAAAAAAACTTCAAGAACAGAAAGCAGGTGCTTTTAATATAATATCTAAAGAAGAAAGGTGTGCCTATACAAAAACTAAACTGCTTCAGTAGCTGTGTCAGGGCACTGTATGGTACTAAAAAGAGAGTAAACTGAGAACAACTGCAAGTCATGAGGAGGAAACATCCTTCAGAAAATAAGACAAATGTAAAAGTTTCCCAGCAGTTTGGTCTGAAAGCAAGAAGAAAAAAGATTGCAGCTGCTATCATCTCCCTAAATTTTAAGTTTGCTTTTTGTCCAGTCATCTGATTTCCTGAGGATATATATTGTGAACAAAACTCCAAACAAGCAGAAAGAACATTTGAAGATGCAGGAATTTCTACAAATAACTGCAATGGGAAGGTGCCATCTCACAGCTGGTAGGAGGACACTGCCACCTGCCAAAGGCCTGCATGACCCAGACATGTGGGGGCTCCCTTCAGCTTTTAAGACAGTGTCCACATTTACAAGTTATTAGAACATTTCAAATCATGCTCATCAGCAAACTCAAAGAGGAATCCAGGTAACAAGCAAATGAATAAAAACATCCTCCATTTTCATATTAAACACTTGGATCAGGTTGAGGTTGAAGTACACACTCCACAGAGAGGAAACTGGAATAATCAATGTGCACAATTCAAGCAGTTCAGGAGCTTAAGAAAAAGAGTAAATTATAATCTTCTTTCACCAATGTTAAATTCATCCTGAGGAGGGAACTAGGTACCTGCTGGGACACAAAAATGCAGTGATTGTTGAGAGCTCCCAGTCCCCCAATAAAAGAGCAGTGCAATATTGCTTTATTAACAGCCTGAACCAAGGAACCCTGAGCTTTCTGTTCCACAGCCCAGAGAAGTAACCCAAGAGATGAGCTCCTCAGAAATACAAGCCAAGTCCTTGTGGGCAGCAAACGTGGACTGATAAACCTAAGGGGAGAGAATGCAGAGGCAGATGGGCAGAGGTAATCAGAAATGACAGAAAGATGAGCAGGCAGAGGGCAAGCAGAGTGCTTGAAGGACAGAGGCAGAAGAGCTGAAATTTTATAGCATACAGGTATTTTAAAAGTTAAATCAACAGCTTTCCAATACCATTATTTAAAAAAGCATTCCCCCTAATATATGCAGGAAGCCAGCTGCTTGCAAAATGACCTTTAAACCCTATGCACCATGCCTTATTAGACTAATTCAGAGCTGGAGATTGGCTGATCCTGAAATCCATTTATACAGGACAAACAGGCATTCAGCAGGGACAAGGAGCGAACACATTGTCAAAATAATTTTGTCTGCATTTCTGCATGCACACTCAGGCTCAACACAGCAGAGCAGCACTTCTCCAGCTCCAGAAACAAGGTTCACCAGACATTGCAGCACCATCCCAACCCAAGGCTTCTCTTCTTGCTTCCCTTGCATTACAAAGGTAACAATTTAACTATTCCAAGTGTTGTCTTTATGGACACTTTCTGTGACTGCAGAGGTCTTTAAGAGCCTTTCACCAATTCCTAAAAGCCCCCAGTAAAGGCCTCTAATCAAAAAGGATGTTATAACCAGAAGAATGTTTCTTGCCAGAGATGGAAGTATCAGCAGCACAGCTAACTCTAACACTGTATTCAGATCACTGTAACACACTATCTTCAACATGACCTGTTCCTGGGTTTGAAGCTCTGGTGTCCAGAAAGGTTTTTTCAATTGGCTTGCAAAGGTTTAGCTAGGACTGAAAGCTTTAAATTGTTTTGGAAGCATCACACGTTTGTCAGGAAATATCTCCAGACAAGGAGGCCTGTTGGGCAGACAGTGTCACAGGGGGGTGAAAATCAAAAACAATTACTGCAGGCATGATGCAGAAAGAAACTTTCCCTCCAAGTTAGGATTTTGTAACAGATGAATGCTCTACAGCCTTGGATGAGGAGGACAGAACAAACACTAGCAAGTGGCATCAGGGCAACTTCTGCAAATCCCCTCCTCCAGTATGCCACAGTTCTGAAGTGACAAGGATTGGCTTCCCACTAACAGGAGGGCTCATCTGTCATTCACTAACTTCCAGAGAAGGGCTACTCACAGCAGTCTTGCTTGCTTGGGAGCAGCTCCTCCAGCTGAATGGGACCACTGCCACCACAATAACCCCTGCACACTGCCCACACAGACACTTTCAGCTGAGTGATGAAGGCTTTAAATCCTACTAGCCCTCAAAGCATACAGCCCCAAAACCTGTGACAAAAATACCTGATGGATGGTGTGTGGAGACTGCAAACTGCACACAGCAGGAAACCATCCTGGGCAGACTATGACCAACAAAGAGCATAACAAATCTCTGGTTTCCCCAGTTTGTCATGAAGGCTTTGGCATCACTGATAAAATTTCCCAAGTTATAGCCAAGTTGTCAGAGAATGGATCTAAAATTAGTATGGAAGTTATGGAAGTCAGGGCTACTCTGGAACTTCCTGGGAGTCTGAAAGCACTTGACCACTGACCTTGTGCTTCTAACCAGCCTCTGCTATCGACAGCAATTTTTGTGGATCTGTTTCAATCTAACTTCAGCAGCAAAACACATAGTTTAAAAATTGGAAATAAACGTCTTTCTGTCCAAGACTGCTTGGTCATCAGTCTCCTGGAATTAATCTGAGTAAGAATTTCCACTTCCCACTTGCCAACAGTGCTACAAATCTTTTGTGAAAGAATCTGGCATTAAAACAGCCAGATGTATCACAACAGTCTCTCACCCCCAAGCAACTATTTTCCATACTAGATAAGCCTGACTGGATATAGGCTACAGCTCTCAGGAAAATGCTGCCTAACACACCATACAGAGAACACAGAACCAAAAAAAACATTTGATCCATACAGTCCCACTAAGTTAAGCCTAAAGAGAAATAATTTTGGAAAGAAAGAGAGAGAATACAAAGACTGAAATTTTGATACCAAAGTCTAACGAGACTTTTCAGATACACCCACTCAAAGACCTCATTAGAGCATCAGGTCAGCAAAGATGTCTCATTCCTGATCAGCTAACTCTTACAGTACTTTATTGCACAAAAATCTTAGACTATTTTTAAATATTTTAAGGCTAACCAGTTTTTAAAACAAGAACTGTAGCAAGACCACATTTTAGAAGTAACAAAATGCCAAATAATTCAACTTCAGAAATTGTAGAAGTCATACTGACTTTCCATCTTTTACAGAAGTTGCTTTCAAAATTACCTGTAAAACATACATATTTAGATTAACTTTACCTGTAAATATATCTGAAATCAGAACCATCAAGCAAGAAATTAGACTCAAAAGCAATTATGCCTCACTGTAACAATGTCAAAACCTCCAAACAAACAAAAAACAAACAACAACAAAAAATATGCACAGGGACTGGGTGTTGAACCATTAGAAAACAGACTGTTTATGAGAAGAGAAATGCAGTGAAGTCCTCATTCCAGATCAGGTAATGGATACAAGAACCTCATATGTGAAGATGATCTAGCATATGGACTAAGTATCACTGAAAAAGGAGCCCTGAAGCACAGCCAAGTGAATTTTAAATTTATTTCTGCTCATTTTCTTCAAAAATTATAAACCTGAGGAGGTTTGGGCTTTATAGGGACTAAAAAGAGTAGACAGAGAGAAGAATTTGTTCATGTGGTTAATAAGTGGTCCCAACACACCAGGCTGTGGGGAACATCAGAGCTTCATGAAGTGCTGAGATACAGAGTAAATAAAGAACTTATGCCTCCAGTTTCATAAATACCAGGTACAGGCAGCAGACATTTCCATTTTAAGTAGGCCAGCATTTACTCTGGAACAGGCCTCATATATTAAGATGGTGGTTTATGTCCTTTCAGGCAGCTCTATATTTTTAGTTTATCCACCAGTGAACTCTTGAGGATATGAAGCATTATGTACAGACCCACGACTCACCAGAACCTACAACTGCTGCCTTGAAAATCAAAACAATAACTTCATAATTAGAAGCAAAATATGGATCCTCTTCACCTTTGCAAATACCAGGTCAGGGTATGCCTGGGTACAGTTAATCCACTGCTCCTCTGTGTTTATGACTAAACAAACAGCAGCTGCCTGCAGCTTGCAGCTCTCCCCCAACTCCCTTGTGGGGGCCATTTATTGAGTCAAACTCCTCTGATAGTGTTATCACCACAGCATTTGCACAAATACAGGTTGAAAGAAAGAAAGATTTAAAAAAAAGAGAGAATTTCCTTTCTAGAGAAGGCAAGACAAATCCTTTACAGACATGTTTGCTTTGAGCAAGGACTGACTGACAAAAGGGAGGCAGGACAGTTGTGTACTTGGTTGAGGATGGCTGGGCACAGCATCCTCCAGACAGGAAACACACAGATTCACCTGAAACTACAAACCTGAATTCCAGAAAGCTCAAACAACCCTAAAACCTTTCAAGTTAGATATACTGTACTTCAAGCAGCATACCATGTGATAGATCATCTCAATGAGGCTTCAACAGCCAAGACCTACCTCTGCAGAATCCCAGGGGGAGGAGAAATCCTGGCATTTCTACAGTACAGATACAGACATTGCTATACCTGGTCCAAACTTTCTTTCTCCGGCCACACACACTGACTGCTCCTCTCTACCCTGATAAGTACACAATCTGTCTATAAAGTACCCTGAAATCCACCAGAATGGAAACAACACTTTAGCAAAAGCCTGATGATCCAGAATGTTCAGATACCTGCAGTGCAGCCCGTGGCGTCCGACTCTGTTTCTCTTTAGATCCAAGTTGCAGAAATTAAAGCTCCCAGCAGGACACACTTCAGAGTGCTTGAGCAAAACTGCTCCAACAGGATGGGAACTGCAGAAATACCTGCAGCATCCTCTCAGCAATCTAAGTCCCTGCCCACAGATTAGAGACAAACTTCCAGCAGAAGTGCAATGCTTTGCGTGCCAGAAGGGAACTGGGCTTTCACAGAGATCACTTGGAAATGTAAACACAACAAATTGACCATATTCCTTTTTATTACAGTCAAGGGCAAAGCAGAATACAGACAACAAGGTTATGTTAAAAGTCTCCCTTCACTGGAATTCAGTCAATCAGTATTTAGCAAGGGCTTGTTTGCACACAGCAGAGTGACTCACAGTAAATGTGTGTGAATTTTCCCTGCACTTTCATTACAAACCCTGAATGTTCATATACAGAGAAACTCACCAGTTTATTGCATTGTAATTTCCTTACACAGACAAGCCCTAAAGCCTTGACAGAAGTAGGTTTACCTTTGTCTGTTATGAATAGTAGATTTGTGAGAAGCTGGACACAGAACAGGGAGGAGGAGTGCAGGATTATGAATGGCTCCTAGCTCAATGTATACAGCTCCTATTGACAAGGGAAAACACATGTCTGAGTACACAGCTCCTGATAGCTTGGTTTGGCCAGGAGCTAGTGCACAAAAATTTCACCTCGGTCCTTCTGTGGAAGACAAGCACCTAGAGACAGTAAGGAAACCCCTGAAAAGAAGGAATACATGCTCTTCACTAACAGACATTTTTCCGCACACAGTTGCAGGAAGCAGGTTCTGTTTGAAATCTCAAATCACATTAATATATATGGTCACTGGAGGCCTCATTTTCCAAGTGGCAGCTGGCTGGAGATTCCCTGGTACAACCACCAATTACGTAACAAAGTAACCAACTAAAATTCGCCTTCAATTCACATTTGCCTATTGGTGTGAACAGAATTCTAGGGCAGCAGAATGGGTCACAAACCCTCTGAAAAGCTTACATGTGAGTGCATATTTGCACGGGGGAGGGAAGCAATTCACTAATAGGACTCAGACTTTTTAAAACAAAATCATTTGTTTTCCCTTTCCATCTGGACCCAAACTAAGAAATTACGCAGATTTCCACTGCCCACTCTCTTTTTTCTTCCACACCCCCTTCTCAGTGGCACAAGATAAAACCTTGGGGAAACGGCAGCAGCAATTTTCAATTCTCATTATCTAACGACAGCAGCAGTTCTTGGTGAAACTTGCGGTCAATAAACTACAGGCAATTTTGAAAGACACAATGGGAACTGCCCCTCCTACAGCTGTCCCATTATCCCAGCTTTTATTAGATTTAAAGCCAGCAATTTTTATGCTGTAGCTCAAGTTCTGCAGAGCCATGGAAACAGACCACCAGAAAAGATAAAACACTCCTAAATTAAACAGGAGCTGTCACAGTAACATCCTCTGAAGTCAGAGAACTTCCACATAAGCAAAGCATGGGATGCAGGAAGGAACCCAGAGCCTAAAGGGGCGGATGAGTCAACGCTCCTCGCAGTGATGCTGCACTGAGTCAATGGTGACGCGCCCAAAACTCAACATGCAGGGTGGTATCAATGGAAAAGCTCATGAGCAGGTCAGGCAGGCAAGTTGAAAGGATACTGGCTACAAAGGCAGACAACCAGAGCAGCATCCTGCTCCCATAACCATGAGAATCCCAGAACAGGTATCAGCTTTGTAGTCTATGCTCTGGATGTCCTCCCAAGAGGCAGAGGGAAATACTCATCTCTGGCTGGCAATCCAGCTGGCCTGTTTCAGATTACTTTTTAGAATCAGATGCATCACACTCTATATATGGCTATTTCTCTCTGTTGACTACAAGAGATGGCCCAATAGCCAGAAAATATACAAAACAGGTAACAATAGCTATATCTCTACCATGCACCACAATAAAGTAACCTGTTCTAGGAAAAGGAGCTGTACAGAAATCCATTTTAAAACTCATTGAATGATTACCTAACATATTTGTTCATGGGGCAGAAATAACTGAGGGTGTATCTCAGCTTCTGGCTCAGAAACATGCACAACAGGCAAAGGGAAATGGGTGTCCAAAGGAACTGTCTCAAACAAACACAGTAAAGGGGAAGAGGCAAAGAATTATTCTCATCCACTGTAAGCTGTAATTTTCAGTCTAGAAATCTAGAGCTGGCTTTCTCTGAGTCTAATGTGTACCATGCCCTGCAGACATTTTTACCAGCCATCAAAAGGAACTTGCAGAGAAGCAGATGCTTCATTAAAGAATATTCAGCAAGCCTTATAAAATCCTTAGTAAAAAGCAAATGAACAAATCACCACCATGCAAGTGAGATGAAGTCACACATCTAACTTTGATTACATTTCCTCCTGCACTGGAAAACAAATTGTGTTTAAAAAAAAGAAAGGTAAAAAATACGGAAGAAATTAAGAGATTCTGGCCTTTCTTTCCCACATTCCTCCAACCTGAATTTCCTGAAAGAGGAATGCGTGAGACAAAGCCATGTGGTATAAGATACTAATTTAAACTTAAAGAAAAATAACAGCTTAAAAAGGGGAAGGGAGGAGGGAGTTTTAATGGTACATGATAAAACAACAGCTTGTGATTGCTACATGTATCTCAGGAGTCAGAAGAGTCAGTAAGAGCAGTGAGGCAAATTGTCAGGGAATTAACTTGTCCTAGGACAAAAGGAAACTACAGAAGACATATTGCCCTACAAAAGTTGCATTTGAATTTGTACTTGCAGAACACTCTAGTGCCTACCTCTAGCTGCAAGGTGTTAGTTACCTATTCTTTAGTCTCTCAAACCCTTTCTTAAAACACAGCAAGATCTTCTGCCACATTGTCATCATCCACAACAAATTAATGTCCTATGCACTTCTCCTTCCAGGTAGTTTCTAATAATAGTGGGGGAAAAAAATTCTGAAGTTCATTGAAGACTCTGGGAATGAAGACAACCAGACAACCCCAGCTTTTGGTTTATAAAGCAAACCCACCAAAACCTCCACCAAATCCAAAAAAGATCTAAGTTATTGGGATCTTTCACTGCCCTCTGCTGTTACCAGTCATTTAGCTTCCAATTTACTCTTTAATAATGTTGGGCTGGGGCTCAGGGCTGGCAGCATCCCAGCCCCTTTCTCAGGCGGGTTGGAGCCGCAGCTTGCAAATATGCTGAAGTTTAATGCAATCTGTCTTCTTTGGTAATCACATTCTGCCTGCACTGCATGCAATAAAGATGTATTGGTAAATGCATTTGCTAAAGATATACTCCACTGAAAAGGCTACAAGCCTGATTTAGAGGAGGCAAGGAGGATAAGAGAGGCTGACAATAGATGCAGCAGTGCTCTGCACACAGCAACCAGGGGCACGGATTGTGCAGCAGCAGCACAGGCACCACTTTACTTTAAAGCTGAGGAAGAAAAAGAAACCACATGTTTTGGGAGCTGGGGACTTTAGAGATATCAGAGAAAAGCCCTTTCCCTGGCAGCTTTAACCTTGCTGATTTGCAGACATACAAAGACCTTCTTTGTAAACAGGAAGGAAAAAAATTCCACTAGGACTAGCAACAACATTTGGTCTAATATATCCTGACAATTTTCCCATCTCCTTCTGTCGGGCTTCTTCTGGGAGCCGGCTGGCAGCTTGTTTCATGTTATACTTAAATCAGGCATACAGCTTCCCCTCACAATGCTAATGCAGAGAAAGACTGCTTCCATGAAATATCCACCTCTCCCCCACCTTTTGCTTTAGTAATCCCATGAGAGGAGTCTCAATTTTCTATTACCATCCTTTTCCCCACATCCACTTTACTATATTCTCAGCACCTTTTAGAGAATTTTCTACTGTCAAAAAAACCCCAAAAAACAAAACAGAAAAGTCTGCCCTTGAGGGACACCTGACCCACTGAATTCTCTCATGGCCCAGGACCATACCCTAGTTGCAATGTCCAAATACCTCATTTTCTTTTCCTCTTCACTTGCTTCAATAGCCAGAAATTCTTCCAAGGTACTGAGCAGCCACTATCCTAAGGCATCAACAGAACCTACTGGGACTTAGCATCTCAGAAGGAAGAGCCATAAGGCTTCCTGGCTTCCCACACAAGATGAAGAGTTTTCAGGAGTATGGAATTTTCTTAACAGACAGCAGCTTTGCCACAGTACAGAACCTTTCCCCATGCAGCAATGAAAAGAAGCAAGATCTCCAACTGCAAAGTCCCATAACAGGAGATGTTTATCTTGAGTTTATCCTCCTATCTATAAGAGCCAGTTGAAAATGTTGCAGACATTGCCAAAGTGGATTTACTTAGTGTTTGCAGCACACATCCAAGAAGGTAAAACTAGGGAAAATCATTGACTGACTCTGAAACCGGGGAGCACTGGTTCTACTGTTGTGGTGGCAGCTTGGTACAACAGGACACCCTGACAGGAATGAAGTTGGGACACACTGTGTGACTGGGAAATGTGGAATGAATGTGGGAAAACGGATCCCAAGAAGATTTGTCTCCTATGAAGATTGCAATTTGACTAACAGATACCACAGCTCTCATAAACACTTCTCAGAAGAAAGCACCATGCAAAACAAGACAGCAAAGCCAGCCAGTACAACAGAGAAGCTTTTGTTACCTTCTGAGCTGCACTAACACAGCGCTGATATTCCTTCGCCAGCTCCGAGCATTTGAGCACTTCACGTTTGTTTTCCTGGTAGCACTTCAGAATTTCAGACTGCAGGTTTGCACAGATAGGATCAGCATTCCTCCTCCTGCAGGGAAAACAAGCACAGAATGATGTGTGAAGAGGAGTTTTCAACCACTTACTACCACTTTGCCACATATTAATTTTATGCTGGAGTCATGTAGTCCTAAAAGAGAAACTGGTGGGAGCACCAATCACCAAAGTGGGTCAAATGACCAACAGGGTGTTTCAATTGAAAAATCCAGGGTACTTAGCAAAAAGAAGGAACATGATCTTTCTTAGCTGGTGAAGAAGGCCATTTCACTCTTATATAAAACATCATCTCTCCTCTGCATTCAGGAGGAAAAAAATCCCCTAGTCCAAGAGTTTCAATGATTTTCTTAACTCACACTGGAAATCTTTGGCAGAACTCAAGAAATCCTGGCTGGGCCTGCACTAGATCTGTAACAGTCTGACAAGGAACAGAACAGACTTGTTGAATGAGCCACCTCAATCTACTGAATTCTCATCTATTTAAACACTACAAGAAATCCAGCATGGTTGGAAGCACTGCAATTCTCCTAGTGACTGGAAAAAACCCCAGAATAATAGCAAGACCAGATATCTGCTTCTTTGTAGTTCTGCAGAAATTAGTATTCATACTCAGTAAATGGCACTGACAGCTACCCAGGAACAATTAAGGATGATGTTCTTTTACTCTAATGTGCATGTGTACATATGGCACATCATCAGCAACAGTACCAATAAAGGGGAAGGTCGTTGTAAAACAATCCCAGCAACAATGGCACAAACACAGTAATGACAGTGACATCAGCTGCACAGACAGGCAGACACAAATTGCAGGCACTCACAGCACCATGGCCATGGTATGTTTTACCAGAGAGTAAGAGAACATATGCTTAGGTGTAGCAATCCTCAGATGTCGTCTCCTAAACCATAAATCCATTTAATTCCTTGCATTTCCTGCTCCAATATGCTTAGAGATCTGTGCCCAAATATCAAACACACCTCTTCCTTCCAAAGCACTTGATGCTACAGGCAGATATTAATGTCTTGCTATGATGTATTCATTTCCACAGGAACAACAGGCACTCATTCAGCAAAAAGGCTTCATAAGCAAGGCAGAGAGAGGGAAAAGATGACCTGTCCCTGGGCATGTCACAGTCTCTCAGGTGGAACAGACTTCTAAGAAACATGTAATCTTAACCCAAAATCTAAATGCTTTTAGAGAGCTCAGATATGAGTTTCCAAATCATGCACATCTGTGTAAGGTGCTCAGGAAAGAAGTGGAAGGACCAAAAGAAGAACAATTTTATTTTTCCATATCAGCAACCTGGGCACACTCTCACAATAATTTGGTTGAGCTGTACTCTAATTGATGCTTCTTCAGTCCTCAATCTTACTGCCAACATACATGGAGAGAGTAGGAATTTATCAGTATGACAGCCACACAACACTGAGATTTGGATCAGAAACCAGCACGGATACTATACAGACTTCTTTTTCTACCTCTTCACTAATCTCACAGCTTTTAGAAGAAACTTATTCCATGCACAGTCCCTAAGGGTTAGTGTTCATTTTTAATTTCTATGTTATATAGCAAATCACCTTTAAAGCCTCGAAAATCCATATTCTAAAAAAAAAATCTTCAAATTTTGGGATAGAAAAGAACCCAGAGAGAGCTTCAGAAACTCATAATGTTGGCATTTTGCTTTGTCACTAACTTTAATATCACTCTAATCAAATCAGTGAGACTGTGGAAATGATACCAAACAATACCAGGTCAGGAAATACCACCAAATCCCTCAATTCATTGAAAAAGTTAAGACTTTTAAAATTAGTTTTTTTTAAACTCAGTGATGTTAAACTGAAGGGCATTTTGTAATTTTAGTACAGAAACCTGAAAGAGCTAAAAGGTACAGCACACCACAAACCAGTTTGTATTAATCTGAACTGAACATGGTACAAACACCATAGAAATATTTAGAGGTTGTCATTGTCAGCAGGGAGAGCTACAGGAACTGTTTTGCTTTAGATCACTGTCCTTCCTATGGTATCAGTCTTCACTGCCTGGAATAATTATGAAGTTAGGACCCCCCTGTGGGCTCAGACAGTGCTGCAAAGTCTGTGCCCCCCTTCCTTAACAGCCCCCTCGGTGCTCAGCCCACTGGGCTATTTAAAAGCCACACAGTGGTGAGCAAGAAGCCACAAAGAAAGAGTATTTTTGCCTAAAGCCTACCAGAGGCAGGGGATCAATCAGCACAGACCAGTATGCACTGCCCAGCAAGTATTTAAACCAGCATTCCTGCACACCATCTCCCACAATACAGGGAGGATTTATTTGGTACCGTGTACCCAAAATAACAAGATTATTCTTCTTTATTTCTTCAAAACAAAACCTCAAGCTGTGGCTATGCATCAATTGCACCAGCTTCTCAAAACAGATTTAGAGACGCTAATCAACAAATTGCAAAGTTGGTTTAGGTAATTATCAGTACAAGTTACTGTGGAATCTGGGAGTACACAAATTATCCACATCCAGCAGATTAGTTCTGGTACCCATCTGGACTGGAAAGAGGTACCTGAAGTGCTCTGGTGAACAGCTGCCTGAGATCTTTCCTCTCTGCACACCAACCACAATGCCTGCCCAGTCTGAATCAAGGGGGTGCCACTCTCCTGCTCACATTAACACTCAGCTTCAGGCTGCAGCACTTGCACACTGGGGGAACTGCAGCCCTATGCACAAACAGCTGCACCTTACAGGTGTCTGACTTTCCTCATGCATATCTGAGACAAAAAGGAATTAAAACAGCAGCATCCAACTACAAACACACCTGTAGAATGCAGTGACATTGTGGGTTAGCTCCAAAGGAGGAGGACTTTCATCAACTATCTCCCTTCACCCTTAGCCTAGCTCAAGGCTGTTGGCACTAACTAATCTTTAGGAAAATCTGTCTTCTGGACACCCGCTCACACTGCTCCTGATGTGTCATTGAGGGTTTTTACTATTATTTTTCATATATGAGAAAAGGAAAATGGTGGAAAAGGGATGAGGTTTGTATATACAACTAGCAGAAGTCTTGTATGCTTTGACCTTTCTCCTAAAGTGGGTCAAAGTTTTAAGCATATGTCACCACCAAATGAGGTAGACAGTTGGCCTCTGTCTAAAATCAAATATGCTGCAACTGCTACAACTATTATCAAAACAGGTGTAAGAGGCTCATTTACAGCAGCAAGGAAAAAGGCAGGAGAGAAAGGCTGGGCTGGGAAGTGACAGCACAATATCTGCAGATGGAAGTATGGAAGACAAGCTCTTACAATACTTTGGAAATAAATACATGCAGGACATAAAGAAAAGATTAAATCAATAAAACACACTCTCATCTGTTTAAAGGAGGAGGAAAGGAGAAAGGATGACAGGTTGAAAAAAGTAAAAGATGGATTTAGAAATAAAATTCATTAACAGTGCCTCCCCTACCACAGAGAGGAAAGAAACCTTTGCCTGGTCAGTGTGCAATGGGTAGGAAGGCTACATACACATGAAATCTGTGATTTCAGAACTTCCTCTCCCCCTCCCATGGAGAGGTTTAAATCAGGTCTTTGTCTAGAAAAGAAGGGAGAGGTTTTCTTAAAACGAAACAAAGGGCATCCTTCTCTGTACTATCCCTTGAGGTAAGACAGAATGAGCACGATCTCGCTGCATTTTGACACCGAGAGTTACCAAATCCTTTCTATCACTGTGAATTCCCCTTACTTTATTTAATAAATGAAATCTCATCAACTTATCCTTCTTCTATTATCACTGCTGACATCAATCTGATAATATTGGCTTGGCGTGGAATCGTGCTATTATATGTCCTCTTGATATTTAATTTAAGAGAAACGTCTGCAGTGGGGTGAATATGTGAAGCAAGCTTTTTATTACTGGCAGCAGTAAGGACGCTGGGAGTGAATTAGACATTCATCTTAGTCAGGGCCAATCTAGTGGCTCAGAAGAGGTTTTCTTCTTAACCCTCTCCTAACTGCTCAACAGCAGCAGGTAACAGCTGCTTCAGTCAATAACTGCGTTCATTTGTCTTGGCAAATTCATTCCTACATAGATATAAACCCCATGAAGAAGTACAAAGTGTCTGGCAGGTTAAAGCAAGGTACTTTGAGGATTTCTATCATAAGCACAGCACTAAAAGGAGAAGTGCTGGTCTCAGTGTCCATCAACTAATCAAGAAGCAACAGTTTCCAAAGGCAAACACCACAACTCACTGCAAAAAGCAATTAAGGCCAAATGATCAGGATACAGACCCAGAGACAGAAGGTTTCAAACACAGCACTGTGGCTACTTACTCAGGTGCTGCTGAGAGGTTCCCTTTATGAAAGAATTATAGACTCAGTATTGGAAAGCAAGGGAAAGCTGGAAAAGCTCTATGTATTTGCTGGTCCTTCCACCCAGCTGAAGATCAGCCTACCCAAGCAGAGATGCAACTTCAGTGCTTTAGGAATTGGCAGCTCTTTAGCCTTGTGCAAAATCAGTAACTCCACAGTGAGTAACACACCATCACTTGGCTTTACTGGGAAGAACAGCAATTCCAGATGGAGTTAAGAGCAAGATCTTCTTTTTACATTTTACTCTGGGAAACCATTCAAGCTGAACAAAAAACTCAAGACAGAAGCTGATGGTTTCTAAACTCAGACACTTTGATACCTCTGGTCAGAAACTGATAAACAAAGACACACAAGGTCTCTCACAAGCCAACTTAAAAGTAGCTGGCTCCAGCACACAGCTGCAAGCAGCAACCTAAATGGGCCAGCAATCTGGAATTTCATGTGGGCCACAAAATCCAGTGACTGGATTAGCTGCTTTCTGCTGCATTATTTTACTAAGACCAGTGTCTGAACCAACTTGAGCAAACCACATTAGTCACCACAGTCACTGGAGCAGAGACAGTCCCAGACACCAGCAATGAGATGCATGGGCAGCCCTGCCAGTAAATCCTAGGGCACACAGCAGCAGTTTCTGCATGTTGGGAAGGAATCAGACACGTTGTATAGCTGCTTAGTATGTTTATATATCCAGGGTCCATTACACACATTTCAGACTAAGCTCAGTGATGCTTTGGTCACATAAATGTGGTGTGCTGCCAGGCTGCACTGTACATATATAAAACCCAATAGGTGGTTAACTGACCTGTAAAACTGCATCTCCCTTGGGTAGCAGTTGGCTCTGATGGCTTCTCTAACATGTCAGAAAAAATGACTCCAGACAGACGCAATACACAGCACATAGAAAGGTTTCATTCTCTCTCATTATTGCATCCTTGACATTTACAGCAGAAAATTAAACACAATTGAAGCATTTCATTCATATATAACAAACTCATCAGCACAGAACAAACAGCCAGGCAAGCTAACTTTCAGCACAGGATGCTGCACTATCACAAAGCACTGTGCCTTCACTACAAGCTATGGGATTCCCTGATCCTGCACATCAGCTTGATAACGTGGTTTGAATGGAAGAGGTAAGAGCTGTGTTACAGCTAGCTGCGTGGCAAGGGAAATAAGAGATGGAAGAAGCTTAATAGATTATCCAAATGTCTACTAAAAAATCAGTAATGTTTAAGCTACATAACCTAGCACAGTGTAAACAAACTGCATGTCTCATGAGGCTAAACTAATATGATCAGGAAGGAAGTATTTCTGATCAGCCTCAAGTACTCAAAACACTGCTCATCAGGCTTTGCCACTGATCGAGGTAGAATAGAAAGCTTGCACAGTTTAGAGCAAGAGGGGACAGACTAAAAGAAAAGGTGAAACCTCATGACAATTTCCAGAAGAACCGGGGTGCTACCCCCAAATTTCAGCTGAATCTGCTGTATCCTGTCTAAATCCTTCTCACATGCCTTGTCACACTGTCAGCAGCACACTCCTGCACACCTGTGGTTATTTCCCCTCTCTCTTTCTCCCCTTGACAGCTGCATTTTAATAACAGGTCACCCCACTCTGTTTTTCCATACATTGTTCATGAAGTGCCAAATGAACGAATATTTTAAAGCACTGTGAGTTTCTGGGTGACTCTGTGATCCTACAAAATTTGTCACTCAAGTACTTCCCAATCTCAATTCCTGTTTTGACAGCTTGTTTGAAACTGCCACCCAATTCCCCACTGGAGTTCATGCACTCAC
Source organism: Geospiza fortis (assembly GCF_000277835.1). Taxonomy (NCBI): domain Eukaryota; kingdom Metazoa; phylum Chordata; class Aves; order Passeriformes; family Thraupidae; genus Geospiza; species Geospiza fortis. Next base: position 8,367,209 of record NW_005054317.1, read on the forward strand.
TGCACCCTTGTTCTTCCCAGGACAGATATCTCCTTTCCTTCCAATCACAGACAGGCAGAAGCTGTTCTGAAATCTTCTTCTGTGTAAGTAATTAGATTCTATCACTGAGAACAAAAATTACCACAGAAGTCCAAGTCTCAAGTGTCAGCCACCTGCTGTGTCACTGCACTGCGTTCAGTAGAAACAGACTGCCCCAACCACATTTCATCCACCAAAAAAAAAAAACCAAAACAAACCACCATACAAAAACCCCAAACTCTAGAACATACAGATTGATGTTGATAGTGACTAAAATCAGTTTTCTGTAACAACCTTTAATTTTGGAAATCAACAACAACTTCTTCATTTCCATCATGAAGTTGATGCAAAGAGATTGTGTGACCCATGCAATGCTGATTCCAGCTCTCCATCTGACTTACTCCAGTGTATCACAAACTCCCCTGCTGTCCTCCTACATGGTTTATCCCCACACACAAGTGGTCATTTCCCATTTGGTCAATGGGTCATCCTGAAAGACTTTCACTTACACCTCATTGTGTTCAAGTGCAGTTTCAACCAAATTTAACTGGTTTCCTTATACCCCATAAGCTGCAGGCACTGGGGCTGTGGGTCTCTGGGGGAGCAGAAAGGTAGCAATAAGCAAAAAGTGAACTAAAACATATAAAATAATATTACCCTTATCCTACTGAACCTGCAAATGCAATAACTAATCACCCCTATTAGCATTTTGCATGGCAGATGGCAAGTGGTTTAGAATAATGAGAGACTTTTCCCCACAAGTGGATAATTCCAATGCACATTTGGATGTAAATTCTTTACTGATTATGATGGTAGAATACTGAGCTATGAGAAACTGCCAGTTTGGAAGATGAAAGGAAAACTACTGCCTCTTCCTTCACTTGCCAAGAGATACAGAAGTTAACAGAACTGGATCTCCTGCCCACAAAGCCATGCACCATTTTTTCCCAAAGATGCCAAGCTACTAAAAGTTGACTAGCAAAGATGAAGAGCCTAAAGTTAGCAGCAAAACAGTCTCTG
>NW_005054317.1:8368370-8407234 GCF_000277835.1 Geospiza fortis
CAGAATCTTGTTGCTGGAAGGAGTTCTCTGAATCAGAAAGGAAGCTGGCTCAGCTCCCACAAGGCAGAAAAGCAATATAGCAAGCAATAACTGAATCTGAAAACAACACACAGCCCAACAAGTGACCCGAATAGGGATTTTCTTTCTTCAGATAAAAAACATCATCTAAAAACTGTTTAAGATTTCAGGTCAGGAAGGGAAGGCATGCAGTCTGTAGAAGATACGCAGCACAAGCCCTAAGAATATATGGGTTGTGACAGTGCTATAATGTCTGGGAATTAGTTGGGAAACTGTTGGTCTAATAAATACCTTCCTCAAAAGTCTTCTAAAGAAGGTAACTGAAGAAGTGATATGCTGATTTCATATAACCACAAGACATGAGGGGCAGCAGGTTCAGTAAATGTCTCCTATGTGAGATGATCTTATAATAATGCCACACTGCAAATGAAATGTTCTTCTTTTAAAAGAAAACCCTGACTACCCATTTGAACAGCAGTCACTTTTCCAAAATGCCACTGGGTCTGCACTAGGTTCCTATAGTTTACTTCACATTACACAAAGGGATGGACAAAAATATGAGTCCATTAGTATATTGTGCACTGACAAAGTGGCACATCCTGCTAAAGATACCAAAATAAATGTAGAGAGGAGATTGAAGCTGCCAATGTTAAAGTTCAGGTGGGATCTGAAGCTAAACATTCACCTTATTAAAAAAATTCCCTTGCTTCTGCCCACATTCTCTAAACTTCAAAACCACAGTGCCCCCTTTTACCAAGCTGTGCAATTCTGAACACTGACTCAGCAAAGATCCCCATTAAGCAGCTACTCATCCCTCAGAGAACATCAATAATGGTGCTTTCCAAGCAAGCACACACAAAAAGTCTTACAAGTCCGTTTTTGGGGGGAGGTTGGGGGGTTTTTGCTTGTTTGTTTCTGTTTTTAAGTGAATATTGTAACTCAAGAAGTTCTCAGAAAATAGAAAAAAAAACTTTATAGAAAACTATTTAGATAACATGGTTCTAAGTCTGGAGAACAGCACATGAAGCATCTCCAGGCATCTTCAGGTGCCTCCTGAAGCTGCTCCAGTGTGCTGCTGGTGGCCCTCACAGTCAGCACAACACTGACCAGCTCTCTCCAGGTAAACAACAGTCCCTGAACAATAATCCCTGAACAAGTGCTCCTGCCTTCCAAACACCAGCTTTTTGGGTCAAATTAATTTGAATTGCAGTCGGTATGGTAAGTATATGTCCTAGACATGCAACTGCCAGGACTAACAAGAAAAATGCAAAAATCATACAAATAAATAAATAAAGTTATTGAAGCCCAATTTGATGGCAAAGATGGTTTTTCTCTTCTATAAGGGAGAAATTGACTTAAATCTCTCATCAGTTCAGCATTAAACACCACCAACTTGCTCTGTGCAGATGCATCACCAGGATGTAAGGTGTCCACAGCAGTCCTGCCACAGTCCTTATTTCCTCAGAAGACACAAATATAAAAGCTCTGACCTATATAACAAACTATTTCCTGAAATTTCCCCAGCTGGGACTTGCTTTTGGTGTCTTCTACCGTCCCTCCAAGACTTCAGGAGGAGACTGACTCAACAGCAAGGACACAGAGTGTATAATCCAGAGTCAGGAATACAATTACTGCTCAAAATAGCAACATTGCCCTTGAAATCAGTTGCAACTGAATTAATGACCAGATTGTTAGAGTGTTACCTCAACTTTGCCTCAGGCTGCTAATTAGCAAACAAGTCATTAATTCACTGGTAACAAGTGGTTTCTCAGGCATTATTGCTTCTGACATCTTTAATTCACCACTCTTTATGGAAAGCTTCCCCAGACAACTTTAACCTCAGTCCTTTACAGATCAGCCTCACACCATTACCACCAGCACACTGCACCACATACACATTGAAGACAGGCAGAAAAACACAGCAGGAATAGGCTAAGCTGGGTCATTAATTAATATTCATTACACCTTTCCCAAATCAAGCCAAGGGGAGGGGAAGGCCAAGGGCACAAAAAGTTCTGAATTTTGGTGTGGATCTGCCATTATTTGTAAATACAGAATAAGATGCTATGAAATCTGGAAAAACCTTGCTTTCACCATGGTCCATGTTGGAATATGCAATTCCCAATATGAGGGCAGAGATCTGCTTTTATTTTCACTGTATTCTCCACAATAAAGAGCTGTGAACTGAAATATTTCATGTCCTCTGATGCACAAAGTATGACTGAGGTTTGTTTTAACAGCTGCACAAATATCCATGCTTTTGAAAACAATCTGGATTTGGCCTGCCAACAAACCCTGATCTAAGGGCTTTATAAAGGCAACATTACTACAGAAAACAAGTGCTTTTCTTGTAAAAATCGATAGCAACAGAAACATCCCTAACAGACTACATGGAGTTTTTGGCACCTCTTCCTTTGCTATTTGAGTCCTTGCTATTCAGATCTCATTTTATAAATGCCCAAGTTCCACCAATGTAGCAGTGAAGAAACACTCCTGCAGTTTTGAAGAGACACCAGTTTTTCAGAGCTAACAGAACTGCAACCTCAGTTCATTGGACTCATCTCTCATCACGCATGAGAGGAAACACAATACTGTGAACATTAGATTGAATGTTACTCATTTTACTAACTGGGCAAAACAAAAATCTTATTTAGAAGCAGCATCTTAGTAATCCTCAAGAACTGAACTTCAGAAAGAACATTCAACAGCTTGGATAAAGCACACAATCTAATAAATTTTCAAGATTTAAAATTTGGTTCAAAAAAAGAATAATCTGGCCCAACTGGAAAATTTATGCAAATCCACTGCACATATTCAACTTCTATTTCCACATACCATATTCCTAAAGCTGTAGGGGAATATATGTTGCTAGGAAATCAATGCACTGGTACAAGCAGCTCGTTAGCAATAGCCCTTCCAGAATTCATAAGGAAAATGTTTATATCCTAAGGTAATGAGTGAAAAACTGTGTGAACTGTTACTGACCAGAAACTTTTTCTTCCAGTAAAATGCACACCAGGTAAAATGACACAAAGTCAAAATTCACCCATATACTTTTGCCCTCTTCTGAAATAAATTTGACGAAATTCACACATTATAATCTCTTAGAGAATATTTTAATTTCCTACTAAGAGCAACTTCATAAAAGTGAGAAGCAGAAAAGCTTTGACTAATAACCCATTTCTTTATTTGAAGATTATGAAACAGATTCAGTGTAGACAGAAGAAGGAACAGCTAGCACAAACCAAGCACCAAGGGAAGAACAGGACTGGGATGAAGACAAATAATTTTGGTGAAAGTATGATCATTGCAGGGCACAAAAGGACTATGTTGAGGTAAGGCTATGGATAAGCTTTCAGCAATAATCAATCTCTTACTCCTGAAAACTCTTAAATCCCTGTTGGAGAGGTTCTTAATTTCAACACTAAATTAATCATTTATCTAATCTAATGATAGGAGAAATCCCAGAGCAATTTAGTTTGAAAACTATGATGTCTTTACCCTTCTCCTTAGGCTTCACAACTGCCCATATAATAACTGTTTCAGACCTTGTCTCCTGGGCACAGTCCTCTGTTGAAATACCCAAGGCCTCATAGTAGACTTCAAGATTAACAAACTCAATATAAACTCACATAACTATTTTACAAACTTTCCATATCTACATAAAGAAACAAAAAAAGGTAGTTTCTCTAGGTTTCAGTTAATCTTGCTATTCTAACTGAGGGGCCATTAGCCTCATAAAATCTTGTGTAATTCAATAAAACCTTTATTTCCATGAGTACTGAAAGCAAGGAAAGCAAGCCATACATTCCCTGTTGCCAGCAGACAATCCATCTATGACCTTTCTTCCCTCACCCTCACTGAGTCAGTGTGGTTTTCTACTCCACATTCAGCCAGGAGGATACTCACTACTTGCTGGTTTCTCTAATGTAATCACTTTAAATACTCATGTCCATTAAGTTTAAAGATCTTAGGACCATTACATGAAACTCTCACATAGTAGGTCCTACATGGAGTAAATCTCTTTGGCAGTTTCTCCATTGGAAAGCTGCCTTGGATTCACAGCTGATCTCCATCAGGATAAGATCAACTGAGATTCTTTATGCACTCCTTGATAACAGCACATAGCATACGCAGTCCTCTCAGCACCACATGCAAAGCAACAGTCATCAGCAAGCAGCTTCAGAAAGAGTTCTGAAAGCTATAGGGAGATTTCAGAGGGAAACTCAGCTTCAGAACAATGTTATCTTTTAACAGCCTCCTAATCCCCTCACCTAACTCCTGCAGCTTTACCTTTTAGAGTCACACCCCCACCCAGGCCAATTCTTGCATCCAAAAGTAACAACTACAAAAATAAATAATTTTTTAAAAAGTGATAAGACAACCTTCACAAAAGAAAATAAATCACAAAAAAAAACCTTAAAAAAAAACCAAACCAAAAAAAAAAAAAACAACCAACAAACCCCAAACCAGCATATTGAGGATAAATCTAGAGTGCTGCACTAAGCCATAACCTCTTTACTGATGTTTTTTCCCTTCCCCTTAACAGATTCAGGGACTGTAATAACATTTAATCCTCAGAAGCTAATCTAAATGTAACACTCAAAAGAAGACAAAGACAACGCAACAGAAAGAAAATTTGGCCACTGCCTTTTGGGAGTGCTGCTTTATCCCTGGAGCGAGTGCATTAATACAGCTTGGAATGAAATGCCATTTTATTCTCTGTAGCAGGGAGGGGATTAGCAAGTTGTCTTCTCTAAACCCAGTCTGAGTCATGGCTCTATGAACACTGAGAAAAGGATGTGGAATGAAGGGAAGGGTGGGGAGCACTGGCTTTTTATTTACACGCTGCTTCCTTTGTGGGTGGTTACTGATGTGCACAGTTTGCTAAACAGGGAAAGAAGGCAGGGGAAGTTCTAGGTCCCCTGACTTTAATTCTGTTGGTTAACAAAAGAGAAAAATAACAATGCACCAATTATAACAACATAGTTGAGACAATATGTCCATGGCAGCCGTCCAATTCACCACAGCATGGAAGCAACAAGGGCGAGTTGCTTAAGGTGCTGAAAGCTGTGCTCAGTGGTATCTTGTTGCTAGGATCTTTTTCCTGGGAGGAAATAAAACAGGTTGGACAGAGCCCAGAAAAAAAGGAGGAGGAGACACTTTGATAGGAGGTATGTGGAGATGAGAGCAGGCTGGCTTCAGGTGAAGAGATGAGGAACAAAGTCCATTGCACAAGTCAGGCCATGCAGGCATCAAGCCTTGAAGTGGAAACCAAGAGCTAATGACTGTGTCAGTGATTTAATATGAAGCTCAGCACTAAGTACTTCACTTCTGCTTTTATACAAAGGGAGACAGGAAGGTTTACTTGCCTACCTCTCAGGCATGCTGTGAAGGGTCACTGGTGGAAAGGTGTACAATATTCCTAAATCCTGCAATGCTTGACAATCACTAAGGAGTGGAAACAGTCCATGGAACGCTTGACCACTTGTGCAGAGCTGTAAGTGTTGATAAAAGAATTACAAAAATCATTAAATGCCAAGAAAACAGTGGGGTTTTGTTTCAGATATTTCTTCTCTTTGCTTTGACATGGACTCTGAAAAGCAGGGTACTCACTGTGGAAAGAGCCCCAGCCCTATTTCCCTTTTCCTCCATCAGCTCTGCTGATACACAGTGGCAGAGAACAGATACAGACTGGTCTCACAAGGCACAAGTGCCAGGGGCAGGTCTTCACAGCGTAACAGGGATAACAGAAGCTCAGGAAGAAGACACTATGGTGAAGGAAATGGACTCTCTACAGTTGGAGAAAGTGCCACTCCTGGTTTCCTTTCCTTAAGGAGATATATCATAGTCCAGCACTGGAAACAGGCAGACCTGTACTTCATTCATCCTTTGGCTAATATTCCATTTCACATAATTTTGCAGGAGAGTCAGTTTATTCCTGTGAACCAAAGAACTAGATCTGCATAAATCAGTCTAACCTATCTTAGCACCAACTGGGCTTGTATGTCTAATACAAAAGTGCAAAACAGGATAAACAAACTATTCCTTCCAGTGAAGTCACAGGATATTGTAGGCTATTTCAATAAACAGGCTGTAGAAAGACTTGAATGTAGGATGCCTAACAAGAGAACCTCACAACTCACAGACGTCAAGTCCTACCAACTGAGCACTGAGGATGCCAGTGTAGGAAGGAACCTTCCCCTGACCCCGTCCCAGCCTATCATGACCCATGTGGGAGGCACAAGAACACTTCAGGAGTGTTTGTACAGTGTGCTGTACACAAAGCAGCAATCTGAAAAGGGTCACTGCATGCTGATGGAAGTGACACACTGCAGGATGATGAGGGAAATCAATGATTCTTCCTGCATGTACAATTATCAAAGGGCACTATCAGTCCCAGATCATGAACTCCAAAGCTCAGCTCAGTGCAATCCTGGCTACTGCTGGCAATTTCTATTGTGAAGAACTAGAATGCATGATATTCAACTTCACCCTCAGTTTCACTCATGCCACTCATCTTGTCCCTTTTCAAGACACCCCCAGCCATGTTATTTTTTCACACAAAATTCACATTAGGGCAAGTGTCTCTTTTTGCTGCAAAGAAGACAGCTCAAGGAATCTGTCCCTTAATAATGGCTCAAGTTCACAGTGCCATCAAATTCAAGAGCACTGTACAATAAGGCCAGAAGCCAGGGACTGTTAGATGATAAAGGCTCAAAGAAAAGGGGAAGAAACCCTTGAGACCACAAGCGCACTCTCTGAATCTTGAAAGAAAGAATTCATTAGCATTTGTGTTGGTCTCTGCCACTAACCTTTGCAAGAAATGGTTGCATTCCTGAGTTGGTCTCTGCCACTAACCTTCGCAAGAAATGGCTGCATTCCTGAGTTTCCTACATTACCAGTCTTCATTTCCACAAGAAACAGAACAGACCAAAGGAAACTGAAACATCAGGAACCAACCTTCAGACTACCTATAAAAAATAAGTTAGTTACAGCCTGTACTAGTAAGTGAAGAACACAATCCCAGGTCCCAATCACTTCCTTTACCAAGTCACAAGGATAAATCACCACTACACAAGTTCACAACAACTGATCACACATTTGCAGAAGCAAAACTAAGAAAAGATTCCATTGATCAAAGACTATAAGAAAGTTATGTCCTATGAATTTTTAAATTTTATTTTAAAAGAGAATTTAAAATTCTGCTATGGAAAACAGGATGGAAATGCAAGCAATGTGTTAGCTGCCTTGTTTTGGCTTCTTTAGCAACTTATTGCTTGACTGTCCAAACAAAAATGTGAAATTACAACAGGTTATGTGATGCTTTGGCAGTTAAACACAATTTTAAATAAAGACAGCACAATATACTGCACACCCCACTAATATATTCATCACTACTATATTATCTATTTATGCAATTAAGTATTGTAGAGTCTGGATTGGACCCAACCGGACTACATATGCTGCTACTCCAGTTTATTGCATGTTGGCCAACTGTTTACCCAACTGAGATTCGAGTGCTGCTCTTGACAGCGTAATTGCTTTAGCCTCATTAATATTTAAGAATTATAGAAAATATTTTTTCTTGGGCAGCTGTTAGTGCATGTGGAACAATAAGTTATATAATGCTACTGACAAATACAAATATAATTTAAACACTATATATGCTCACAGTGAAAAGGCAACATTAAAGGTCCACTTATTGTGCTAAGGCAAATAAAAAAGACCAGAAAAATCATTGCACCCATTCTAAGAAAGCATTCATGAAAATTACAACTCTAATTTGAAACTTACAGGGATGACATTTAGACTGTTTATCTTTTTTTCCCCCTGGACAATGAAAACTTTAGAAGTGGTGCCATTCTTCCTACCCCCATGCACAGCCCAATGCTACAGTGTGGAGGTTAAGTACAACGGGTCAAAGTTAGAACAGATTAAACATGTTCCATTGCTATTTTGAAAACCCTAGTAAATATTCCTATTTAATATTAATTTTTAAAGTCCCTCTCCTCTCCCTCATCCTTCCTTGCAAGATCTATCAACTTTATACTAAACTCTGCAAGCACAGCACAGAAAGAGAAGATGCCAGCTTGCACTTCCTCAGCCCCCACCTCAGTACCTGACAGGAGGTAACTTCACACTCAGTTTACAGGAACATCCAGAAGCTACACACAAAATGTTATGGAATGCAACTGGAAGGGCTGAAAAGAACAAAAATGGCTCCTCACTTTATCCGTTCCTCTGCCTTGGTGGCTGCCTCCTGATACTGCTCGGACGTCATCTTGTAGATCTCTGCATTCTGAAACAAAGAATAGAATGCTCAGCTCTAAAAATTAAAAGCATCTCAGATCTTATCTTGTCACAAAGTCATCTTCTATAATTAATAACAATTTCCAACAACAAACAGAATATTCAGTTCAAAGAATGCCAGAAATATTTAGGAGTTGATTTTATTTTCAACAAAATGCATCAAGGCCACAACACATGCCTCATTCCAAGGCTCACTTTTGTGAAAGGAAAAAGGGGGAAAAGGACACTACCAACCAACCATGAGCTTTGGTTATTCCATGTAACCACAAAAACAAGGTGTTTCCAGCACAGAGCTATTTTGAGTTCGGTTATGTTTTGTTCTCTTCTTTCATTAATTGCTGTGAAGGATCTTGTAAGTTACTGACATGCAAGTATCAAAATTGGCTGCTAGCACTGGAAAATCCATTTTACATTTCAGTGCTTCTACTTATGTTACTTATTCTTTAAAAGAAAATTATGCAGCCTGTTTCCTTTCTACCAACATAGGGAGGTGTATCAGGTCTCAGTTAAGGCGCTGCCAAACAGAGGCTTGAGTGTCTTGCTGCAGGGCTTAAGAGGTTTGCATTAAATTCTCCTGAACTTGCACAGAAATAGTTTTAGCTCACAACTGCTTAGTCACTGAATGTGGAGGATGAATTCCTCCTCTGGGCTGCACTGAGGAGCCTCCCAGGCACAATCAGCAGGAGGGAAGGGCTGCACTCCCCCAGTGAGTGCACTACAGGTCTTGTGTCACCAAGCTGCTGATAAAGCCTCTTTAGGCAAAGCCTCTGGACTCCACTGGCAACCGCCTTGTGCAAAGCTCATCTGCAAGGCTCTTACTCTGAAAAGGCACAAGCAGAAAATATGCAATAATCAATCAAAAAAAAGTGACAAAATGGTATTGAAAGCAAGGACAGCTATTCATTTAGGGCCAGTTCGAGCTGCTATCTCGTCTCTCCCCAAATTTGGTCATTTTATATAGAATACTATTCTTGCCCTTCTTCATTTATTTTCCCATAAATGCAGCTGGTCCTGCGCATGATGAGCCAACACATACTGTTCAGTGGTTGGAAAAAGGAAAGGACAGATATAACTCAAGTTCTATTAGTGGTTCTGCCACTTGTGCAATCTTGGGCAAATCACCATTTTCCATCTGCAAGTGAGGGATAACAGCTGCTTGTATCTCTGAAGTTGTGTGAAGCTCAGCTAATTGAAAGGTTTATAAAGGTTTTCAGAACCTGGGCTTCAAGGTATTTTTAAGCATTTTATCTTTAGTGTCTGAATTTATGTTACATACCAAAAGAAACACAAAACAGATTTTACTTTTCAAACTTTGACCTAGGAGACAGATTTAAACTGAGGAATCACAAAGGACTAACCACTTCAAAATGCATTTTACCAGCAAATTATCATTAATGTTTTTGTTTACTTACTTATTAAAGAGTGGTCAAACTTCAATGCTATTAAATTCATTTTTCTCCTTCCTATATTGAAAAGTTCAGCTTTTAATGGTGCCTTTTTCTCTGGCCTGTAAACAGACCTCATGACTTACAGCTCCCTGCTGGTACTTATTCACACATGAAACCACAAGACCTGTGCTTCATTAATTAAATTTGCCATTAAAAATTAAATAATGTGAATAAGTAGATGTAAGCGTTATCTCCATTGGGCTTCAAAGGTCTCACCATTTCTCCAATTACTACCCAAGCAATTTTCATATTTCATACTGTCTGATTTCTCAAAGGGACTGGATCTGAGAGATCAGAATGAGAGAAAGTGGGAAAAAGAGAAAGCAAGGTAGCAAATTTAAACACTTTTCAGGCAATAGGAAGTGGTCCCATCAGACACTATTAGCCTGCAGCACTCTGCAGTGAAACAGCAGCAGGAGAGGAAAACAGGAACAAATCTGTTGTACGTGAGCCCCAGCATGAGGTCGTGTTTAACCCACCTGAAGAAAGTGACAATAGCCAACAGAATCATTTGCTGGATGTGCTGTTGATTAAAGTGGTTGTGGCACAACCTTACCAACTTTATTAAAGTTCAACTGCCCAGCACTTGGGTCAGGCTTATCTTCAACAACATCAGCTATGGACACGGACAAAAATAGCTGGGAAAGGAACCCAGGCTTTAGTTCTGAATTCTGAAGCTGTTAAAAGCAGGCAAGTGAGAGCCTGAACAGAGGCAAGAATCTCAGTGAGGGGAAGGAGGAAAGGCTTGGTCTCAAAGCAACCACCAGGCATCATGCAAAGATTGAGGAGGGACAGAGAACACCTTCAATCTGCAAATAAAGCTGCTGAGTTTTAAAAATGAAAAGGAAATATCTTTCCCTGTGATCCAACTGGGCCTATCGCTTTTGATTGAGACCTCTCCCCTCCAAAAACTTAAAACCCAATAAAACAATATTTCTAATGCTATGAGTCAGTACCTTTAAACGCTTCCTCAAGTAATAAAAACAGGGGGCTACAATTTAAATTTGAGTTTGCTCAACAAGCAGATTTTTAAAATACATTTTCTTTGGCCTTTAGACCCTTTCCAACTTTGGGAAGTGACATTCCCCTTTTGTCCTAAACATTAAATGAGCAACAAATGGGCTAAATGGGCAAGAGAAGGGCCTTTCAGCATGGGCATAGACACAGCAGGTTCTGTGATCTGGGGCTTCTACTAATAGAGAATAATTTCGCAAGTATTCTCATCTATACTACTTCAAACACAAGATCTGCTTCATTTTCAGCAGTTTACCCACCATGCTATGGCAGGAGAGAACGTTCCAGTGGCCTAGAACTTTTGAGGGCTTTATAACATAGCCGCAAACGAGGAGCTAAGCCAGGAACCACCTGAGCACTTCCCCCAGCTTCAGCAGGGTCACCAGCTCACAAGGGCTATTCAGCAGGATCAAGGTGTGGTATTTGCACTTGAAACAAAGTCTGAGCTGCCTGTAGTCTTAGTGAAGTCCTTTATCTTCATAAAACGATATTCAGTGGTACAGTAAAAGAGAGAACATTCCACACGAAATTACAAGACATGAACGCTGCTTTTAATTTACTTTCACATTATTTGATGCTTGAGATAAAATGGCAGCTCACAAAGAAAAAGTTGAACATGAGACCTCAACTATTATTAAATAAAGCTCCTGGCAGTCTTAGTTGCAGATATAAGTTTAAAAACATGACCAAAGGACACCATAAGGGCTCAAATAACAAAAGACACAGAAAGAATGAATGAACCACCTAAAATGTTTCAGTTCTCTCAATAAAGCTGAGCCTTAGGGGAGTCAACTTCAGAACATCACAGCTTTGTCATATGGGGAGAGAGCTCTCCAGAGAAGACAAACAAACTAAGCAAAGAAATGTTAGTTTGAAAGATTTTTCCCTGCTATTAAATGATGGTTCGTAGCAAATAATAAAAACACCAAGAAGTCGTAAAAATACATAACCAGAGCCTAAAGTGCAACAGAAACACTTTCCATTACCCTGGTGTTTTTCTACAACAGATTTGCTGCTATACCCTTGCTCTCCACTCTTCCAAAACACCCTTGTGCTAAAAATTCCCTTCCAAAGGGAATCAATTTTAAAACTTGGAGCTAAATTTGGAGTAATTTTAATTCAGCATTCCTCCTTGGCTGCAAACATGCAGAGAAACTCCAACACTCACTACTACACCTCACCACACTGCCCAGGCCCTTTCCAGAACATATAGCAAAGAAAGCAAGAAAACATAATAGCAGAAGACTGAGTTCTCAGGGTTATTTCAGGAGGGAAAGTAATTGAAACATAAAGAGAAAATCCTGCCAGCTCATTCTCACACTGACATTAAACCACATTCCTTACAACTTCAGTGAAACATGTGCTACTTGCAGTAACATGTAAAACAGAAAACTGATCAAAACAAGCATGAGGAAATCAAAATTAATCAGATTTCACGTGAAATTATTTGTGAACAACAAGCAGCAGCATTAAAAACCTGACACTGGGACAAAGATTTCTTCATCCATTTCAGTTTGGGTCAATAGATTAGAAGGTGTCTTGATTTAAAACCAACAAACCCAACCACCATCACCAGAGATATCCTAAGATATTTTGACACCTCAGAGTACAGAAGCTTGTCAGTGGTCACAGTGTTTAGAGATACAAAGAGGATTAACAGCTGTTGAAATGCTGCCAGCCTAGATGAATGCCAGTGATAGCTGTGATGAAAGGGAGCAGGGCAGCGGAGGCCCTGACAAATGCCGCAGACGACAGCCGGAGATTGGATGGTGCAATCTGCCTCGCACCTGACAGACGTGCTGCTTCCATCCCTTCTCCTGACATCCACACTCACCAGCCTGCAGCAAAATGCCCTTTGCAAGCCCCTCTCAAACCCAAAGGAGCACAAGAGGCAGTGCTGTGAGCGGGGCAATACATGGTGTGCCCCATAAGGGCACCACAAATTTCTGAGAGAAACAGGTAAGGAAAGCAAAGATTACTTCTTATATATTAAATGTCAGCTGGAAGACATTCAAATTCCTGCTTCCAGCTGCTTCTGAAGCCAGAAATAAGACCTTACACCATCCTGAGGAGCAGCACAACTGTGGCCTGCCTGCACACTCCTGGGGACAGGCAGCACACACATGCCCTGGATGCAGCTGCTGCCATGGAAGCTGCAGAGAAACATGGGTCAGTGCCAGCTTTGGGAGCCAGCTCTGCTGCCAGCAGTGCCTCAGGGCAGCAAAGGTGCACCCAGGTTCCCCACACCTCAGCAGGTCACTGCTTCACACACACTGTAGATCAGGCTGTTCATTCTCACCACTCAGAAGTTTCACACAAACGGCTCCTAACAGATTTGAAAAATTACCCCATGTACCTGCATCCCTCCCTCAAGTACAGAGGCAGATGAGCCAAACCAATCTGTTCACTGGATGACCCTGTGGATGTGTTAAAATCAACCCACACAATCAATCTCTGCTATAAGCTTTGGTCCAAAACAGGGAGTTTGGGAATTTCAGAATATGCTGCAAGAAACAATCTCTTCACCTCCTGAGCTCACTCCTCTGGTGTTTCTGCTCAGCCCATTTGCTGGTATCAGCAAGCAGTTAGCTCATTCACATTTCCTCCTTCCCATCAAATGCACATGAAAATAAAAGCCAATTAACAAGGAAGATAAACATGCCTATAGAGCATATCACTAGAGCATAGAAGTTAAGGGTTAAACTGCTTTTTTGAAAATTCATATGCTTTTTTTCTTAAAAGGTAACAGAGAAAAGATGCAAGGAACTACAAACAGCTTGCTGATATGAAAAAAAAAGAGACTTTTTTCAGCCAAAGCCAACTTCTAAACACAGCTCTGTTGTTTGCTGTTCATGTGTGGGTTCATCCATTCCTCCCGCTGAGACCAATAATGAAATGAGAGCATTGAATTTGTTCCATTCTATTCTTTCCTTCGGCAATAAGCTGTGAGATCATAAATTTTGGATTAAGATTCAGAGAAAGCATAAAGAGAGTAGTGTCCATAGTAAGAACACAGGCAAGTTAAACTAGTCAGGAGCAGAAGTACATTCCTCTTTGAACAGATTTTCTCATGTCTGCAATATTATCCTGAGTTGAAAGCAAAATATTAATTCTGCAGCATATCTAGAAAGCTTCTCACAGATAAAATCCCACAGAACACTTTGTATCTCCACAAAGCTTGAGGGAGGCAGAGCTGGGGAGTAGGAACATGGCTGGGTTTACCTTGTGGATAACACAGGATAACTAGGTACAAAAAGGGTAAGCTACAGCCCCTAAAGCACATGGTGACTCAAATAAAAATATGCATCCCAGGACTTCCCAGAACCAGGGTCCCACACCGAGATACTCCATCCGAGTGAAAATGGGTTTGCAGACCCAGGCTGTGATCCCACACCAGAGTCAGACTGTCTGTGAAGGTACCCTGGGAAGAGTCTAATTAAAAACAGTTACCCAACAGGAAAATGGTTTTAGGGACTTCCAAAAGCTTCAAGTGCCTCACTGGAAGCAGGCAGAAAAGCCTTATGTTATTTCAAGTCAGAAAGGCAACCAGCAAAAAAGAAATTATTGCTACAGAAGCAATTAAAAGGGGAAGAAGGAGAAAAGAGAAACACTCTGTTTATATGAGGTTGCTTTAAAGCACACCCTTCTGAAAGACTACAAACAAAGCACTGCCAATTCTTTAAACAAACTCTGGAAAGTAAAAGCAGCTTCAAAGAGAAAGGCCATAAAATTCCAGCAGGTAACTCAGGCTTTCTGGAAAGGACAGCAACAGCATTGTGAAAGGCCCAGATTAATGCCAGCACTGCTGCAGGGGAGTATCACCCTGTTCTCCTCCCAGCTGGAAGTTTAGCTAAGGTGAGGAATTCACAGTAAATGCCCGAATCAATTACACCTGACAAGTGCAGGTAAACAGGCTTCCCAGGCATCGATTAAACATCAAGAGTTTTCAGCATCTGCTTCAGAGGAGTCCTGCACATGCCTGACCTGCACAGATAACGTGGTGCCCATGGCACTGAGGGCACAGCACCCCTGCCAAATCCAGCACCTGAGCTGGGCAGCTGCACAACTCATCCTGCAGGGTCCTACCAGCAGCTCCACCACACAATCAGGATGAGCTCCGAGATCACAGGATGCTGCCTCAAACAACTGAGCATTGTCCATGAGAGAGTGACAGGAACGCAGAGAAATCGATGCCAAGGGAAACAGAAAAAAGAAGGAAATTGCCAGAATATCAAGAGTTCTAAGAAATGCAGGCAGAAGTTTCACTCAAAGGCTGACCAGCACTTTCAAGGGGGAATAAAGAGGGGGAAAAAAACTCCATCAAACAAAACTGGCAGCCATCAAATACTTGTCATACAATAAAAAAGATACGAAGCACATTCCCCTGTCACGCCTGTCACAGGAGCTTATTTTGGGAAGGAAGAAAGGAAGGAAGGAACATTTTAGCTAAGATTTAATGCCATCATGCCAAAGCTGGTATTTGACAGAGCCTCCAACAAAACTCCCACCACCTCGGACAGTCATGCTGCAGCTAAAAGTTCCATCTCTCTGCCGAGAATATCCCTAAGTCCCATTTATAAACTGCAGCAGCTGACCCAGTTAACAGCTCCTGTCCCAACTGAAAAAAAAAAAGCTGAGTTAAATTCATGACCCCATCCTTTTACACAACAGGTAGCTAAGGAATGCAGTACACTGGGTTCCCAGAGAAAGGCAGAATAGAGGAACCCAAGGCAACAGGAAGCACAAGAGAACTGGAGAATACTGAAGAAAATGTATCACATCCATACACTTGCATGGGTAAAGGAACTGCAGGGAAGAGAGTCACTATAAGAAACAAACAAAAAAACGCTGAAAAACAGAAGTAAGCTGAAGCCTGGAAGTTCCACCCCCTCCCAGGGTTTTTCCTCTACTCCCAACTACAAATTATTCTCCACGTGCAGTTCCAAGTAAATCAAGCTTTGCTAAATAACCCCGACATGTGCGGGGCTGAGAACCAGCCAACAAGCAATGATGAGATGTCCCTGGAATGATTAAGGAAAAGGCAGACATCTCTCAGGTTACAAGGAAGCCTGTTGTACTCTCCCCTTGGTGCATATGCAATGCTGCAAGCGCTGTTCTGAAACCTCTGATATTCAAAGGCTCATTTGGTTGACAAGGAGCCTGTGGATTCGTGGACAGATTGTCACACAAACTGTCAGGTTTTTAGAGAGACTATCAGACCTCTCTTTGCCTACGTTATGGAGCACATCAAAGACACAGAAGATGAACCAGACACAGACTGCACAGATCTGACAGAATGGTGGGTGTACATATTCAGAATACTGTACTACTGGGGGGTGGGGGGAGAGGCTTAATGTGAATAATCAGGGGCTGAAAGTTCCAGAAATGTGACAGTTTTTGGCAGCAATTCCCATCTTTGCATTTATTTATCGAAGGGAGAAAATCTGCCATACTAGAGGCAAACTTGAGAGAGGAAGAAAAATTGTATCAGCAGCAATTTATTTTGCCACTGTACTTTTTCTTTATTACTATTACTCCCAGAGCATTTTCTGAAGATATTTGTATTTTCAGTCAAGGTTCTCTCACTGTGCTTGCAGGCTCTCTTCCCATTTTATCCTAGGAGAGATAGGTTTAATGATTACAGCCAAAAAGACTGCTAGGACTTCACAGGTCACTGTACACGGTTAATGACACAGACAAATCCACACTTTCAGAAGTGCCTGCTGGCTCATGGCTCTGCCTGGAGATGCTCAGGAGCTCATTATTCAAAACTTCAAGCTCAACTTATGGGTAATCAGCACATCTGAAGAAATACGCCATACTCAGATAGCCAAAAAGTGAAGAGAAAAAAGCTATTACAGAAAATACTAACCTTAAGCATTAAGGTCTCACTTTTAAAATGGGGACAATGTTCACTTATCTTCCAGTGAGCTAGAAACCTCAGTTAATGAATACCTGGAAAAAGTCCCCAGCTCCACAGTTCAAAAATAGTACTACAAAGGATAACTTTATGTCATTCTCCCTTATTAGTGATAATTGGACAAACATTATAAAGCAACAATGTATTTTACAGGTGGCAAAAAAAGTTATTAAACTATTTTTACAAAGAAATATTGATTACTATTTAAAAAGGAAAATAAAATATAAAACAAAACATTGATAACAAGAAAAAGAAAATGGATTAACACAGATTCCTTTGGCCTGCCTTTATAATATCTCTGTCACATAACCTCTAGTTTGCCCTGCAAGGCATCAGTTATTCCAGAGAAAGGAATACTAGTATCTTTTTATACGTATTTTACCATTCAAAAGATTGAAATTTGGCACACAGCAAACAGAAAATAAATAAGATGTTTATCCTAAGATAAAAATAAACCACAAGGAGGACAAAGGAGAAAAGAAGGCAGAAGGCATAAGAAAGGAATCAGAAAACATTTGTAAGCAATTTCCATCATTTGACAGTCTCATTCTCTCTGCTTTTAGCAATCTTCTCTTTCACCTGTTTTCTAATGCAGCTGTTTTGCCTGCTCTAAAGGGGCCTTGAAGAGACACCTGTGCAGCTGGCAAAGAGGGAAGGCTCCAAAGAGAAGCCCAGAAGGAGCACAGACCTCCAACCAATGGAGAGAGGCACTTTCACAGCAGGGCTATTAAGCTGTAAACGTTCGCATGAAAATCCAACACCCACAGAGAGCAGGAGCAGCCACACAACTCCTTCATTGCCCATCTCTGGCAGAGACCACTCTGGACACAGCCCTGGGGCAGGATATCACCCCTGGCCTCACACAGCTTTTGGGCACCACCAGCTCAGTTATGGAACTTTCATTACAGAATCCAGGCAGAGGAAAGGCAACAAGGCAGGTCTCACTTTTAGCCTATTAAACAATATTAGGAATAATTACTTATTAACATAAGACCTGAAAAATCTCGCAATGTCTTGCTGCCAAGGCTTCTCAGGAACATAAATGGAAGAATGTCACATGCACAGTGTACCACACATTCATAGATGCAAGCTAATCTACTTCGAATTTAACCTCTAAACACAGTCTGACAGTAAGGATTATTGCATACAAGCAACAACACACCTTGAACTTGGCATTAAATGAAAAGGAAATATAGGTAGGCTTAAAGTTTCAGAAGAAACATTTTGGTATAAGCATCCTAATTATCAGGGGCTTGTTGCTGTAGCTGATAAACTTTGTAAGAAAAAGAGGCTGGGGAAACAGTGGTTTTTATAACTGGATATTTTTCAGGCTCATGAAAAAAAATACATCAGTATTTCACCTGTATCTGGACAAGACCAAGCAAAAAAATTCAAGCTCTTCAACTAGAGACAGCTTGAGCTCAATACAACAGGAACACAAAGAAGGGACAGAACTATGCTTTTGCTGGGGAACAACAGGAGGGAATAAAAGCAAACACCACAAACACTTCAGACCTGGAGGTAAATCCTCTCTCCACAGAAAAAATGAACACACAAAACCCAGCACTGTTCTGTTTTCAGCTGGCAAGGACAAATGCTGTGTTCCTCCCTAGGATGCTCTCACAGAAATCAACAGTTAGGACACTATTATGGGGGATTTTTTTTTTGTTCTTCCTGCAACAAACCCCTTGTCTCTAGCTGCAGGAAGAGTTACCTCAGTGCCACACGAATGAGTGATTAACCATCAGGCATAATGGCTTTTTCCTGCTGCATCTCAACAAATGACCTAAAGGTGAGAGGTCTCATACACTACATTTAATTCCCTAAACAGCCAAAGGAAATTCTGTGGTATACATAACTATTATGAAAAATGAGGTTAAAAAAATGCATATCCATGCTCAGACAGGCACACAATACAGCATTTTTACACACCCATATGAGTCGTCTTCTCTGATCAAGAACCACAGTCCAGCCAGTTCAAAGCTTGCTGCATGTCAGGGCAAATTAGATGATTTCTGTGTACTGCCCAGTACATCATGAGACATCTCTAGGGAAAAAAAAAATCCACAACCCAGGCACTCCTCAATTGACCCAGGCACTCCTCAATTGACCCAGGCGTGCAAGCTCAAAGCAACCTTGCAGCTTGAAATTATGAAAGAAAAAATTTGGCTTCTGTTCAGAAGAATGGGGAGGCAGAAGAAAGGAGAAGGAATTAAGCTGGTTTTCTTATTAAAAGACCTGAAACGCAGTAATTGGGAAGGAAAAGAAAAGCTAGCTCTTCTCATAAAATAACCTAGTTATTACAAGTCTTCTCAAACCAGAGGCTTAGAGCTTTATCTCAGCTCCCACATTTTCTTCTCCCATCTCCTGCTCCTCTGTGGTCTCTTGGAGATGGGCACAGATTCAGCAGCCTCTCAGCATGTCCTGGCTCTGTGGCCATTCCTCACTGCTGCTGCCCCCTGTGCAGGGCAACATCTTTTACCTTTTGCTGGCCACTCCACTGCTGAACATCTACCAGGACAATCTCCTTTCCACATTTGTCAGGGTACAACTCCTACATAGTTCTACTGCATACAAGATGTATATTTACTATTTTTAACTAAAACAAAACAAAATTAGCCATTATTTCATATTTATTTACAAATGGGGCTAAAATGCAAATGGGTGAGCCAGGAAATCTTCATTTGAGCCAAGGCGTTTAATGGCAAACTGTGGCTGGGATCATCCTTGGGGCAGCAGAATGTATGGGCAAACCACCAATTAACCCCAAAACCAAACAAACAAAAATCCACCCCTCATCTTCATGAAACCAGGAGATTCTTGACAGGCAAAGCAAGTTTGCAGTGGCTGAAGACCTCACTGTGAGCCTGATGGTACACATCTATTTAAAAACATTGAACATGTTATTTACAAGCTACTTCTGAGTCACCCTGGTCTCTGGGGAACGTGCATTATATGTTCAAGAAATTGGAGTAGCTCTTTTATTTATGTTTCTTTAAAATGACTGGCAGATGGGGAAAAAACCTTCAGAGAAGTGGCCCCAGGCTGTCATGAAACATGTATTTAACACACCCACAGTAAACTACTAAACACTTCAGAAGGTACAGCCGCTGTAAATATGGAGTAGTTTCTTTTTCAAGTCTGATCTTTGGACTACTTAATTCAGCACAAATTTGAGATTTTCCAGGGAGTCAATTTATAGAGTAATTATTAGCCATATTTTCCATTAACATGATGACAGCATATTCTGTAAGGGCAGAGCCATAATTTTAAGGACCTTTTCAAAATGAATCCCACCGTTGGCTTTATTTTTAAGTCACAATAGTAATGCCTTTTTCCTGCCACATGCGGAAGGACCACTGTGAGCTGAAACAGAAATCTCAGATTCCCCAAAGTCAGGCTCTTATGCAAGTGAATTCCACACACAGGGAAGTTCTGTCTACCTGAACCAATTTCCAAGACTAAGTCTAAATCTGGAATATCCCAAGAGAAGCACAAGCTTCAATCATCGAAATCCCAGCAGACACACTGAATCCAGCCTAAGGTCTGGAACACATTTAATCAATTCACTCTGCTAACTCTCTACAGCTTCATAAAATAGCCAATAGTGCAACAACAGGGCCAGAAATTAATTGTACACTGGTTGGTGAATTACACAGAAATAACAGGCAGCACTGGTATTTATTGCAGCAGGGTGATGTAGTGGCTGTTGAGGTACAACTGCACCTCAGTATAACAGGTGAGAGACGGGAGGGGGGTGTGCAAGTGCTGCTTTCTATTAGAAAAGTAGCACTGCTTTTATTGGTAACAGTGTTATCTAGACAAATATACATACACATATTTATAAATACCAATTCTGCTTATAAACAAGTATGTAAACAGCACAAAGAGGGAGGAATCAGAAATTTAAACTATTAGGCAATGAGAAAATGAATGGAATTAAGGGAAAATTGGGTTGAATAAAAAATGCCAAGGGAGGATATCAGAAATATTACATAATGGGGAAAGCTCTCAGAAGTAAGACAAAAGAACCTCTTGTTTTGCTCTTTTTGGACTAGACTTGACAAATGCTCCAGTGTTGAGTTCTAACAAAGAGACAAGATCACATTCCAGGTCTTTTTGTTCTGCCTTTAACAAGTCTTCATAGTGATACACTGATGAGACCAGATACCAGATTGTTATCTAAATTCAGCTGCTAAATTCAGTGTTAAGACACTAAGTTCAAACCACACATTGCCACATTTATTTCACAAGTCGAGCCTGAGGATGGATTCCTCCAAGATGAAGCAGCCCATAAGCATCATTCTCTCCCTCTGCAGAGATACTCTAAATGCCAGGGAAACAAAATCACCGTAAGGCTCTGACAGTTCACCCTTCAGCACACAGACTGCAAAGGCATCTCTGCACTAATCCTGCAGGCTGAAGAGGAAGCAAACACTTAGCTGCTGTTTGCATAGAGGCTGCTTGTAATTTGATGTAATGTACTGTACAGCAGTCAACACATATTGAAGGGAGAACATACACACTGCAGAGAAGGCAGAGAGGCTGCGCTGACTTCTAACACATTTTAGTTACCCTATTATTGATGTTCTTTGAGTTCATCAAATTACCAATCAATTTATCTGATCTCTAAAAGCTGTGTACTGAGGTATATTAACTACTAAACATCACAAGCTTTCAGCAAAAAAGCCATTAAATGGGTGAATTTAGCACAAGGTACTGGAAACCAGTTTGTGTGTTGGCCACCAACAACAAGGAAAGAACCTGTCCCTGCAGACAGGGAGACTACAAGGAGCATTAGCCTCTCTAAAGATGCTCTTCAGCCCTAATGGAAGCCTGCAGAAAGCAGAAATCAGGGATGCTGCCCTCCCTGTCAGCGCTCTTACCCCAGCATGACATTTAATGGCTGAGATCTACTGAAAAGGAGAAGAGGATGGAAGGCTGGAACTGGTTCAGATGATGATTTCAGATTCAGTTTGTTCCCATTCAGAAATTTAATTCATGCACAGGACAGGATCTTCCATTCTCTAAACATCAAAGCTGTGCCCTGGGAGACTGATAAGAGCCACTGGCACCTGAGAGCAGCAGCCACACAGCCCCAGACAGGCAACCTGAGCAACTGGAAGTATCTGAATGATTAGGATGGATCTTGTCAACCTATTTCAGAAAACGACACTGGGGATTATTCTTGTGTTCAGAAGATTAAATCAACAGTTTGATGAACTGGGTGCTTTGCTGTACTGCTCTACTGGCTTGAAAGGCAAACTGCTTTTTTGCATCATAGATGTTGAAAGTTCAAAGAAAGCATTGGTGGTTTTGCGAGAGGAAGGGTTTGCAGGAAGGGCTGGGGATGAACAGAGAACTGAACAAATTGGATAAGAAATGAAAATGAAATTCTAAAGAATATTGTAAGGTTCAATTATGGAGATGGGGACAAGAAATTCTTATGAAAGGGAAACATTTTTTGAGACCAGAAGTTCATTTCACACTAGCTGTTCTTCCTCCAGGTACCCACAGCACTGGCTAGAGCAAGATTGTGGCTAGAGGCAAACAAAGCAGCCCTTACACACATGGCAATAGCTCACACACAGCCCCAAGACATTACAGGAGAAAGCAAATGGTGCCAGTGACACCTGCCAGGACATATCAACTCATTTATCAAAGGACAATGAATCTTTAACTCCCACTGAGAGGGCAGAGGGTTTGGTTGGAGATAACACCTGAACACAGCTTGTTTTTTCAAAGGTAGGCAAGTGATCCCTAGGTCTCATGGATACACAAGCCTGGCATCCCAACTCAAGGAATGGATTTCTCATCCCCTTCAACAGAAATCCCTCCCCACCTTTACCAGGTGACATCAATTTGTGCAGCCCTACAGAGTCTGTTTTAAATTGATGATGAAGATCCAACATGAATGTATTGTTCTGGAAGGCTTTTTTGTTCAGGCTTCTATCACTTTTTCTCTGCAGAAATTTTTATTGAGACAAGTCACCAGCCATAAACCAAAAATGACAGTGGACTTGCATGTAGGGGTGACTTTGGCATACCAAAGTGGGAGACAGCTCCAAGAAGAAGGACCAAGGCCAATAGGAATAACAAACAAAAATAACTTTGCCTCCCATTCTTTACACATCCTAAATTCTTTACAAACATGAATTAAATGGGAAGTACAAGGGCAAAAAGAGATTCATTTAAACAAACCAAACAAGATGAATGCCATACACAAAATTACAAGATTTGTGAAGTCAAGCAGAGAAAAAGGTGCAGTCAACCTTATTAATAAAAAAGGTATGTATTCAATGCATTCCTTTCCCACTTGCACAAATACTGTACAGCTTATGAATACCTCTTGTGCTACTTACTGCTCTAAAAAACTACAAGCAGAAAAACGTTGCATATTAATGCACCCACTGCTCACAGCAGTCCACAGCCGCCTAACAAGAGATAACGTGGGAGCTGGAGCTGAGGAAAATCCAAACAAAGAGGAGGCATCATCTACAGCAAGGAGTTTCACTTTATCTTCCAAGATTACCTTCAGCCTTTCTCTGCTGCTTTACACCACTCCAAAGTGCTGCCCATGTTTTTGTTGTAGTGTAGCACTGCCCTTAGCTTTTGTCAGGTTAAACTCAGCAAGAGGCCAAACAGCAAAAGGAGTAAAACAAATATTTACTTGGGAGAAAGTATTCAACTAATATGCTAAGTGAAATCTCCTGGCATCTTAAGGGTTCCAGGAGAGACTGCACTTCTTTCTTACAATATTTTTTAAAGGACCTTTCTACTACTTGGAGAAAGCAGGAGAAAGCATACACAGAATCCCTAATAAAAATCCCAGTTCTGAGCAGCATATATGGTACCTATTTACAACAACCTGCCCCCATCTCCCTTCCTGCTTCTCAGTAACAAATAAATGCATGAAAAAACATCATCTTGAGCTTCTAAAGTTGAGTGTGTCTCAGGTTCTCCCTACAGATTATTAGTCTAACTCTCAATCTTTCTACCCAGAAGAACACTACAGTACAAATCCTCATTCCAAACAGTTGAGAGAAGACACACATTTTATGAAATAATTCAAATTACATGGATGAAGTGTAAAATTACTGGAACAAGTCAGAGTTAGAAGTTTAACCACTTATAATAAATTAGCCAGGTCTCATTACTGGATTACTTATTGGAGATGAAACAGTCACATTGGAAACACAGGTGTGGAATGGAACTTCTGTATCACCAGCTCCAACCCTGCAATCACACCCAGTCATACAAGAAACAGTCAATTCAAAGGAGCTTTTCCCTCTCATTTTCCTGATTACCAAAATATTTCAGGCACCCCAAAACAAAAACATACATATGACCCAAGAGACAGAAACACACAACTACAACACACTATCAGAGTTCAAGTGAGGAAGATGAAGGGTTTTACCAGTGTAGTGATCCTCCGCAAGGAATTCGTTCAATAAAATTTGATTAAAATAATCTCTAAGAAGCATGCACCACACTGCAGGCAGAACAAAGCCCACCACCCCTTCCCACACACACAGCCCCTGACAAACTGACAAGGAAAGGTGCAGTGGGAAGAATATTCCCAGCAACTAATCCCAGCATTGCCTTAATCCCAGTACACCCACTGTATATATTCAAGTCTGCACTCAAAACAGAGGAATGCTGCCAGTAGCAGCAGTGTGTGGCATTTGCTCAACACAAGTCAGAAGTGCAAATCAAGTGTCAGGCACTACAAAGAAACAGAGAACCAAACAGTGATTCTGACACAGCTGCCACACAAGCTCACGGTCCCCCCGCATCCCGAGCACTGCGCACACAGTCCTGGTTCACAGCCCTCTGAGGATTAAATATGTGAGGAAAAGTTCCAAAAATGACTGGCCAGGATGGTCAAAGCATTTGGGGCAAATACCTCATAACCTTGCTTTGATCACAGAATGGGTCAGGTTGGAAGGGACCACAGTGGGGCACGTGGTCCCATCCCTCCCTGTTCAAGCACATGGCACAGGATTGTGTCCAGATGCTCCCTGACTGTCTCCAGTGAAGGAGACTCCACAGCCTCTTTTCCCATCAATTCAGTTCTTACAGTTGTCCCTAGACATTCAGTCACAGGCAGGAGCAGCACACTGAACTAGATGGATCCTTACTGTGACACAGAACTGCTGCACTCATTGTCTCATTTCTTCCACTGCTTTAGTAGAAGATGCAGGGAAAACCCCAAGAGCTGAAATACTGCAATCATTTTTTCATACATGCCTTTTCCCGTGAAAATTTTAGTAAGATTGTCTGGAGAAACTGAGTTTCTCAAGATTCGTTTGAAATAAGGTACACCTATAGTTCACCTCATGCAAAACTAAAGGCAAAGCCTTTTTAGCATTTTTATAGCTTTACTGTTTCACAACACTTTGCCCTCCCATTATAAGCTATTCCATCATATAGATGGAATAACTGAGATAGATGGACTAAATAATTGTTTCCAACTCCCAAAAGAGAAACGGCTATTAGAAAATGAGCAGGTTTTTCCTTCCAATTCTGTGCTCTGTCCAGTAGATTACAGTACTCTTTCAAAGATTAAGAATAAAAGGATAATGTATTCACACAATCTGCTGCATTCAAGGGAACTACTGAGTTCAATTCTGGTCAATACATCTCAAAGACAGAGCTGCTAGGGGGAAAGAGCCAAAAGACAAACAAGTAGAATGAGAAACCTGGAAAAAATCATTCACACAAACAGAGGCTGAAAAGGTAAGGACTGCACAGTTTAATGGAAAGGTAAAAGAGGGAAAAGAAGTCTGCAGATGATGAAAAATGGGGAGAATTTCTTTTATCTCTTTCACATAAAGGATATTAAATGCAAAAAAAATATTTGAAACTGATAACAGAGAATTTATAGAGTATATAAGTTAACCTGTGGCACACACTGCCACATGATGTTGGAGGCACAGAGCTAAACAGGGCTACAGGAAAAATGCCTGAGATGCACAGAAGAACAATGGCACTAAATCAACTTTCAGTGAATAAAAATACTGAATGAAAATAAACTCTTGTGCAGCAGGGCAAGTGTCTGCCTCCAACTGACAACATTTAGGAAGACTCCTCTCAAAGCTGCTCTCCAAAAGTTTTCTTTGTCACTTTGTTTTGGTGATGGTTTTTTTTCTCTTCCTTCAAAGCCTTTACAAACTGACCACTGTCAGAGGAAACAGGATAGTCTCTGTGTTTGATTCACTGAGCAGCTCTTATGTTGTAAGGAGTATGTAACACAATTACTCCTCGCATCCTACTGGGAAGGTACTGAGTTTTTAACATCAATAGTTCAAAACATCCTTCAAAAACAAATCTTTAGGTCTCCTACTGCTGAATCCTGTTATCATGCAGAAGTGGGGACAAAACCAACCTGGGCACAGCAGGGGGGGAGAGAGGGGAATTCCCGATAGCCTGATCCTTAGAAGGAGAAATTTCAGCTTGCTAACTCCACACTGAGCCATATTCATTCACTCCCAGCCAAACACCTCTGAACTACCAGTGACCACACTTCAAGTGACCATTCCCTTTTAAAACAGCAGAGAAAGCAAAATTCTATTTCAGAGCTCTCTCACACCATCCCCTTACTGAGAGCTTTTTTCTAATATTGACATACACATACACAGATATATAAAAATATATCTAAGCCTGTGTTGGAAAGCTTTAGCACAGCGGAAGGAAAAAATATATAAATAAATGTCAAGGTCTGCGTGTATTCAACAAATAAAAGCAGAATTATATAAAAGCAACAGCTAATAAAAAAGATTGTTCTGTGCTGCATTTTCCGTCTTTCCAACCATTATAGGAATAAAATTATCCTCAGAGAAGATCAAAAACCTTTTTCAAAACTAATACAATTAAGCTTTATTACACTGTTTCAAGTACATTTCTCTCCTTTCCCTTCTAGCCCCCACCACCTCCCACTCCAATCCAGACTAACGGTTGGAGACATTCTTCTATTTTATTACCAGCAAAATGCTAGTCTTTAAGGGTCAGAAACTATCCAGTGTTTCAAGAGAGGAAAGAAAACCTGTTCTTTTTATCTATTTGCTTTTGTACACATAACAACTAGAAGATAGTTTCTCTGTAGCTCTGCAGCTTGAATAGGACAATGGGCAGCTCACCCTACTCCCCCAAGAAGATCCCACACTAAAATGCCCATCACGTTGTTTGTAAAGGTGTCCCTGTAGCAAGGGACATGGACTTGAAAACACAAACGACAACAAAAGATTTCAAAAAGAGGACAATGAAGCCTGGACACAGACTTCTCCCCACTCCACTGTCCATAAAGGACAGGCTCACAGGTTTCCCCTGTAATTTCTGCTTCACGAAACCAGATCTGGAGAGAAGAACATAATAGAAGCAAACAGCATGGGATCAAGAAATTGCAAAAATTCCCTTTGCGTACGAACATATGGACAACTGTGATAATTAGAACGATAGCTGCTAGATTGTTTGCAATTTCACTGAACAATCCCCATTATCTAGAAATAGAATTTAAAATACAAATGCAACACTGAGTGGTAGTTTTAATAGTTTATTTTTAATGAATTGTACGGATTAAAGTGTTGCAAAATTGTATCGTGTGAATTTGCTCACAGGCATGTTTTACCACTGATGGCTCAAAAAATGCAGCATGGACAGTCATACAGTAGGAGGGAATGAAAAGAGGAATAGATATGCCAACAGCTCCCCACCGTTTCTATAATCTACAATTTTCCCATGTTCCATACTCACCATCCTGCTACATATTGGTAGTAAAACTGATTGATTTCCCAGTCTCTTTACAACCCACTCTTTTCATTGTTTGCACTTCTTTTTAGTCACATAACACAACTACAAGTCGAATGTATGCAACTCCCTGTCAGGAGGTCTAATTGCTTCAAATTGGAGAAGATTATTCTCCACATTTATTAAAAAATAAAGACTACTTATAATATTATTTCATTTTGCCAGGAAGTGAAGAACACATTAGTTCATAAGGAACAGCATGGCTGCTCCTATTTTTATGGCATCAATTTTTAAAAACTCATCATGGTAAACAATTAAACAGAGAAGCAAATCCCACGTTTAGGGGAGAGATTCAAATCCCTAAATGGATTTTCAAAGGTCATTTCAGGCTTAAAAGATGCTTGACAGTGTCTCTTTAAATCATGTTTATTTCAAAGCAAGAAGCAGGCAGTGTACTGCAGCACCCCTCTTTGAACTGTTTGGCTCCCCAGAGAAAAATTGTTAATACAACTTTAATCCATATTTACAGCAAAATTTATGTTGTGGTGGTTGATTTTTTTTTTCATTAAGGAAAGGATTTTTAACAAAAGGAATAAAAACCAGGGCACTTGTTTGTTTTTTTCAATTTAGCTTTCACCTAAATCCCATGGTAAAAAAGATAATAGAGTTTGAACTACCAGAAATCCTTTTTAAAAATCATCCAGTTAAAAAAACCTTTATCTTTCAAACACAAATTGCTCAAAAGATTTGTACAGCTTTTTCACCACTTACGCAAGGGTTGGGGGGCAGATAAGATACTGTCAGCTGGCAGTTCCAGGTTGCAGCACAACACATCTTGGTTCTGTATCTTTTGGATCCACACAGATCTGAGTCTTACCCTTGCAGGGGCCAGAAATGAAGACAACTCAGCCTTACCTTCCTCTCAATGCGGGCCAACTGCTCTTGGTAGAATGCCTCTTGCCGCTTCAGGTCTGCCTCCCAGCCTTGCAGCCCCACAGCCTGGCAAGGACAACAAAACAGCAGCAGGAGAAGAAGAAATTAATAATAAACAATGTAGTACAAGGAAAACACATGAGATACAGACTAGAAAGGACTAAAAAAAACAACACTGCTCAACACTCGTGCATGGGATCCCCCTCAGTGGAAGTACAAACCTTAAGAATTGCAGCTTGTTTTGGGTTATCCCCCAATGTTTGAAATGCTCTTGTTAGCATCCTACTCAAACTCAAACCCTTGGTTTTATACTTATTATTAAATGAAAACATATAATCATAGAAAAGTCACACCTTCCCATTCTCTTTTTCAGAACTCTATCTTATCCATGTCTGTTTTTCCATGAATCATGACAGTCATTAATCAAATGTTCTTTCCCTTATCTTTAAAAAAACCAACCAAATCCCCTCAAATCCCCCTCTTTATAAACCCTTGCCCCTTGGAGTGTCCAAAAGCTTCTAAGGATTAAATACTTCCCTACAACAGACATACATAGGACTATCCAGATAATTAAGTACCCTTTCCACGTGCTCTCTATGCATTCCCCATCAGTACCCTCAGAGTTCCTCTGGCTGGTGCTACAAGAGGGAAGATGGCTGTCAAAGAATTTCTCTTCTATCTTACAAATTATAAGCATGGCACTATCAAAACAGTAAATCTGGTATTCATCAGCTAAACAGTGCTCAATTAAAAAAGTCTGTGTGGGCACAGCAACAGCTGTAGCCTTCTAGCTCCTTACAGCCAGCACCACTTAATTATATTCCCACCCCTAAACTGAACTAGTATTAAGAAAACACGACATTGATGGAACTGAATCCAACTTTTCAAGTTTAAAAATAACAAGCAGCAATAGCAAGAAAAGATGGCAGTTGTTGTACACCCTCCATCCCACCTCAAAATCTCTGGGGCCACAGAAGTCAACAGCAGGCAGAAGACCTTTCAAAACCAGAATGATTAGCCTGCTTAACATGGACACAAACCCTGCCAGGCCATAGCATCCCAGCAACATTCTCTTAACTTCTAATGATGGCACAACCACAGAAAATGCTGGTCCAACATGATTAAACAGCTGGGACAGAAATATCCCCGTGGGCTCAGACCTGTCATTTTACAGCCAAAAGCCATTGCTAACGAGAAAAATTACATCTGAAAGCAAGTTGCTGTGCATGTCCTTCTTTCTGCTCCCCTGCTGATGGAAATACAGTGGTATAATAGGGCTTAGAAGAGATTTTAATCTAGGCAGTGAGGGTGGGTGATAAGCAAGCAAGAAAAGGATTATATGAAATAGGAAGATTGTAGGGGTGTGGTGGTGATGTGGGTTTCTTTGTTTGTTTTTAAAGAAATATTTTGGTTTCCATGTTTGCTATCCCAGAAAACAGGGCCAGGATAAGGCACAAGCAGTAGAGACTCATAACTAAATCTTCTCTGTCTCAAAGGCACTTGATTAAAAGCAGAATCTCTGGCTGTGCTTTAACCTATAGCTGCTATACCACTTCCCACCTACTGGAACTGGATGGGGAGAGGGATGAGAATGAGCTGCCCCACACATACAGCCTGACAAAAGAGATATCACAGCAACAACAGGGGCACCAATGGGCACTTTGTAAGTGCCAGAACTATAACCATTTTCTTGTAAGAGAACCATAGCTGTTCCTCTGAGCCAATCTTCTACACAGTAAAGAACGAAGCAATTTAAAATAAAAGGAAACAGATGTAAGAAGGTGGGGTGGTCTGGTGGATGACCAAAAGATCCCAATTCTCCTGCGGGTTTTCTGCATAACACCCATAAAATCAGATTACTCCACAAGTGACTTGTATTTCCTTAAGAGGAAAATAAGTAAGGAAGACAAAGAAGAGTAAGACAGTACTGATCCCTCTGCATGATTCAGATGGAAGCTGCACCATATGATGGAAGGAAAAAAGAAACAAAAGGGAGTCAATAAATTCTTATAAACTCAAGAAAGTGTCTGTTTAATCTAAATAATTATGTATTTGTGCTAGTCTCCTGGGATAGTGGATATTCTGGAAGTACAAAATCAATAAATGTAACAATACCAGTGTTCAAGAGGCTTTATTCTGTTTCTGGCAATACATGGATCCCAAACCCACACACTCACTCAACTTCCCAACCCATGAGTTTGCCTGACATCATGCACCAAGAAATCCAGCACATTTATCCCTACAACCCCTCTGGAAGGGAACACAAACCAAACACCTGATCTCTCAAGCAGGGTGCTGAGACGCAGACACGTTAGAGGTGTGCTGCTCTGCACAATGACAACCCTGGACAGCCAAGCTGACCTCACTGGAGCTGGCAGTGAATAATGCCTCCACAGCCATGCACACAGGCATTCTGTTAGTCACTTCCCCAGGGTCTTGCAAAACTGAGGTCAGAGAACCAAAACTGGATCTCCTAACTGCAGACTGTAACCTCAGAGTACTCCCTCAAAGTAATTTCTCCCATATTATCCCCCATTGTCCCACTTATCACCCATAATGCATGATGAACTAGGGGTTACAGAGAAACCTTGTACTTGCAACACAAACATATTTTCAATGCCTTGCTTGTTTTCAAGATCTGCTGCTGTTTCAGTGCATTGAAGTATGCAGAGAAACACTCTATTTGTGACAGATATGCTTCAAAGTTGCTTTCTGTTTCCCTCTATCCCCAGCTGTTATTACTAAAAACTTTAGTACACTTTATGATGATGTTTGAAGTACAAACGGTATAGTAGAGCATGTGTCATCTGAAATATTCACTGTTCCAAACTGGGTTAGGCAACTAGGGACATTTTGAATGAATATAGGATATTTATTAAGAGTTCCCCTAGTCCTACTGCTTATTCCCTACCTGAAGTTAGAAGTCTGTGATGTCCCAGACAGAACTGGCTGCTATGATTACAATTTCACAGGGGATTGAGATTGCAAGTGCCAAACAAAGCATCAATAGACTTTTTGAAAAAAGGCCTTTAGAACTAAAAGGAAGGAGAAGGGAAAACATGCATGATAACACACTGATTTGAAAATCAGATATCAGAAAGCTGCATTTCACTTCCAAGATGCACAACTACACTGGAACTTGAACATACTGTGCAAGAGGTGACCAAAGCCCAGAGATGACATCTAGGATGTGCAGAACACAGATAATGTGATGTCCAAGAAGTATGAACACAGAAACAAAACAGAGACAGGGAAGAAAGGACATACTCAGCTTCAAAACACAGGAATGCACCCAAAAGTTAGAAAAGGGGATGTATTTATAAAAGAACACATATGCAATTGGCCATTGCCCTCTGTACAAAAGCTAGGTATAAGATGTATTCAAGAAATGCTCAAGAATCCCCTGTGATGGTGTCAGAATTTACAAGGATTATATTCTTACAAAAGGCCAGCAAAGGCATACTACTAACATGCTGCTACAGCTCCCACGGGCATGGATCCATGGACTGGTTGGGTGCTCTTTCAAATTTTTCCTCTGCTTTATCTTCACATTTTTTCTGCAGCCCAAGGTTTTTCAGGTTATCTCAGTGCTGCCTTGAACAGTGACAAAGAGCCAGGGCAGAGTTATGTGATTCTCTGCCTCTTTCTCTCCCTTTATCAAGTAACCCATTTAGAAACAAACAGTGCAAGCACATTTCTAAAGCTATACATTATATACTGGCTCAACTAAAGGATTCAAGCACTGGCCTGCTAGCTGACAGACAGGCCAAAAGAAATATTTTATAAGCTCTGAACTGAGGTAATGAAATATTATTGGTTCATTCTCTATGAACAAAACCAGACACTCTTAGCCATGTCCTGAGCTGACACCAACATGCCACACATCAGACTGTGCAACTGATCTAGAGCTGGGCTTCACTCTAGCTATAACCATTCCCAGATTAGCTTTGGCTTTGTTGCACCCTGAAGTATTACCACATTTTTATTATTTTTAATCACAGTCCCACCTCATCACCTTGTTAAAAATGAAAACTAGGGCGGAAATCTGTTTAAAAAAAACAAAAGGCTTATTGGCAGGGTCAGTTGATTTTAAGGAATGTGGCACCTGGGAATAAAATGCAGTGTTAGTACAGCCCACAGCTGACAGCTACCACTGGGCTGTCTCTCTCCTCAATACTGTTTGGGTTCTGGGATTTGGGAAGACTCTCCTGGAGGACAGAAAACCCAAAAACTCTCTCTATATAAAGGGCAACTCAAGCTAGAAGGAAAGGTCCAAACCTCAGCCGATGAATACTTCCTAAAAGCAAGTCACAGCACTTGGCAAGATTACTGCAAAAATATTTATCTTCTTGGCAAAGCACTTCCACCACTCACAGACAAACTAGCAAGATGATGCCTAGATAATCAGTCAGAAGCAACACAGGGAAATAAGCTACAAGGATAAAGCAAAGGATGTCAAGTCTATCAAATGCCTAGTTTCTACATCATCCTGTCTTTGCTGAGAGGAGCTATCAGCTTCCCCCAAAGGTACAGTTACATCTCTGCAGCAGCACAGCAGAGATGTTTTGGCTGGGCACCTCAGCTTGCCACACTGCACAACTGCAAATTCTAATACCTCATGCTTTCCCAAGTCTCTTCCAGTCCTGGTAGCAGTCCAGGTGGCAAGGGAGAAAAACAAATGCTATTAAGGACTCCAAGATGAGAAGAAGGAATAGACAGAAATTCACTGAGGAACAGAGCTAACTCCAAAATTAGCTAGCTGGCATGTTCCTGGCCAAGTCTAAAGGGAATGGCAGAGCTGAAAGGGCAACACTGAAATAGTAAGAGGCAATTTGTGTACTTCATGCCCAAGACTGAACAGCAGAATTTTACAGGGAGGCTTGTACCAAACAAGTAGCCATGGGGGAGCCTTGACTTAACCTCCACTGGCATCAGCAGAAATATCACCATTACTATGGAGCTGTCTGCAATCACTATTCCAGACATGGGGCCTACAAAATCACTGGCTTTTTGTCCTACCTTTCATTCTATTGAAGGCAGGTGACCAGGCTCTATTTTAGAAACCAGATGTAACTCATGGCCTTAAAAAGCAATACTGGTATAACCTTCATTTCCTCCTGTTTCTGCTACTCTCTTAGCCAACAATACACATCACCAGATCAAGTTTGGTTTCAGCAGCTGTAAGTTACACAAAAGGAACCAGTGAAAATCTTTATGGAGGAAATAATATGCAATTTTCTAGCTGAACACCTTTTAAAATGTAATGACAGAAAATAAAAT
Source organism: Geospiza fortis (assembly GCF_000277835.1). Classification (NCBI taxonomy): domain Eukaryota; kingdom Metazoa; phylum Chordata; class Aves; order Passeriformes; family Thraupidae; genus Geospiza; species Geospiza fortis. Next base: position 8,402,043 of record NW_005054317.1, read on the forward strand.
CCTGCATCTGTGCTCAGCAATAACAATCTGTACATGCACAGTAACAACATGACACTTGGAATAAGCAAGATCCAGACAAAAAAGAGAGCTTACCCAGGCATCCAAATCCACAGGCTTGGAATAAAGACAGCACAAGACAGAAAGGAAGAGAAAGAGAAGAAAAAGAGAAATCAGTGATTTTTTGAGGCTGCCTGCTGCTGTGCACTATAGCTTTTAAGATGACAAGTTTAGAAAAGTTCCTTTAAAATGACAAGCATCTTAAGCAATGCAGTGCTGTCCCCTGTTGGGAACTGTGCTGTTAAAGCAAAACAAAAGCACATGCACCCCATAAACCAAAACCAGAGCAAAGCCCCCACAGCCTGCTGCAGGACCCCCATTTAGGGTGGGAGCTAAGCAAAGGAAGCTGGGAAACAGCCAGTTCCAGGGAGCCATGCAGGATGCTGCAAGTGTTAGAGATGCTGATATAACATGCTCCAGTGAATGTGCCAGTGCTGGGCAGACTCAAAAGGAGGTGGCCAACAACTGTGCTACTTCCAATTACATGCCAAGAACAAGTAATCTTTTAAAGGGAATTTTTGAATGCACAAGCTGACCTACACAGCAAGTCATCTTCTGCCATGGACAATTTCAGAGTGATTCCCAACAGAAAACCAGTTGTCTGATCAGGTTCCCAACCAGATTCCCCTTCATAGGCAACTGAAAACCTCTTAAGTGCAGAGTCCAAACCTTTGTCAAAGCCAAGCTGCCTCCACCTGCTCCTTTTCTTTTGCCCACAAGCCTATTTAAGTGTGCAGACAAGCAGATAAACCAGGCTGCAGCATTGCCTCTTCTTTACTTGTTACTACTTTTTACTTACACAGTAAGCCAGCAGCAGCAAAGCAAGTACAAGATGATAAACATTTCATGCCCATAACCACCTCCTTTTGAAGCCAAGGCATTTATGAGGCAGGCACAGCTCTCATTTGCTGTCAAGGGCTGCAAGCCTTCCCTGCCTCTCAGGGCTACCTTCAATCAGCAGCACATTGGCTAAGCAGGAACTTCAGAATGGCTGGCCCTTTTTCATTATGATTATTTATTTGAGGGGAGTTGACAGGGCACAATGAACTTTCCTCTTGGTCATAGTTCACTGCCAGAGGGAGCAGACAGCGGAGGGTAATGTTTTTATGGGATCTGTCATCATTTTAATGGCACACAGAGACTACTTCATGTAACTGAGGGATGATGTGTTAGCAGATATGTGTGTCGTCCATCCTCATCCTTTGCACCAGCTTAGAGGGTTGGAACTGAACATCTACATTTCAACTGAGGGAAGCCAATTCCCCCTTTCTGCAGATAGGTTTGATATAGCAGCATCAAGTCCTTGGCCAAACAAACCAATACACAACAGGTGTTTACTGGTAATCACTGACCAATCTTGACAAAAGCCTGGTTTGAATAACATTTTTCTTCCTGATGATTTTTACAGCCAGGACAGATGAGTTTAATTTCATTTTTACATTTCAGCAATTACAGGTCTGTCCATCCTCAGCAGATGGACAGGAGGAACACAGCACTCTTCATGATGCCTGCTATTATTTCAGCAGGTAGGTCATGCACACCACTAACTCTTTACTGGATGTACATCTGTCATCCCTGGGTGCCTGAGCCATGAAATGACACATTGCTGGTGGACAAACACTCACATGACAAAATAAACAAAAGGTACTAACTCAGTGGCACTGGACAGGGGCTGAGAAATGAGAGCAAGGAGAAGGAACTGCCCTATCACCAATATGTGCCCCATAAGATACTATGCACAGCAGCAGAATCAGGGTTTTAGAGAATACAACACTGTTACTAATCACAGAGCATCTCTTCTGCAGTGCTGCCAATACTCTAATTCTGTCAACCTTCAGGAGAGGGAAAAATTATTACTCCAAGAATAGGAATAGATACACTCCACTGAATGGAAACAGGACAATTAGAATGTGTAGTAGCACATACTGCTGCACTGGAAAAAAAACCCTGACTAAATAAAATACACTAATAAAATAATATAAAAAGGAAAACTCAAGAGGGCTACTGGTTTAAGTTTTGCTAACTTCTAAGCCTGTGCCAAGATGTCTTTGCAGACCAGCATCTACCAGTCTTGGTAACAAGAGATACAGCCTATCCATTAATCTAACTGAAGTTTAAGCAATCCATTTAAGAAATGAGCAATATCTGGTTTCCTTGCTCCCTAAGAGAGCTTCACTTCCAGCTCGCAGATGGCAGCTTACAGGTTTTATAATTCCAGCCCTGGGATACAAGTCATCTTTCAACACTCTTGGTCAATACTCCTGAACTCTTCTGCTGAAAAGGTTTTTTTTCTCTTCCAGGTAACCCACTGGACAGCAACCACAGGAACTAGAATAAATACTGGACTTAATTGTTTGGGGTCAAAACCCAGCCAAGATATTCCTCTTAACTGTTATCAGAAACAAAAGGTTACTGAAACAGGATCTCAGGCCAAACCAGCAGCCTCTGTCCTAGGGATTCATACAGACACTTGGAGAAGACTCTGGCTGGATATGGGAACTACATGAGTAATACATCTGTGCTTCTGCAAATTCCACACTTGAGCATTGATTATTCCCATGTTCGTATCATCCAACTTCCAATGGCATCAAGAAAACAGCGCCAAAATTGTATTTCACTCCTAAGGGCAATTCCCAGCTACTTTTCCCAGGCTCACTACACTACATCAGCCTTACACATCATGCACACCACTCAAGTCTGTCACACTCTTGGGAAATGTAAAAATGGCAGTGAGCCATCAAAACACAGCTCTGTGATTGGCAGGGAGGAAGGATCAGCACAGGGCAGCGGCCTTTGGAAGGACAACGCCTTTGTTACCTGACTGGAATCAGCTTCCCCCTGAAGTCCATTCCCTTGCCATAGTCAAGAAGTGTCACAGAACAGACTGCACTGCAGTGTGACCAATGACTCAGGAATCCAGACTATCAGCTTGGTAGAAATCTCCTACTTAAGTACTCAACAGAGAGTATTTTTAGGGGCACTGCCAGCTTCAGGAGCGGAAGATAGAGTGGGAGATGCAAGAAATGAGAGGCAGCAGGTGCCCAAAACCCAAGGCAGCTGTTGGCAACAACTTTTACATTCATGTCAGTATCTGAAGAACTCTGCAGCACATATTCCAACATCTTGATGACCAGACTTCATCACTGAATGAGCAAACAGTCACTTCTTCCTAAAGCAGTAATCCAGCTCTAAATTTATCATGGTCCAGAATGATAGGAATTCAAGTATTTAAAGAATATATCTAGACATTCAGTATCCACTCCAGACTCTTCAACTCTTCCAGTTTAGTGAAAAATTGAAGTAGTATCAATATGAAATGTAATGAGAGTCTGAGATATAACCAACTGACAATGGAGAAGAAGGAAGAGTCACTGAACAGCAATCAATTTTGAGGAAAGGCTGTGATAAAATTGCTCAACTCTAATGCATACAGACCATACACAATTCTATAAACACAAAGATGGGAAGCAGCCAAAAAAACTTGGCCCTTTTATGATTAAGGACAACTGCATCCTAATGCTTATGGCACAGCTACAAATGGGTTTGCAATAGTGACGTTTCATGGTTTTCATTTAAAACAAAATTAAGAGAAATCTATTTTATAAAATCCAAAGAAAACCATCTGCTTTCATTGCTTGCTTTAATACTCCAGCCCATTTCCACATTCTCCTTTTCCCATCACCACTTCTATATATGCACACACACAGTTTTCATTTTGCAGGCTGCCAACAGACGAGGCATTCAATGGTTTTAGAAATCTTGCAGAGCATAGGTTCTCTAGAGATGTATGCTCAAGATGCTTATTTCTGATAGTAGGTGAGTCAACAACTTGCTCTAAATTTTTACCTTCTTGCTTAAATTGCTACTCTGCCTATTAGACTTAAGAATCTCCAAGTGCCTGACCAATTCAGGACAAGAAAAACAAACAAACAACCAAAACTTCAAGAAAGGGCATCATGAAACTTCGTATTAATTATGACTTTTGATCCCAGCATATATTTCAGGCTGAGTCAATGAGGTATTTCTCGTAAAGCTAGAAACAAAGGCCACTCAACTCTTCTTGGATTATTTCTAGCTCATAACCATTAATGCAGACTCCCATTACACTAGCCTAAGGGTGGCATATGGCTTTCTAGGGATAGGACAGACGGGGGAAAATGACAGTTATGCATGCCTACCTCCCAGTCTCACTGCTGTGCCTGCAGAGGGGGACAGAGCACTCTCCTGCCAGATTCCTAAATACCAAATATATTAGCTTTGGAGTCAAACACAGTACCTCACACACCATCACTGTTTTGAAAAAAATCAAGATGGCATTCATAATCAACCCATGTGCCTCCAAGCAGTAAAATTTATGAACCCTGTGTGTTCAGATGGAATTCCCTTACCACATTTGCTCTCAGACACCACACACAATTTTTACCTGCCCCTGAAAAAAACAGATATTTGTAGGCACCAGCCAATAGATACAGGCCAGCACAGTAAAATGAATACAAATTTCCTGCCACCAGATTAGAAACTTTTTTTTTTAATTTCAAAGTTATTATTGCAAATACTATACAGTTTAAAAGAAATGCAGTTGACTTTGGGGCTGCTTTTTAATAGAGACTGTCATAATTACATACTTGGGTAAGAAAATTCTTGAAAGCCTTCAGCCATGGTCATGCATCCTCTGTCTATGAATTCTTCAGCAGGTGGAGAATCAGGTGCACTTTCAAAAAATACAGCTTGTTTTTATCCCTTTGACAGCCTTGTAAATTTTCCTCTTTTCTCTGCTCCTTCATCACAGACATACACAAAGCACACTTTACACAGCCTTACAGGGTCAGTATCATTCTGGGGGCAGATTCCAAGCTACCAACTTGCCAAGGTGCATGTGGGAAAGACATACAGTAATTAACATTCAGTATAAGTCATGTGGATTCCAATGCCTTGCTTTGGAAAGACCATATAAAGCATATGGGACTCAAAATAAATGGTCTGGGGTAGTCCACATATACAATCACGCTTGTAGTACAGTGTTATCTATGAAGTAAAAACACATGGAAAGAGTAATCAGAGACTACCGAGGAAATTAAAAGCACAGAAGTGAGGAACTTGATCTCAACCTCCCTTATTTCTCCAATCACTTAAAA
>NW_005054317.1:8407255-8412529 GCF_000277835.1 Geospiza fortis
ATTCCCCTACATCCTAAGCCACAGTCAGTGTTATGAAAAGGCTGCCAATTAAGTTGTGGTTTTGAGCTACAGACAAAATGTCCACTAGAGACTCTGATCCATGCTTCCAAAGCACTTGCAACCCACTGTGTGTTTTAGGAAGAGAATACACTGGCTCTCAAATACACACACACTGGCTCCTCCCAAGGCTGTGATAAGAGAAAATGCTGCAAGGTTGCATCTTTTAATGAAGTCCAAGTATATCATAATGAAATCATCTGCAAAAAGAAGAGTGTAGATTCAGCAACAACAAGGATTTCAGGCTATTGTAAAACTGCATTCTTTATTTTCATATCACAATCTCCAGGGCATGATTGTATCAAGATCAACTCACAAATCTATGTCATTGCCAGCAAAATTCTGATTTCCATTTGATAGGACAATTTGCAAAGAGAAGTTCTCCCATTGTGCAAGTGCTTAATATTTCTAAAAACTACAAAAATTCAAAGCTAATTCAATGACCACTTACTGGGCAATGCAACACACTCTTGCTTAAGGCAGATGGCTTGGAAAATTGAGGAGAAGAGCATTTTCTCTTTCTTTGAAGGAGCAGTACCTGGAAGTCTATCAACAAGGATCATGAACCAGGTGTTGCTATTGTCAAGAAGAAGGTGGCATAGACCAGGTGCAGCAGGAAGAGTTAAGCAGTCTGAGAAATTTTTCGTAGGAAAAGAAAACATTTTGCTGTCAGCGAAGCTCCTAAATCTCAAAAATCATGTCACATGCTAGGGAACCAGAAAAATATTTATTTATGGACCTTTTAATCAAAAGCAAGAAGGTTGAAATTTAGCTTTAAAATAGGGTATGCTCTAAATATAGCAGTCAGATGACCTGAGAGCCAAGATTCATGTTCTATGAGTTTGCAAATTTAAAGAGTCAATACAACATAGTATCACAGAACCCTAAAGACAGATTGCTGTATTTATTGTAGTACATATTAGTTACAAACATATCTCCACTCTGTTTGCTCTGTAATTATAGTTGGGAGACATACAATAATTTATTTTCTGTAGACTCCTTTTGTATGTTACACCTCCAAAGTCAATGAAAGTAATTTTAAGAACCTGTTGATTGATTGATTTATTGATCAAATACGTTGGTCAGTGCAATAGACTGGAAATAACCAGACAGGCCAGTGATCTGATAAATATTCCTGGAGTGCAGTCACTATAGGCACTGAAAGTCAGCAGAAAAGAAACCCTCAAAGGCAGGTTCAGGCTTCTTTTAGAATCTATACTAACAGCTGGGCCTAAAGCATTACTCTTTATGCAAGTCTGCATGGCCAAGTACACTCTCCAGCCAAATGTTTGAGATAACTCTGCAGAATCCAGTGTTAGCTATCAAATTCAGGAGAAGGAATTGGTAAAAGCAGGTTTTATTACCAGAAACAGTGTGAGAGGAAAGGGGGTGAGGGTGTTATACATAGCTTTAATCAGGAAGCAGACATTTCTCTCTGACCAAGGGCATTAAAGAAACCCGGGCAGAGAATCATCACTCACAGTTTCCAGTGCTGGCAGCTGTTTTTTGGCGATTCTGTGGTCAGACTTCACCAAAGCTTTCACTGAGCTCCAACTGCAAGAAGCAGATCATGCCCCTGGCCAGCAATGAAAACCACAAACTCATCTATCAAGTACTGACTGAAACGGCCTATTTTTTTTTCCTTTAAAATTTTTAATTGCAATTTAATGAGGTTTTCAAAAAAGCATGTTGGCAGCTTATCATAAAACTAAGCTGAACACATCTTGCGCTCCTTTTACTCTGTCCGCTCAGTTGTGTGAAGAACTGTCATCCAACTCAAGCAAGAGGCAAATTGGGCTGGAACTCCATTGCATAGGAGTGGTTTCCTATGAGGAAGAGGAAAGGCACACTAACAAAGCAGGAGGCAAAGAAAAAGCTTTTACTACCACTATTATTTGTACAATATTTTAGATAATCTTTTGGCACTGTGGTTTTGGGGAGTTTACATTTATCCCCAGGACAAAGGAATTAAATGTCCATGTCAATAGCTTCTTCCACAAGCATAAAATTCTAGCAGGAAAAACACACATTCAAGTTCAGCCAAAATAAATTAGCCAGATCAAATTCACAATCTCTCATAACCTCTCAACATTTTTGAAAATAAATGCCACTCTTAACAAAACAACCTTTAAAATAAAAACCTTAAAATGTCTATTTATCTCAGAATATTATCCTTCCTGTCTGTCATATATTATATATTACATACATATAAAATCAAAAGAAAAATCCACTCAAAGAAACCAACACTCTAATGCTCCCTTTTCCATTTCATGTTTGTTATACACCCACAGAGATCTTAAAACATTTTAAAGGATCAAGCTCTTCTTCTCATTAGTACCACCATCACGTTGCTCTGAACTGTGGACATATAACCTTTTGCACCTTTTCACTCTATTGAATCAATCTCCCCTGGCAACTTCTGGTGTGGCACTGTGCTCCTCCTGCCTCCGGCTCCTCTTCCCTCACTAATTCTGTGTTCAGAACTGTGAACCACAAAATTAGACGTTTCAAATTAAGCAAGGAGAGAGAATGAGAGAACCTTATTAAATCAACATTAGCATCAGAGTGTCTTTAAAAGAGAAACTCAATTGCAAAATATTACTTGTCTCTGTAAAGCTCTTTACATTGACAGAAATTAGGCAGCAGATGAAGTGACCTTCCTCCATCCCCACCTTCCTCCTCACAGAGCTGGTCACAGAGCTCAAGCTGTAAATGCAGGATCCTTTTCAGACCACAGCTTCCAAGGAAGAAAAGCCTACCTTGAGCTCAAAGCACTGGAACTGCCAAGTAAAAAGGACAAGGTCTACTAACATGGTGTTAGGGAAGGAACATGCACATACCAAACAGAGTACCAACCCACAAAGGCAGATTGCCTCCTCCTCCTATAGGGTACCAACCCACAAAGGCAGACTGCCTTCTCGTCCTATAGGGTACCAACACACAAAAGCAGACTCCCTTCTCCTTCCAAGCTTTCCACAACATTAGTTTTTCTCTCAAGTCACATTACGAGTTACAGCCAAATCTTCCTTTCTTACAACAAGACAAAGAGCCATTGCAGGTTTTAGCTTCCATTCTCAGTCCCCAAAAATCAAAAGTACTGACACAATGGTGATGATCAGCATATTCTGTTCCAAAACACCTCAACTTTCTGAATACAAATCTCTAGTTGCTGACCCGATACTTTAAACTCTTTTTCAATATTAATCACTGGAGCATCATACCATTCCCCTGTGAGGGATAATTAGACACGTTGTTAAAGACAGAAATCACCTCTAATACTGCATAGTCTTTAAACATGACTTTTCCTTGGCATTTCTTGATGAAGAGTTGATATTTGCACCTTGTGTCAACAGAAGGAGCATACACACCTCACAGCACTGAGCAGCAGGCTATGGACTTGTCTGTCGGGTGCCACCTAAAACAGGGAGTGTCTTGGCAGTGTCATGTAGGGAGGGTTTGCCATGTGTGCTGCTACAGTCCTACAGAAACAAATCCTACTGAAACAATTTAAGAACAAAAAATATATATTTCAGAAGTCCCTCAATTAATTAAAATCAATGTTCAGAGTTCCCATTTAGCTAGGGAATATTATCCTAAGGACAAGCAACATGAAACTAAAGCTCAGTTTCTGATAACAAAACAAAGCTTTCAAAGCACTTTTGGGGAAAACAGACACTACCCAAACAGAAATGGAGGCTGAAGCTTTTGATTTTCTAGTCCTACAATGCAATGGAAACTTCTCTATCAGCCAGGCACTACTGACAACTCTGCATTTTGCCAACAGGTTTCTAAGTGCAGACTCCCTACCAATAAATGGCAATTTGGGAAGCCAGAGGTGCTGGCAGCTCTGATACCTCTTCAGAGCAGTCATGAAAATGACCACTTCCTCCTGTGACAACCATGCTCACGTGCCATCAACGAAGCACTGGACCAAGCAGTTACTGCACCAGGGTAAAGACAAAATGCACCAGGGAAACAGCAAGGAGGAGGATAAAAAACTACCCAAAAGAATTAGTGACAAAAAGCTAACTTGGTTGTTAAAGCACTAATAGACATCCTTGTTCCATAAAACAAAATGTTTCATTTTCACCTCAAGGGGCAACAGTAGCCATACAAGACTGCTTGGAGCCTTCCAAAATAAAAGGGTCACAGGAAAACAAGCGATTTACCATTCAATTATAAAAACCGAAAAATGGGGAAAACAGAAAAGCCAGAATGATACACTGAACCTGCTGTCTTAGGCCAGCTCTTGATGCTGACCCAGGCTGGTAAAAAAGTCTTTACCAAAATATACTTAACTGCCTACTAGAGGCCTTCCAGGAAAGGACCACTTTTCCAGCAAGCAAAAACTGAAAATACTTTTTTCTGTTCTCTGCTGCACCTAATTCTCCTCCAGCCTTTCACTGGAAGTCTCACATAACTACAGGAACCCTCCTGCTGCCTGCAAGTCACATCCCTTGCATTTGAAGGGGTTATCACATAGTGCCTTTAATTCAGTAGGACAGTAACTACAGTCACCAACTAAAGTAATTAGATGACATTCATATGCCCAACACTGTCAGATCTTTAATAACTCCATTTCTGAAAAATTTTCAGGAGACAATCATCTTATAAAAAACACACAAAATGTAGAAGTAAAAGAAGAACAAACAGGGAAGATAACTTGTGCAACTTCCACCATCTAATTCGGTTTCTTACAAATTGTTTGTCATTTTGATAACTCAGCATATAGCAGCCAGACAAGCAAGCAATGAGATAACTAGGTATTTAAAGTCACTAATAACTGAAAGCTTGGAAGAGCTTTAAATGGAATCTTTAAAAAACAAAAAGCATAAAAAACCACCAGAGGGTTCTGAGGGGATTTATTTTTATTTACTAAAGACATACCATGCTATTCACCTTCAAGGATCTCAGTGAAAATCAACACATGACAAGATTTTTTGAGATAACTAGTATTCCAAGAAAACTAAAGCACAAGCAAGGTGCAACAATTTGTCCTGATTCATGCAGAAAGCACTAGACAGGATCAGGACTGATAAGAGAGACCCAAACCAGAGAAGAAACCAAGATTTTCATCATCCATGTTGTTAAGCACATTACCAAAAGAAAAACAGTCATGGTGTACTGATGCTTGCCTGTTAATACCCTTCCAACAGGGCACAATCAGAAAATTATCTCAAAAGATCCAAGTATAATGGAATGCATGGTTACACTCAT
>NW_005054317.1:8412571-8422645 GCF_000277835.1 Geospiza fortis
GCTTGCAGTGATTAACTCACTCTGGGTGTCAGCCTGCCACCTTCTACTGTCAGTGTGGAAAATCCAGTGTAAGCACTGAGAGGATTCTGAAGAAGGGAACAGAAACACTGGAAAAGAAGATGCAAGACAGACACAAAGCAAAGCTAAGACCCTTTCTTTTCAGTAATAACCAGTGGCTGCAGCATTTATCCCTCTTTTGAGACATCAGTAAAATGGACCCGTCTCATCAGCGTTCACTTTTTCAAGCAGCAAATCCAGAATTAATATTCACGGGTTCTGTGACTGACATAATTGCAATTTAAAAAGGGCAATTAATCATCAGCCACACTGGTGGCTCACTTGCCAGGCTGGGATCTTTTCTCTCCACACCTGCCAGCAAACTCATGGGAGGCAAAAGCATCACGTGTGCACAAAGCTAGGAAGTGCCCTTCTCCCTCTTACCCCAATCCCAGGCTTATGGGGTTTGTTCCTGTTTCTCTCCCATGCCTGCCCCATTGGGATAAGTCTCCTACCCTTTTCTGCAGCACTCCCCTTAGAATGACCAACCAATCTCCCTTGCCATGCGGATAAGGAAAGCTTTTCCACATTGCATCTCACTCATGTCAGCCAAGAGTGAGGCAATGGAACTCCAACACCTACATCATGAAGTTCTCCTCCCTGTTTTCCTCTGCATCTTTGCATAAACTAAATGTATATTTTTTAAGAGTGACATCTCAATCCCAGTCTTACTTGGAAAGTGAATTACAAAGGTGAGAGCACAGCTCCAGAGTATCAGAAAACACATGCAGATGATGGAAACATCAAACCTGGCAAGTGGATTTTATCAGACGAGTCAGAAAAGCCACTAAGTCAGTATTTACTTCTGTGCTCCTATGGGAAGGTTTTCAGGCAAGTCGTACATAAAACCAAAAACCCAACAACTGTTCTGGGTATCAGTTCTGTCACTTTAAATTCTTTCTATGTGAGCACCCATTGCCTGATGTGAAAGGTATTTCAACCAACAGCATTTAAACAAGAGACATTTGGAGATTGTCAATTGTGTTCAGGTTCCCAGAAATAAAGATCCAAGACTAAATTACTGTAGGGTGAGTATATGACCTCTTTAGGAAGTACAGGTCTTCCTGAGAGGAAGAACGCTAAACTGACCACCATATTATGCCAGTCTTCTTATCTGGGAAGCACATAAACCACTATAGCTGTGAGTACCACAGAAAACAAGTATGAGATTGATGGTAAGATTTAGAGCTTAGCAAGCTGCAAGGTCTTCTAGTGACATACTTAACACTATGTCCTTGGGCCAAAGAAAATACATAACATACTTCTAGGCCAAAGGAATCTTGCTCAAACAGGTGCCACTGCTGCCAGCCAGGTGCAGCAGAGACTGAGAATGCGTGTTGTAACACAAGCTCTACAATCCTTGCTTCCTCATTCCTGACAGTCAGCAACCAAAAATTGCCTTCACCGTAACAATACAAAGGAAAAAAATTCAGTGCTTTTGTATGTGAAAAAATGTAATTTCAATTCTAAGAATTCAGTCAGTATAGAAGTTGGAGCACAATTACACACTGCACATCTTGGCCAGAGTTCCAGACAAAGGTAGTTGGCAGAACATCTCTGCAAGCAGATAACACCAACAAATGGCCTCATTTCCATCTACTATAAGATAATACACAGGTTATGCTTCCTCACACCATCCTCATTTCTATCAGGTCCCTCTCAAGATTTGCTCTCTCTTTGACACAGGCTCCAGGTGTTCTTCATCCACAAACCTCAGCGCATCATTGCAAGTTAAATGAGGTGTCTCCAACCCAGTCCTCTCAGCTTTGTGAAACTAGAGAAGTACAATTATGAGCCCCCTCTGGCTTTTTCTGCCTTCATTTTGCAAGGGTTTAGAAATCTTTCATAGATCACTTTATTCCCAAACAGACCTTTACCTTTCAATGACACAAGTATCATATTGCCCACGTAACCTCTACTCAGATCAGGTTAACCTTATCCCCTCCTTTAACAAAATCACTCCTCAACAAACAAGCGTGTGCTGTTAAGAAACAGCAGGTATTTCACTCAAGCATGCATCTTCTCCCAGTTCAGAAGTAAATATCCTGAATCTCTGTTTCCTCACAATGACTGGCTGAATCAATAACTTTTACTGGGCTCTTCTGCACTCTGAGAGGGTGTTTACCAAAAAGAGTCAGTAACAAAGCAGGGAGGGGGAGAAAAAAAAAAGATAAATACAAAGAATCTTCCTTAAACACAAACAGGGTTTGTGGGCTGCTGCCCAGGATCACTTATGCTTCATTTCTTGCACATCTTCAAAAGAAAAACAAATACTTACACTTCCAAATTTCCCCAATCCCTGTAAACTTAATGTCTCCAATCAGCACTTGCTCACATCTTTATCTTCAAGCCAGTATTATGAAGTTTTGATAAGCTTTTTTCCTTCCCAACGTCTCTCACTCCACACAGATAAAAACCACTAATAGAAGACTGAGACCAAAATCCTTGCCTCTTCTATTGCCTACATTTAACAATCAGCAACTGTCTGAGTATTGTGAGACCCAAAGCACTGCCATGTATTACACACTTATCTCTGCAAAACCACCCTGCACAAGTGACAACTTCCAGGCAGGGGGGAGGGGAAGTTGTGCAGCTTTGTGATAATTAAAGCACAGATGAGTGTCACTGCTGTAGACAATTATGCATTAGCAGTGAAATTACTTAATGGAATTAAATAAACTAAGCCAAATGCTTTGTTTTAAAGTGAATTTAGGGTCTGCAAAAGGTGTCCAACTGACAGCCCAGGAGAGCAAGAATGACAGTCTTCCATGATTCACAGAAACCACACAACCCCAGCACAGCCTGGCAGGCTTCCACCTCCACCCAGGTAAAAGGAGAGCAGAGGAGAAGCCAAGGAAAATTTCAACCTTCTCAGTCAGTCAGGCTCTGATCTATCTGATGAGCACCCACACAGGGATCAGGTAGTCACTAAGCAGAGAGGAACAACTGACTGGGGTAATTTCCTAAGAAAATACACCAGCTCTGACAAAATGGGTTAGTTCAAACCACAGCCCAACCCCACAAGCACCCATGAGGAAAAGAAAAATTAATCAGCGTCAGTAAAGACAAGACTCCAACCAACAACAGAAACAACAGGATAAGTAGGTACATGGCCCACAATGAAACCACCTCCTCCCACCAAACCCATGAGGCCTTTCCCCATCCTCTCCTCTTGCCTCACCAACTGCTCACCTACACACAACTCCCATCACTGGGCTCATCTAGATGGCTTCAATAGCATCCTCCTGCTTGTTAGAACAAGGACTCTCAAGGTCAGTCAGAATTTATAAGGCAGCCATTTCATCTTTTGTACTTCTCTGGCTACATTCCTTCCTAAAAGATGCTGAACAGTGGAGATTCTGCTGGGTCTGAAAGCCCTGCCAACACCGGGGCCAATTAGGAGTTTCAGGATGATGCATATTAAAGTTATTATGGGAGGCAGTTATGCAGGCAGAATAAATCTTAACTGAACCTTTAAGTGGTTTTTATGACTTGCTTCTCCTTCTTGAAAACAGATGAAAAGATACAAATCTCCTGCCTAAGAATTTGCAGGAATTCCAGTCAACCAGCAGCTTCTCTCTCAAAAGAGGATTCTGTGCTAAAAGCAATAATTCATTTCAACCAAGGCCAGCTAGATCATCTTTATGTTTTTAAGCTCCAAATTACTTAAATCAGCCAGAAACTTACCATATCAGTGAAGACTGACCTGAAATACTACCTTTACAAAAGCACTGCAGATACATTTCAAACTTCTGCTGAGAGAAACTCCATTTTTCTTCACTACTGGCCTCAGTCTACACAGTCTAATTGCAGACAGTCAGAGCCAAAGAGACAGAGATGTAATAGGAAATTTTTACAGAGCAGGTTTTGGAGAGTACCTCATTAGAAGGCCAGGGTGTAGGTCAAATCAGGAAATCCTAAAGAGGATCTGAGGAATGGAGGCAGCAATAGCAAACATAAGATGTCATTAGGACAGCATGTACCACTCTCTTCCACAACTTCCAAAATCAAACCTGCTCTCAACAGCTGTTATCTACCCCTCCAAGAAACACTACTAGAAACCAACTGGAGAACAAAGAGCAATCAGAAGTGGCTGAGAACATACCACACCATTTGTGTGAAAACCTGCTCTGTCTTTACAACAACCTTGTCCTCCTCTCTGCAGCCTGAACACACAGCAATGGCACAAGTTCTACATCTGTACATTAAACAGGAAAGAGAACCCCAGGCATGGTCAGAAAATAAAAGACAGAAGCAGTTTGTAAATTATGTCAGTACACAGTGGCCTCACAACTCCAAATGATGACAGACAAGGGGCAATGTTTTTAAATTGAAAGAGGGCAGGTTTAGAGTAGATGTTAGGGAGAAATTCATTACTCAAACGGTGATGAAGCACTGCAACAGGTTGTGCCAGAGAAGCTGTGGATGCCCCATCCTTGGTAAAGTTCAAGGCCAGGTTGGATGGGGCCCTGAGCAATCTGATCTAGAGAATGAAATCCCTGTCCATGGCAGGACAGCTGGAATTAGATAATCCTTAGGGTCCTTTCCAGTCCAAACCATTTTGTGATTGTACAATTTCTGTAAGAAGCAATGAACTCCAAAAACTTAGTGTAAAATCATCCAGAAAAATATTATGGTAACTCCTGGAGAACTCCTAGAGTCAGAAGGAAAACAAATAAGCAAAAACTTCGAGACATTTCATTGGTATGCAAGCAATTTGAGGGCTCAGCAGTTCCTGCTCCACCCCTGGAAAGGAGACTTCATGGTGTCCCTTCAGTGCCACCTTCAGGAAATACTCACTGCTGCTTTCCAAATGCTATCGACACTGCTGGAAAATTGTATGAACTCAGCGAAGGCATCATCGCTGGCAGGCAACTGAGGTGCACATTAAAGACATTTTAGTTCAAAAATAAGGGTACTACAACGAGAATGACACCCCAAAGAACTGCAAAGCTGAGCACAGATGTGCTTGTTGTTGCAAGATCAATACACAGAGCAGCTGCTGGACTGAGCAGTGGGTTTGACCCCAAATATGAAACATAATTCATCTCTCATTCAGATTCTGCATGAGGCAGGTGATAGATTTTCCCAAATCCTACATTCAAAGGGATATTGATGAGGATATGCTGTTTGTGGATTGTTTATCAGACTCCCTTTGCACCACCACATCCTCAAAGCTCACTTGAAAAGCCAAAAAAACCTCTCCCTCAAAAATAATTATAAAAACCAAGCTATCACAACGACTTTGGTAATGAAAGCAGAAAGTTTGATAAGAATTCAGAGTCAGTAATGAAGTGAAAAATATAATGCATGGGTTAAAAAAAGACATTCTAATATCATTTATTTATTTACACACACGCCTGCACAAGATGTACCTTAAGCTTCTGGACAGTGTATTGACTGAGCAGTAGATGACATGAATTTTCAAGGAGGAAACTTAGCTCCCAATCACTGCATCATAGCTCTTAGAAAAGGCAGATGAGTCGATGACCTGCACAGTGGGCTCTAATCAAGCTCAACAGCAACATCTGCTGGGCAACAAGCAACTAGAGGAAATTAATCTGATTACATGAAAGTTTGTTACTCCTTATAAACATGTGAACCTTTGCTACAGTTTTAGAATGCCCAGTAAGATACATTTCTTGTACAAAAAACAGATGTAACTTTTAAACAGGTAAAAGGTAAAATTTTTCCTAAGCTTGCATGTGGTCAGAAAAACCTATCATCTACCATTACCTGCTCACCAAGACACCTCACAGTAAAACACTGAAATTAAGTAGAATTAAAATTCCTCTGTGCTGGAGAAAATCTCTTCTGTCTAGCTGTTCAATCACACCTGAAAACACCCATGGTACGCCTTGAGCTACTTTCTTTCCTAAGGGAGCAGCCTGTACTTGCAAGGCCTGAGGCAGGGAAGTATTTATCAACCACATTAGTCCCATCCACACAGAGGAGAATGGCAGCTAAGACCATTAGTGCTTCTCTCCCTGCAGGTACCTTACCATACTCCTTATTAAGCTCAGAAAAAAAAAGCCTGCTATGGCAGGATGTCATTGGAACATAAGCACAGGTAATGGTCCCCACTTAATCTGGACACAAACTGACACTCCCCCCAGATTAATTACAATGAAAACTCTTATTTTTACACCAGATGTATGAAATTTCATGGACTATTTGTAAACTAGCCTAAAAAAAAAGAAAATGCAAGTGGTTGGCAACACCTTCAAGATTGCATTTAGATATGCTGCACAATTTGGAACAAGGGCAGTCACCTGAGAGGTGGCTTTTCAACAGCCATCAGATGAGAAAGGGTGTTGATGCATCCCACTTCTGTTCCCAGGAAAGGAACAGTATCAAAATCTTACTTGACCATAGAACCACCTCTTTTTGCAGATCACTGTTTAACAGGAAAT
Source organism: Geospiza fortis (assembly GCF_000277835.1). Lineage (NCBI taxonomy): Eukaryota > Metazoa > Chordata > Aves > Passeriformes > Thraupidae > Geospiza > Geospiza fortis. Next base: position 8,419,042 of record NW_005054317.1, read on the forward strand.
CACAAGCAAGCAGCTTTTTAACAGAACTCTACGATAACCTTCAGTAACACAAAGTTCTGAAAAATTACTGCAAAATGCTGAGTCTTGAACAGGAAACAACACAGCAACTAGGGAGACAACTTTTTAAATGATAGAAAACTATAGGCTGGACTGATGTTCATTATCTTTAAAATTGTAGCTGGCTTTGCAGCTTGAAGCTTTCATGCTTTTTCTAGTTTTGTACTTGAAATTCTTTTATGCTGAAGAATTAGGAAAAGGGGTTTAAGAAACGTGCAAGCTTATTTTCAGCTGATATAGTCATTGTTGTTATTGTTGTTGCTTTGGGAGGAGTTTTTCTGATTTGGGTTTTTTTCAGGGTGCTGTTTTGTATGGTTTGTTGCTTTTGAGGGTTTGGTTGTTTTGGTTGGGCATTTTTTAACATATCTTTATTTCCAATCTCCATTTTTCCACATTTAGCTTTTAAACTAGGAGAGACTATCATATTAAAATACAAAAATGAGCGATTACTCAAGTCTTCAGCTGGTAAGGGAGCAGCTTTTGTGAGGAACCTTTTGTGCATTGGAAGTGCGGAAGCCGGGAGTGGGGGGCAGCCAGAGTCTCAGCTTGACAGTGCCAATTACAGCTACAGCAAGATGAACCAAGGAACAAATCCATTCTGCTCAGAGGATGGAGAGAAAAGAAGAGACATGAACCTGTATCTTTGAAAAAATAAAGGGGCTTGAAATCATCTACCAGACAGTGAACCACTTTTTCCATGGCAAAAGCATTAGGCCAAAGATGCAGTGAATGTAAATGGCAAGCTCTCAGTCCTAATTGGAAGAGCACTGGTTATTTAACAAATGTATTCTTAGTCTAATGTTCTATTCAAGTAAATATTAAACTTTTTAAGCTCTTTTTTTTTGGACAGTAATTATACATAGCCCTGCTCAGTCTGTTTGATCAATTTTTACTCGATTCCTACTGTATCATCCTTCAAGTTTGCCCATTATCACAAAGTCTTCAAGGCTAAAAAAGCTCTAAACCCCCTATGTAGTACGCAGGCAGGAAAAAGAAATGCAGCTAACTCTAATTCCTTCCCTTCCTCATAAGCTTGCAGGTGTTCTATTTTCATTGTCTAAAAATCAAAGTCATCAGCTCATTTCCTTTCCCTTAGTACAGTCCCTTTTAAGAAGCTACTTTCCGTCATGTTTTACTCAGCACTCATAAATAATACAGATAATTGCAGATGGCCATAACAAACAAGCAGAGAAAGTATACAGATACAGCAGAAAGAAAACAATAAAAATTCTGATGTGCTCCAAAAGCAGAAAGAATTCCTGGCAAAGAGAAGCAGCTGCATCCAGGTCATTTTTTTCATTGATGTACAGCAATCAGAGAGCCAAAAATAATAAAGGGACAGACTTTAGACAAAGCTACATAAAGGTACTGGCAACTCAGTTCCTTCTGCAGCAACACATTTCCTACCTCATCCTCATGTGCAAAACACAGTTATTTCTTCCCCAGAAAATATGCATTAGAAAGGAGGAATACTAGTCATAGAAAGATAAGTTTAAACCTGCTGAAACTCCAAAACAGATAAGCAGTGTTCAATTAGGAGGATATTATGCTGACTATAATAAGGAACTCTGAGAGAGTCCAGCCAGCCACCCAAGAGTTAACATCATGCTTTTCTCATCAAAACCTCTTCCAAGAGGTTAAGCACACAATAGACTATCTAAAGCACAGCTAGAAAGGCTGCTTGAAATTCCACACATGTGCCTCAGCAATGTATTTCTATTAATGTCCAGTGTGTGTCAGCGTGAAGATAAGGTACCAACATCATGTCCAACCAGGCAGCCAGAGAATGGGACGCCGTGTAAAACATTGTCTGGTGCTCAGGATCCCGGAGAACAGCGGCGTTTGCAATCTCACCCGCTGCACACGTGCCTGATAACACCAACAACGAGGGGAGGCAGCAGGAGCAAACCATCCTGCAGCTTTGGGAAAGTAAAAGGATGGAGAAAGAAGGAAGCAAGCAAGAATTAAAATAAACATCAGCAAATTGGGGCAGGTTCAAGGATGTCCGACTGTAGCAGAGGGAATAAACAAACTGGAAAAAACCTCAGTGAAACTTGGTCTTTGTATCAGCTCACTTTAACTGTTCTTTAAGGTGAGAAATAAGAAGTTACATCAGTGTTTATTGTGATTACTCATACCATACCATTTAGACTCAGTTTGATCTACTAGTATCACCCTACAAAGCCATTTGCACTGGGACCTGTGGAAGACAGTGTATTTGAGGAAACATGATCTGGACCAGGACACACCTGCTCTGTTGGGCCTGGCTCTGGCAGCTTGAGAAGCCCATGTGTTACCATGAGCAGCTGGTGCATTCCCATTGGAATACCCATGCCAGTTGTGCTGTGCACTGACAGGTGCTATCACACAGATACATCCCAGCCCATCAGGAATCTTCCCATTAGCTGAAGAGTTTGCTAATTTAATCTGTAATTTACCTATGCTTGAGAAAGGTAAATTGTATGTGGATGAAGGGGTGGAACACAGTGATTCCAACTGAGACACCACAGTGCATGGAAGAGGTGGTGATCCATGGAACAGTTAAGATACAGAATGGCCTTTGGGCCTGTCTTGTGCTGCTTATGCCCCCCTCAATGAGCTGTAAACTAGAGCAGAATTCTCTACTACACAGTAGCCTAACAGTAGAATAAGACTCAGTACTAGTTTTGCTGGACCAGTCACAGAAAAATATCAACATATTATTCTCCTATTTCTTTATGAATTTAATATTTTGTAGTTATACATAAGGGAAAATGAAGCCTAATCTTCCATTTTACTTCTTAAAGTAAAGCCTTCTTAGGCTTTACAGCAATCCTAAATCAGAAAAAATGAATCTTGAAGAAATTTCTGTGGAGTTATAAAAGTTATAAAAACTTGGTAGACAAAAGAAAAAAAAAGTGTGAAATATGGGCATGGAAAATTGAAGGCAAGACAGGGGAACTAGACAGTACCCCAGACAACTTCAATTTGTTGCAGCTGTTGGATTTTAAAAAAGGCCAACCTTGTGATAAGGTCTCGTAGCTCAAGAGACTACAAAAATGAGAAGCTCAAACGACCATCAGCTGCTGAAATCTGCAAAAACTCTCCAAACACAAATTAACCTTCAGTCAGGAGATAAAAGACTAGCTGCAGAAACTGAAAGTTATTAAAAAATGCTATAAATGTCTGACAAATCAGAGCAGCAGTAGCAGGAAAATAAGCAGTACATAGGCAGAATCTTACCCTTAGCCAGGTAACACCACCTCCTTCTCTCAAGAGAAGAGGAAGTTCTCTTTTGCGTTGGCTGTGTTTTCAATTTCTGCCTTTATTGTAGTGCACACTCTCCAAAATTGCTTTAGTTAAATTTAGACCTCACTGATGCTCCAGAGAACAGAAGTTATTAGCTTGCTGGAGGTAGAAGACATGTAGATAGAGCCTCACCATGCCAAGCTTAAATTTAATGCAAACCTTCCCAAAGTCCATCATTTAACACTTCAATATTATTTTCTATAGGGATCCCTTAAATGTTTAATGTTTTAATGGTTTCACTAAAGAAATATACTTTTTC
>NW_005054317.1:8422660-8429555 GCF_000277835.1 Geospiza fortis
GAAAAGGAGGGATGTTCTGGCCTGAGACTACAGAATAACAGACCACTAATTTTAAAGTCTCCACATACTAATATATTTTCTTCAGGAGAAAGTCTGGAAGAGTGTCTCAGGCTCACACAGCAAGACTGAGAGGGATACAAGGCACAAGGACTGAAGCTATTTAAATTCCCCTGTCAATAGTTTGCCACATTTGGTAATAAATCATTAAGTCTCAAACCTAAAAATACATCTTGCCATTTGTATCAACATATTTAAAAGGCAGCTTTATTTAATTAGTGGAAGAATTAGCTGTCAATTAGTGAGAGCAATCAAAAACAACTGCATTGCAACTTCCAGCCCAAGACACTGCCACCCTTGCTAACCTGGTTAGGACCCTACTTGGTTCTGCAGGCACTGAGGGCAGGTCTGGGTGTTGGACATACAGCCTGTGAATGCTCTGCAAAGAGCCAAACCACAGCAAAACATGTTCATGAGGAGGTGCTGCCCCCACAAATGGTGTCACCCACACTGCAGGCTGGAGTGAAGATTCTAATAACTTAATGCACCACTTATTTTCTAAAGAAAACATAAAAAGCAATCTAAAAAACAAGGTGTCTTTCATAAACACATACAGATACCTGTTGCTAACAACTACAACATGAATGAAAATCAAACTGAGTGGGCTTTTTCCACTTTTATTTAAAACAAGCCTCCATACTTTCAGATTTCAATCAATGTTTTCTGCCTCACCCATAAAAAACTTCAATCAAGAAGTATTTACAGAAAATAAAAAGCCAGGAAACACCAAACCTCATGTGTTAGCCATGTCACCTCCCAGAACCAATCTATTTTCTACACACAGGTTTACAGCTTTACAAAGGGAAGAGTTCAGCTCAGTGTGCTGTGTTTTAGCTGTAGAGCCAACAGGACCAAATAAACTGTCCCTGAGGTGAGCAGTTTCCAAACCATACTGCAAAGCTCACAGAGACAATACCTTTCGTTACATCAACTCAAATAAACGGGGACAAAAAAAAAAAAAAGACAAGTTTTGACAATAGAGACCTGACCTTGAAAGCAACAGTGTCACTTCACTGATGGCTCCACACTGTCACACTTCCAACAATACCATGCTACTGCTGGGCCTCATCCGGTCACTAGAGCTTGTCACAATGGCAGGAGATTACACACAACAAAACCCCAGTTAATCTAGGAATGCTTACCCATGGCTAATCAGCCAGGATGAAGCTGATCCCTAGCTTATCACAAAGTAAATCAAAGCCTTCACAAACTCAATCATGTTCAGCACAGTTTCTAAAACAATCTTCAGTACCAGCTCAGCTGCATCTACTGCTGACACTGATCATCAACAGTGGGCAATTCACAGCAAAAAAACCCACAAGATTCACTTAAAGCTTTATCAATTACCAGGAATATAAAGGAAACTTTCCACAAATGGGCTGATTGGATCATTCTTTCATCCCTACAAAGTGAAAAAGAAAATATTTGATCACTCCCTAACACCAAAGTTCTCTTCCATTGTACCAATCTATGAACTGGCTATTTATGCTGTTTACAGCAATTTTAAGCAGTTTTACTTCCACATTCTTTGAAATGGAGAAGAAAACATACCAGTTAAAATGTCAGCAGCCCAATATACACCAAATCAAGGGTGGAAGTGTCCAAAGTACGCCACAGCAAAGCCCAAGAGTTCATAATGTCACATTCACAAAGTGACACCATTATCAAAACCCACTGCTTGATCAAAGGCATTCCCAATCACATATTCTTCCTTCATCCCATCTTTCCTGAATCAAGAAGAAATGAGAGGCTCTGAAAAACAAAGAGATTATATCTGGGCAAGAAATCATCTGAAAGAATTCAACAGCCTGTGACCAATTATAATCAGCTACTGGAGCAACCTGAAACAAACCCATATTCTTGTATTTCCTTTCATGCCCATTTGAGCCATGCTAGTCACAACAGTCCAATGCTGAAACCACCAGAAAGCAAAGGTTGCCATCCAGCAAGCCAGTGAGCAGGCATGACCAGAAACACTGGGAATAGCAAGTCATCCATTATGGACTGCTGGATAAACTTTCCAGCAATTATGAATTCTCTCCCAGTCTGTTCTCACATAGCAGCCAGTGCCCATCAGTCTTGCCTGAAACAGCTGGTCATAGTGCAAGGTCTGTCCTACCATCAGCCCATTTCCGAACTCGCTCTTTCAAAGTGAGAAGGAAGACGACAACTTCTGGTCAATAACTCTGACAAAGCCATTATCCTTGGGGTATTTAATGGGCAGATAAGAACTTCAGGGCTTTGCACAAATCATATTAGTTCAATGCTCAAATCTGGGTAATGCTTCTTTTCAAAGTATTAATTTCATTTATTCTATTTGCTCTCCCTCTGTCCCGATAACAAAAGTGCACATGGCCTCTAAATGAGATCCTCCTATTTTATAAGTTATAATCCTCCCTTTCTAGAGTAGTAATGAGATGTCTCTGCTTAATCACGTTTATTCCTCCCCAGCTTCTGCTTTTATCCATCCCCATTCCACATTGATTTGTCTTAAAGGTCTCAGTGAAAACCATCAGGCACACAGCCACTGGCTCCAAGAGGCTCATATGCTGCACGTGCTGCTCAACCTTCAGAGATTACAAAAACAAAAAGAGCAGCTTTGTTTGCAAAGTCTCCTTTATTGGTAGGAAGGAGGGGGAAAAAAGAAACCTGAAAGAAGTGAGAAGTTAAGAGAAGGCGTTTTGATTAATTGGGAATGAAAAAAGAAAGATTGCTCGCATAGGGGAATGGTGAGACTATTCACAACATAGTCAAGCAATTAAATAACTTGACTGACAACTTTGCAAGTTCCTCGTGCTAGAAATAGAAAAGGATTTAAAGATAGCTGTGTTAATTCTTGGGTATTTCACATGAGACTTAAGGTATGGCACCAGCATTAAACACCCTAGGCCTTGCTCTGAAACACTGTACATATAATCCTTGTTGTGCTGTAAGTACCCACAGCATTAAATTATTCAGAGAGTCCACTCAGCACCATGATCCTGCAGTGCTGCACAAACAAATAAAACATTTTATCTCTAATACAAATTGGGGAGAGTTCTTCTACAGCAGCTTAGCAGACTACTTCCATTTGAGCCAGTCCCCAGGGTTAATGAAAAAGCCATACTCAAAGAGGAAAGTGAATGCTGCAGTATTACTTACAGAGCTGTTTTGCTTCTTAAACTAAAGCTGTAAGGAGTTTTACTCAAAACCTAAGGTATCTAGAAGCTAAGTACCTTCTTCAAAGTCATTAAAAGGAAAAGAAAGGTCACGACAAAAATGTAGAAAAGGACCCAGGTACTTAACTCTAAATCCCTCTTGAAACCAGAACACTTCAAGGAGAAAAAATCAGCTAAACAAAATATACAAACCACAATAAAATAACAATAAGTTTAAATCTGCACCCTGCCCCATAAACAATCAAGTAACTGGCCCCAGAAGCGGACAGCAAGTTCCATATCAAAGGTTAATTCTAGTCCACCCTCTCGTTGTGTGCACCATATAATAACACTGAAGTGCTTATAGCAATATTTCCAATAATAAAAGTCAGTGAGTGAAAGCCATAAAGAACAGATTAAATGACATGCAACGTTCAGTACAACCACAATAAAATCACTTCAAAATACAGCTATGGTACTTGGATTTATACAAGTGGTATGGTTACAGGGGAATGTTCAGCACTGCTGCAGACAACAGTACAAAAAAAAGGTACTAATCACTGAACTATTGATATGTTAAGAGTACAGGGCAGCTCCAGATCTTAATGCAAATACTAGAAAAATGAATAAAACTTTCTAATTATATCTGGCATGGTTTTCAATTTTTACCAAATTAAGTGCTGCTTAAGAAGCAAATTATTAATTTGTTATTGCTTTCGTGGGAGTTGCCCCATTTTTAATCTCATTTCCCTAATAGGTCACAACAACAACAACCCTGGAAGTTTCTCCCTTATAAATATAAGCAGATAACTTCCATTGCTATCTGCACCTGGATCACCCCTAGATACCTTGAGTTCCATTACTATCTTCTACCTGAAAGAGAAGATTGACACAAGACATGGATGAGTAGCTCATACCCAGTATTTTCCCCATTTGCTGGGGCTAAAAAGCAGAAGAGCAAGAAACACTCAAGCCCTACTCATAATAAAGGAGGATAACACTAGAAGACAAAGGACAGAGTCTTTGGTCTGAGTAGGATTGAGTCAATACAATCCAAGGTAACCATGCCCAAAGGGAAACAGTAGCTGAGATAAAGCAAGTCTGATAGGGATCCCAATAATTTAAATCTGGCCACAACAGCTCCTTTTTAGGAAGGTAACCAGAAGCTGACAAACAATAGCTCTGCCCTCATCTTTGCCAGGACAGACTAGAATATCCTATTTTTTAAGGATCCTAAATTTATGACTGATCAAGAGATAGTTAAAGGGCAATGAAATTTAAAAGTTCCTCATTCTTTCACCACATTCTGGGCTAACACACCGTGGTTACTATTTACCACAAGGGGACCCTAATCAGATTTTTACAGAGCACCAAGTACATAACATCTGGGTATACAACACTACAGGATTGAAAGCTAATTCAGATAATAAAACAGCTTTTGTACGTGAGCAGTCAGGACCAACTCATTTTAGAGGTGTCCTCTTTGCATTTCACAAATATTGCATGACTTTGCTAGCCACATTTCTTCAGGATTACACTCCACCTCATTGCAGGAGGGCAGGGCTCTACTTTGAGCAAAGTCACATCTTTAGATCGCACAACAAATCCACCAACTTCTTTCCCTTGCTCTTTACAGAAGTCAGTTAATTGCATTCATAAAGAGAATATTCTCTCTCTAGTGAAAAGAGTGCTAATACTGCACCTGCTGACCCAGATGTCCTTTGCAGAGGAGCAAGTCACCTGCCTCAGACATCACTGCTCTGAAGCTGAGCAATCATCCAGCACCCAATGGTCAGGATCCAATCTGCCAAGAGGAAATTTCCTGCCACACAGCAGCCATTCACAAGCTGTATCTATCCAGGAGAGCAATCTCAGACACCTATCAATCCAATCATACACAAATTTTATCATGGAGACAAAGTACAGTTGGGTCCAAAACCACAAACAGAGCAATTCACAGAAGAGAATTTCCTTAAAGACTGTTAACCACCAAAGTGAGAATACAACCTCTTGCTTTCAAAGCCTCTACCTCTTAGAAAATCAGAATTTGCAAGGGTATAGGTGGGAAATACTGTCATACCTGCTCTGCTCTCATGCTCTCCATCAGCAGCTGCTGGGGATCACTGTCAGAGATGACTGCAGCTACAAAGATCTTTTATTTGAACCACTGTCGCCATGATTACATAAATTTTATTTAGTCTATCCCCAAAAGTATTTTTGTACTATAACCTCTAGATGATTCACATTTTCCCTGGGTAAACCAGGCCTGTTAGCATTCAACATACAGAAAAAACCCCAAACCTCATAGGATTCTTTGCTTAAATCAAGCACACACTGGTTAAGCTACAGATCAGTAGGACGAAAGAACCACAATAAAGACTATCCATATTCCAGTCTGTCCTTTCCCTAAACCATCCTTTCAGTATGCACCAGGCAGGAGAATTCTCTTGGTCTAGTTCTCCCAATAAAGTTTTAACAGCACAGTCTAAATGAATGGGCAGTTTGATCCCACTGTGGCAAGCATGGCCCCACCTGGCTGTGGGTGACACCACTGCAGGTCAGGAAAAAGTGGCAGCTCCAGTAAGACTCTGCTCTGGTTACAGACAGTACACCACAGGAATGGCAGTATGTAAAAGAAAACAATATAAAATAGCATCATGTGAATATTAAGCACTAATGACAATCTCATGTACTCTAGTGACTGATAAAAGCCTTTTACTCTACTCAGCCTCATCTCACTGTACTTCTGCCTCCAGCACTGGTACAACAGCAACCTAATGGGTCATCATAACACCAAGGTGCCTGACTAACAGTAAAAACTGCAGCAAGAAGTCACCAAAAGTAAGTCTGCCTGCTGGGCAAGAACAAATTGGTTTGGGAGTCAGTGGTGTGTCAAAAAAAGGTTTATGCTTCCTGGTCCCTAAAAATCAATCCTAGACCTTCTTCAAAAGGTTACAATACTTGACAGTTTTATAACAGTTCTTCTGTTACCAGATTTATATGAGTCAAACAAATGAAGACTTTTTACTTTTTATTAATTTGTGTACATGCACTATTACACTCTAGGAAAAAACAGAGCAAAGTCTCAAGACATATCAGGTCAGCACAATTTGATCCTGTATATATTGAAACATTTATTTCATACACTTGAGAGTTCAAGAGAGTTCTCTGTAGCTAGACAAGGACCACATACACACACAGACCATACTCCTTGCCACTGGTAAAGCTGTCCCCAGCACAGCCATTGTTCATGCCTTGGCAGCATGGAGTGACATGGAGCTCGCAGCTGCACCGTGAGCCAAATGTTAAGTGATGAGTGACATGAGGCAAGTTTCAGCCCAAACCCAAGTTTCTAAGTTCATCACACAAATGACATTAAATGAATGTCCTCAAGCAGAGCCATTTTAGCCTGTGCACGTTGGAAACATAGCAGGGGGTTTGCTACTCACCAGCTGGGCTGCTCTTTGCCTCTCCTCAATAATGCCAGACCTTTCCTTGGCCTCACAGGCTGCTTCCCTTTCTCTCTTGGCCAGCCGGAGCAACTCCTCTTGGACCAGTGACTGCTCTGCCAAGTACCTGCATAAGCACCAAAGCAGAGGGAAGGTCAACAGCAACAGGGTCATGGCTTGTCATGGAGTACCCCTGCTTAGAGCCAAAACACAAATCCAGAATTTGACACAAAATCTGCTCAAAATCCCACT
>NW_005054317.1:8429596-8433339 GCF_000277835.1 Geospiza fortis
TCCAGTGAGGTACAGCTCTGGCAACAACAGCAGGCATAGCACCACATAAGCTTATAGTTGAGTTATATTTAGCTCTATTAAGTACTTATTATCACCTGAAAACAGTGAAAATAGGAAGCAGTTAGCCAGACAAATAGATACTGCTCTGGAAAAGATCAAGGGACGTACAACAATAAAAGGAGTCAGCCAGGCTGACAATGCTGCTCTTTGGCTCTTACACAGGAAAGAAAAATCACAAAATGCATGCAGCAACAGCACTAAGAGAAGCAGCCCTGAACTGAAAAAGGCTTCAAAGGGGATTCTCAGGTATTAAAACATAATCATAAAATAGGATCACAGAATTGTTAAGGTTGGAAAAGATCAAGCCCAACCATTAACCCAATGCCACCACGTTCATCACTAAACCATGTCCCCAAGTGCCACATCCACTCATCCAAGGCCTTCTGAATACTTCCAGGAATGGTGATTCCACCACTTCCCTGGCCAGCCTGTTCCAACGCCTGACCACCTTTTCAGTGAAGAAATTTTCCCTCATACCCAACCTAAATCTCCCCTGGCACAACTTGAGGCTGCTTCCTCTTGTCCTGTCACTTGTCACACCTGGGAGAAGAGACTGACCCCACCTGGCTACAATCTCCTTTCAGGTGTTGTAGATCCATAAGCTCCCCCTGAGCCTCCTTTTCTCCAGGCTAAACACCCCCAGCCAGTCCCAAGGAGGTTTGTGCTCCAGCCCCTTCCCCAGCTCCCTTGCCCTTCTCTGGACACTCCAGCCCCTCAATGTCTTTGTGTAGTGAGGGGCCCAAACCTGAACCCAGGATTTGAGCTGTGGCCTCAGCAGTGCCCAGTACAGGGGGACAGTCACTGCCCTGGTCCTGCTGGCCACACTATCACTGGTACAGCCAGGATGCCACTGGCCTTCTTGGCCACCTGGGTTCATGTGCAGCTGCTGTCAAACACACACTCATTGTGCTCAGGCTGAAGTAAAACACAGACATATGCATACACAGATATATTCCCAAATGAGCTAAACTACTGTCTTTTTCAAGAGCTTCACCTCACCTCCTGTAGAGTTCCTGCTCTGCAGCAGAGTCACTTTCCTTTGGTGGCCGAATTCCTAGAAAGGAAAAGAGAAACCTGTGACAACTAATAGTACTACAAATGTAATCCTTCAACACATCATAGATTATTTTAGGAAAATTTCATATTATTCATCGAGAGAAAAAGAAAGTTAAGAAAATTTAAGTTGGATGGATAGAGTTCGAATTTATGAAATAGACACACCAACAGCATCATTTTCAATCAGGCACACTGAATAAACCATGCTACAGAAAACTATGTGAGGATAATAACTCCTCAAACCCTTATATATACTGAAATATGAGCATGATTGTAGACCTACTTTCCATTTCCTTCCTCTAGTTCCAGTAAGTCTTCCTCTTGACCTCCTTCTCTCCTTGTAATTAAAAGGGATTCCACAAGTGAAGATGAAATTACTTGATGGAGTTCAGGCCATCCATAAAGCTAAATCTACATTCAAGAAAGACATAGGCTGACAGCAAACTAATCCCTAAAAGCAAAGGCCTAGGTCCCTAACTTCATTTTACTGTGGATGCCTTAAATCCACACTGCTGATATAGACACCAAAGCCTATTTGAGAACCAATAGAAATCAAACAGTTTTCTGACATAAATAAAGACAAGTTCAGAAACCAAGTTCTGATCATCCACTTAGCCAGTTGTGCTTGGACAAGTTCTCTTTCCCTGGGAGCTTGTTTCCAAAAATAAAAAGCAGCACTTCCCTCACCCATGCACAATGTACACCCTGTGCATGTACAGCAGACAACAAGGCAGCTTGCCAGAAATAAAAAGCAAAATATTTCTGCCTTGTTTATTGCACGTTGACCTGAAATGATCCCAGAGTGACACAGGGTAAGCAAAGAGCTCCTCTCACAAGGGGGCAGCACTGAAAACTACCAGCACTCCCTGTAACATGCAGTGGCAGCACCACCCCTCGGTACCTGTAGGTCTGGGTTTGCCTTCTGCAGCCAGGGAGGAGGGAGCTGTGCCATTGGCTGCACGGGGAGATCTCGGGCTCTCCCTTCTGCTTGGAGAGGATCCTTTCATCCGGTTCACTACATCTTCAGTGAGCTGAAACACAGAACCAGCCACGTCAGTTTCTGCTGTGTATTTCACTGCGAGCCTCCCCATTTGTCAGTTTCTCTGATAGCACAGAAGTATTGTCAGTTACCTCACTGCAATGTCCCTCCAGTCCAGGTAATCAGCACTTGTATGTTGACTTTACATTTTTAAAACCCATACCCTATCAGTAAGTGACAAAACCTCCAATCTGCTGCCTGACACTAAAAGCTTCACTAGACAATCTTCCACAAACACCAACAAAGGTGGACAGCACCCCTAAACAAGCCAACCCTTTGTATAGGGAGAAATCTACCAGAAGAGGAAGGAAATTAATTAAGCAGGTTTTAAGTCCATCTTTTCCTCTCCTTGCTCCACGCTTGCTAACCCAGCTCAGCATGGCAGACATGCTGCAACCCATGTGACAGAGAACAGCCTCCCACCCACACGAGGCTGCAAACACTTTTGCAATCTCAGCTTCATTTTCACTACCTGACTTGGGTTCAAACCCTTGAAAAAGAAAGAAAAGTTAACTTGAAGTTTTCTGGCAATTCAGTCCAAAAGGCTTCTCACAGCACTGTTAAAATTGACCCCTTTCTCCTGCCAAGGTCAGGGTGTCTGGCTGCAGAACAAAACTAAATGAGGCAGCTCCCCATCTTGACTTGCCACAGTAGAAGACATATTTTCAGTTATGTCACTACTGCCCAACTTAGCAACATTTTTAACACCTTCATTTTACATTGTTATCATGCCCAATTCCTAATTTTAAAGACACAAATCCTTGTCTATATCCTGTAAAGAGAAGTTAGGCAAAGACAATTTTATCTCCATCAAACACTTTAACAAGGAGATAGGCACAATCTTAACTAACTTTTGTCAAATAATTAGTCAAAATGGGATGGAAAATAAGTAGCCACAGCAACCCATACTCTGTGGGAGCCAAAATGTTAAGTGGCAATTTTAATTCTGGCAGATTTCAGGGGGAAATCAGAAGAATTTAGAAACAAGAGCAACGAAAATGATGGTAGTAATAAAACCCCCAAAACTAAGGTGTAAAAAAACAAAGAAAAATATTAACAGGGGAAAGAAAAAACCCTTAACGGTAGCACCACCACGCTCCAGGGCTTGTTTGCACAACACACACTTGTCAATTTCCGAGCCAAGGTCAACAGCAGTTTCCCAGCGTCCCTCCCAGGAACAGCTCCCTGTTTCCAGCTCTCATCCCCCCTGCTCACTCAGGGATGCCCTGCCCGGGCTCCTGGCACCACGAGCAAGGGCAGAGCTGTCCCCTACTGGATGCCCTCCGAGCCTGGCAGCGCCGTTAGCATCAAACCGCTTGCAAAGCACGGGGCAGGGGCAGAACGAGGTCATTGAGCAGCGAGGAAAGAAAGAGGGCTGGGAGCAGAGTTTGGAAGCGAAAATAAAGAGCTGGTGCTGCTGTGCCCCGCTGGACAACAGCCATGCCCAGGCCCCCAGCCCTCTTCCCCTCCACACACCCCATCACCTCTCCAGCCCCCTGCTCCTCCAGCCTCCCAGGTTTCCCTCCCCTCCTCCTTGCTGCCCCCACCCGTCCCTCCCAGCCTCGCTCCCCTGAGCTCCCGGCCAGAG
>NW_005054317.1:8433521-8438733 GCF_000277835.1 Geospiza fortis
GGCGGCCGGGCGCGGTGCACGCTGGGGGATGTAGTCTGTGCCGGGAGCGCGCAGCCCGCCCGGCCCCGGGGATGCGCAGAGCGCCGGGACAGCGCAGGGCACCGGGACAGCGGAGAGCCGCGCTCCCGTCCCGGTAAGCCCGCCCTCCACACCGCCCCGGCAGTGAACGCGGCATCAAAACTGCCCCTACAATTTCCACTGCTACACGTCCAAGTCACGGGATTTTCCCAAGGTAAGGGAGGATGAGCTCCCGTCAGACACAGCAGCTGCGCTGGGAGCAGAATTCAGCTCCGCTCCTTCCAGCCAGACGGTGCTGTCACCTGCCCTGACACACACGGCGGGTCCTGCATAGGTCAGTCCCCGTTGCCAGGCATGGCTGATCCAACAGCCTAAACCGAAGGAACGAGATAATGCAATACACAGGCAGCTGAAGCAAGAAATAACAGCTTTGGAGAATCTTTCTCAAACAAGCTTTCTGCATTCCCAGAAATATGGGCCAGTTGGTATCAATTTGTTACTTATCTACTTGGCCCACTGCTGCTCAGCAGTGCATGGGAGCAGTTTTAACTGGTTAATGCTGATTCCTCACTGCAGTTAATGTGGCAACCAGAGCTTTGCCTCAGAGTGGGACTTGGGCCAGCATTAAGGGAGTATCTGGGACTCTGCATCCCCCAAATCCCCACTGGATATCCAGATCTCTTCTAGAGCACATTCCTGGAAGCAGGGAATATTTTGTTAATGGTGCAGCACCTTGTATGCTGGAGTCAGCCCATTGCCTGAGCTCCCAAGACAAGGGCACTGCACTGCGCACGGTGAGCTGTCTGCACCAGCCAGGCAGAGCACAGGGGTGCCTGAAGCTCCCCCCAGAGCACACTCACCTGCCTCCTGCTCATTTCTCATCTGCCACTTGCTCAACTTCACTTGATGGCACCTGATTTTAGTACTGAAAGAGCCCATGAACAGATATTCCTTACTCACCTCTTCTGTCCTCTCCAAGGGCTTCACAGGCCTGCACCACTGCTCTTCCAGGCTGGCGAGTTCTCAGCCATGTGATTACTCCTCCAGAAGTATTTCCATAACTGTGATTACTCCTGTCATCCTTCCCTAGGCCTTTCCAGGTGCATACTCCCAGCCAGGTGGCAGACATCACCTGCAAAGATCCAGGAAGGACAGCTGGCAAAGGCAAACAAAACCACATCACATCTGTGTCCATGCCTTTCTGCAATTCTTTTTTTTAAATCTTCAAGCTATTTTTTCTCCCCAGTATGTCTCATTTGAGAAATAAAGCATGACTATTTATGCCAAACTTAATTTTATTTATTTTACAAACAAAAATATACATTTATTCTATATTTTCTCTCTTTTTACCACCCCCCACACATAACACACTTTGCTCAAGAACCACTTTAAGATGGCCCAAAGATTTATATACATAACTACATAACAGGAGGAAGGTCAGTCCATGACCTAGTGCAGAAGCTCCTCAGCAGCAGAACATGGGACAGAAATACTGGAGTCCTGCCAGCAAAGGACAGGATGGATGTTGACAACCTGCACAGGTGATCCTTCAGCACTGAATCCACATGGTAAAAAGGGCAAATTCCTAACAGGCTCTTCACATCACCAAGGAGGGCAGGTAATTCCTTCCACTCAGGGTGTTGAAAGTCAACAAATACTCCTTAGGATGGAAAACCAGTTGCTCCTTTAGTTCCCAACTGCTTTGAAATCTTCATCTCTCGTGACTCTGTCCAAGGCCCAGGGAAGCTCTGCAGGCTCCCCCACCCTTTCTAACCAAGAGCAGCTCAGATCAGAGTTGTAAGCAGCATCAGGAGCAGAAGCACAGCAATTCAGGCAGCACATCATCCATCCCTTTCACAGCAAGCAGTCCAGCATGGCTCAGGCTGACTGACAGCAGTGACAGAGCAGCATGGAACACTTCTCTAACGTGACAAGGGCTGACTTGGCCAGCTCCTCATCCAGCCCTTGCAGTCATTGCATGAAATGGAAATGTGACAGGCTGTGACCTACAAGAAACTATTCACCTCTAGCACATAGACAGATGGAAGCCTTTTTTCCCCAGAAGTAAATAAAATAAAAAAGGGGGGTGAGGGGTTGGGGCATTGCTTGTTTTCAAGGTGCCAGTGCTAGTTAGAGGACTGCAGGGCAAAGTACCCAGGCAGACAGAGAAGCTGCATTGCTCATTAACAAAATAAGATAAGCAAAGGCCTGCATAGTTTTGGCAACCAATATGAACTTCATGTTCTTACCCACATTTTCTTTCCCTGTGGTGGGAACACCTGGTAGCAAACACCACTTTCTACCTACTAATGGTCCAAACCAACACCTCCAAACTGCACCTTGCTAACTCTTACCTTATTCTTCAGGAACAGCAGTAAGTTGGGGCAAGAGATTCACACAGTCCCCAAACACTGCAAATTCCCTCTTTCTACCATCCCTAGTGGAAAGCTGCTTACAGCAGATCTCCACCTACCTGGAGGACTCAGGTAGCAAAGCACCCCCAAATCTAGAGGAATACATATCTTCACCCTTGGAAAGCAGAGGATATCCCAGAAACCAGACTGATGCAGCCTTTATATGAACAATTGCTGGATTGGAACACCATGTCTTGAAATTGCATGCCAGACAGCTCAGACAACAGGAGTCCCTCTTCCAGCATGGAAGAGGTTAATAAGAAGTTCCAGAAAGTCTTTAAAAGGACTGCTCCCCACATGCACATAAGTATTTTCAACATATTGAGCCATAAAACTTACTCAGACCAGCAGCAGTCTGGGGATCTGAACTGCAATGTAAGGAAAGGACACTGCCAGAGATACACACCCACCTCCCACTGCTCTCCCAGTGCAGCACACCAGCCAGCTTGATTCTAGCACACCTAAGGTGTTTGAGTTTCCAGTCACTAAATTCTGACAGCTCAGACTCATCATAGGCTTCTGCTCTGCCTCAAGCACCTGAATGTCTCTGGAGCCTTCATCTGCAGAGTCACCTTCCTCCTTCACAGCACTCTCCGAGCCCCTGGCAAAGCCATGAAGCAGGATGCAGATGGAAAACACACCTACCTCACAGGTTTTACTCCTGAAACTCAGCCCTGATTCAGTGCTGTTACTCGGATTTTGCTGTGAGCTCAAATGCACAGCACTACAGCCCCCACAGACTGGTTCCCAGCTCCTTCAGCTCAGCTAGACAGCAGCACTGTTTGTCCTTCTGTCTCCCTACTGTTCAGTCACTTCACATCCATGCTGTGGGCTACCAGTCTCCCCCACATGTTCTCTGGGCACAGAGAACAGTTCATTCCTCTTCATACCTCTTTTTCCCCATACACTGAGAACACTCCTTTTAACCACTAGCAACTCCAACTCCCAATTTTCAACAGTGTTAGCTGAAACCAAGGGTGAGCCCCAGTGACCAGCTTCCCTCATCAGACACTATCACCACCTGTGCTGTTGCATTATGGCAAGATGCAGGCAGCCATGCTACTTAGCCCAGGAAGATCATCTTTGGTTTCAACCACCAAAATCTTTCCAAATATGTACAATACAGCAGTCAAACCATCCCTAAACACCATTGCGCTAAGTGAGAAACAAGTGCTTTCAGTCACTGAAAAGAAAGAGGTGCCAGCCAGGGCTATCTTCTGGACCATATTCACATCTGGAACATGGAGGATCAGGATAATACAGTGTTTAAAGGTTTATGAACAAAACCACTCTACATTGTTCTCATGTAGCAACAGAAAGTGTTCTTCCCAAAAGGGTTTGGGCTGCCAGCTTAGTTCCACAATAGGTGTTGGAAATCCTAAGGACAAGAGGAAAGCCACAGCAGGTAGCCAAGGACAGATTTCCAGTGGGCATCCTAAGAGCTGTGGTATCAGGGAGTTTGGAAGGAAAGAAGTGAGGCCTCATGTGATTGAGGTGCCCTGCCTCAGGCATTGATGGATTTCCAGCGGTCACTGTCTATGCTGTTGATGCTGCCCACATGGTATGGCATAGAGGCCACGTCGTCCAGGTAAGCTGTGGTGTCAATCTGAGTGCTTGAGTAGAACCCAGCATCCATCCCTTCCTTCTTGGCAACAGCATAAGGGTGGGGTAGGTGCACATCCACATCCTCAGGTTCATCCACCTGACATTTGTAGGAGAAAAGGATCTTCGGTTCAGACCTGGAGTGATGAAAGATTTAAGATGCATGTTTTACCAATGTGATATCACAGATACCTATCCTTAACTGAAACTCATCAGCATTAAGAAGTTGCGCATTCAGACTTCAAACACTCTTTAAATAAGCTTTTGGTCTAGAAATTTGTGGCAGAGTAACTGCCTCAAAGTAATGCTAAATTAAGCTTTGGATGAAGTCACTTAAGAGAAATACAAATCCTGACTATGTGGGAAAAGAGCTCTTATCTTTGGGGGCTTTGAATTACTGAGGGCAACAGTACCCAAACACTACTGAACTCCACAACAGCCTGGCTACTGACACAAAAATGAGTCAGAACAGGAGTACACTTCAAGTTCTACCTGTGCATCTCATGAAAACCAAAATACAAACACTTGTGGATCAGCAGTTTTCATCTTTAAGTCCAAACAATGTTCCCTTCTAATTTCAAAGGGATGCAGAGGTATATTTTTATATTTTAAAAGCATTTTATCTTCTTCTTTTGAAGCCTGCTGTTTCTCGCTAATGACCAACAAATACTAAAGCCTGCACTAAACCACTCGTTTTCCCACCAAGGTGCAGTTCCTGTGAGTGGCCACACGGCGGCGACCCCGGCCTGAGAATCGACCTTCCCCGAGCTCTTCACTAGTGAGTTCTGTGCCCACGGCAGAGTCCTTGGCCGAAGTTACTGAACTCCCTCATCCTTTCCACAAATTTACCCCAAAACCCACCCAGAAGGCCATTTAAGCTCCCAGGACTCAACTCCTCATTAAGCATTCAGCTATTATCTTCAGCAGAAAACCTTTGTACTACAAAAGATGCTGATGCTGAAGAAGTGATCCTCTCAAACGTGTGAGGAATCCAGCCATCAGCTCTGCACAAAAAGGACTCCTGCACAGAAATGAGCAGCCACGGGTCACAGAAATTCTTCAAGGGCAGAAATTAACACTGGTTCTCTAACTGGCATTCTAGGTGCAGATTGAGAGAACCTGAGTGCAAAACACTTAAATGACAATATATACCCATCTAAACTCCTGTTCCTGGCTAC
>NW_005054317.1:8438762-8439469 GCF_000277835.1 Geospiza fortis
GAAGCTGAAGTAAAGGAACGTGGTAGCATCAACACAGCTGTCAACAACAAAAGGGAACATGAAGGGATTTAGCACTCAAGCACAACACAGCTAGGTAACACCCCTCACATCCTCCAAAATGATCCAATTTCTCTCCAAAGTGTTCAGAGATCAAGGAAAATCGTGCTAAACCAATTTAAACTCATGCAAAGTTACAGCCATTGTTCAATGTGTGTGTCACTGCTCCTAGACACACAGGGGAACCATGCCAAAACCCAAGGTCTGACCAAGAGCAGAGTCTCAGTACTCCCCAATTTTGACTCACAGATGTGACACTGATCCCTGCAGAACAAGACTCCAGGTATAAGGGTGTCTCCATATTTCTAACAGATCATTTCCTCTCCTATTACCTACTAATGGCCAGACATCAGTGGATTTACACTATTACTCTTACTCACCACCTCAAGACAACTGAGCACACACAGCTCCACAACCTCTCCCCTAGGGAGTTCCCTGATTACTTAGAGGTCTTTTGGCACAAACCAGAACCAACAGGTTTATTCCTTCTTAGGAACACAGTATAGGTTTGTTTTCTTGGGAGAGGCAGTGTTAAAGGATACTCAAATACAACACAAGATCCAAGGCTGCAGATCTCCTCCCCCAGTGTACGTACCACAGTCCTTCTATGATATCCACACAGAGGAGGGCACTGCCCAGGCCCTGCACCA
>NW_005054317.1:8439500-8447984 GCF_000277835.1 Geospiza fortis
CTGGCTGTGGGAAAGATATGGACACACATGAAGCTCAACCTCAAACACCAGACCCATGGAAATCTGTTTGATGGAGATGCCAAATCCAACAGAAGCTTCTCACCACCATGTCTCTAAGAACTGCTGAAGAATTAAAACTGCATTTTCCTGTCCCATGCTGGCAGGATTGATGGTGGTAAAATGGACAAAACCATACCCTCCTGCATGTGTATATGCACACACAAGATGGGTTTTGAAAGCAAGGTTACAGCAACACATTCAAAGATTTAATTTGCAAGCATCTGGAACCAGTGTCAGTCATAAAACTGACTGCAAGAAAAACTAAACAAAATCAACCCAGCTGAACCAGAAGCTGTGCCCTTCCAATGTACAGCACTAATAAAACTGCTCAGGAGACCTCAACAGGAGCAGCAGGGTATGCTCGACACCAGGCAGATCAGGCCCAGGACCTGTGCCTGTGACATGTGACATCCATATCTCCTCCCTCAGGATACCCACACAGCAATGTCAACACTAGCTAGGGAAGAGCTTAATAACAATAATAAGCTTAATAAGAGCTTACAAACACCTTAATAACAGCTTCTCTTTATTCAAGAGCTGCAGATATTCTGCAACAACAGCAAAAACCAAACAAACAGAAGCATTTACTTACAAAAGTAAAAGCCCAGATAAAAATTGTTGAGCATCTCCCACTTAGCCTTCCCTTCCCAGGGGATGACTAGCACACACACTTCAACATCGTGTGTGCATTTCAAAGGAAGCTGTTATTAAGAAACCATTTCTTAGGGCTCTCAGAAGATTATATATTTACATTATACCTGTATAATTAACTGAGCAGTAGGTCTTGTTTTCTTAATGTAATTGTTTAGCTACTAAAGTAGCAGTATAACTGCTGTTACTCTGCTCTCCAAAAGACACAACATACTAATTTTTCTAGGGATAAGTTATCAGTCCTTTGCAATGTTATCTAAACTCTGAGATGTGGAATGCATCTGCAGCACCAACACATACAAGAACCTTTTACTCCCATCTATGCTTTATCCTGATGCTGCATCCATCTATACTATGGAAAACACTACAGTTACCTACAGGGCAAAGAAATCCGGTCTTTCAGAGGAGTTTTTGGAAGAATCACCACCAAGGAATAGACCTGTTGAGACAAAGAACCAACAGTTCCATGGCTGCTTGGCAACTCAACAATCTTTGCAGGGATGGTGTGTAGTATTATGCACTCCCTACGTGTTTCAGGGCAGAGGCACAAACCCTTAACATTAAACACACTACAGAATGAAAGCCCCACAACTCCCCCCCATCAGCACAAAACAGCTGAGAAACACAGGAGGGAGGAACATCTGAGCTCAGCTGGAATACAGCTGGAATACAGCTTCAGCACTCCCACTGCACCTTTATTGCTTCAGCTTCCCCACCACATGAGAAGCATCACTGTTGTGCTGCAGGAGGGGGATTAGGGCATTATTGTACTGAGATCATCCTCCTTGCTCCATTTAGAAAATACAAAGAAGCTATCAGAGTGCACAACACATGCCCAGTACTTACCAGGAAGAAGAAACAGGAGCTGGCAAGCCAAAAGTGTCTCCCACCATGACCATAGATATTGAAGTCTTCTGCTGAGAGGTGGGCATCAGGGTACAGGATTTCCAGGGTGCCCTAGGAGAGAAGTGGCATCAACAAGATTCTGTTACAAGCAGTATCCTCACTTAAATGCATATTTGGATAAGGGACACTATGCTTAAAGAAGTTCAGAAAGCAGCTGGCCTGCCCCCCACCCCTGACCTAACCAAGTCCTGCCCAGACCAAGCTACACTCACACAGAAGAGGAAGAAACTGAAGACAAGAAGTGAGGCAGGCCAGTGAGAAAGAGTGGCAGGAATCTACATCTGAAGGAAACTGGCACCAGTGACATTACAGAAGAGAGACTGAGGTGGACAGGGGATGCAAGCACTTTTCTGTCTAAAACAGACCAAGAGCTTCATTTCCATATTTGAAGTAGACCTTTCTGCTGAAACATCCAGAATATGGTCAACTTGGGAAAGGACACTGTCTTGTTTAGGAGTTACCCATACATACACTGGAGAGCAATGTGCTTGTAAGCACTACTGAACCCAGATATACCTCCAACACTTGATATTTTATGAGGCTCCTCCAGCTTTATCATGTGGTAATGATCAGCTCACTGCCTCTGCAGCCAAGAGCATGGTCCCAGAACAAAGCTCTGTGTGTTATTCTGGCACTGCCCTGAGTATAGAGACATGGGCTGACCACTGACATGCTGAGCAGAAGAATGAACCCAGACACAGATTGCATTGTTCAGGGACATGAAGACATGCCTAATAAACTGAGCCAGCAAGCCAGCTGCTCATCTGAAGAGAAGCAGGAGCTCTCAGCTCTCAAAGACTCAGCAGACAATGGCACTGCACTGCCCTTACTTGGCAAGCACATGGTTTTCATGGCCCTTGAGGCCAGATCCAGAACTTGCGGCTCAGTTGTGGAAAACCTCACTCTTGTTCCCAGATTCACTAAACAAAGCAATCCATCCAAACCTCATTTCTTCACTTTACCTGAGCTATTTATGCAGTAAAGAAGACAAGCAGATACTATCTGCTTATACACTGCCACAAGCATCCAGTTTTCCTCCAAAACCCCATCTAAAGAGCAAAGCTGCCACTTTCAGATAGGGGTCACACACTTAACTGCTTAACTTCAAGCAAAGCTCCTTCTTTTGCAAATTCTTCTGCTTCAGTGTACTCACCTGGGTGACAGAATATGCCAGAGACAGCACAGTGGTGATTGCCAGCACACGTTTCACGCTTGACTTGCTCTCCAGGTGACCTGTAATTATGGGGAATGGAAGTGACTCAGGATGTAATCCCAGCACTGGTTAAAAACAGTTCCTTTCAGAAGCAATAAAGGAAAACACTTTTATTTCCAGAAGCCTTCAAGGGAAGGTTAAAGCTCACTAAATCCTGTTTGGAGAGTTGAGCCTTTCACAGGCAAAATTCTATTTACAAAACAACAAATTTTAACTTGCTTTCCTCCTGTCCACACTATGAGAAAACAACTAAGTCCTTCTGCTGGGGTTACAGGAAAGAAAAAAAAAGTAATTACTCCAGGATCAAGTACACTGAGATGTTATAAAGCTGCTTCTCAGGGAGAAGAGTTGATGGGAGGCTGGGGTAGAGAAATCTGTACTGGAATATACTGAAATAGGCAATTTCAAGAAACTCCTTCCAATCTAAATTATTCTATGAGCCCTCAAAAGATGAAAAATGCAGTGCTCACGTGTCCCACTGACACGTGCAACAGTGACACCCACCCTCTCCTCTACCTCTGACCCACAGGGAGAGGCATTTTCACTTGCATAACTGAAAAACTGAAGATAAAGCATTTGAATGCAACCAGGATGGATCAAACCAATTAACAATGGGATGAAGGGGACAGAAGGGCCCCCAACAGGACTATCTTAAATAAAATGAGCTTGAAGCAAAGATCAGACTATTGATCTTGGCATAAAAATCTTACCTAAGCTGTATACTCCATCATACAAGTGCAGGACAAACCAAGCACACATAAACCCTTAAATCACACAAACCATAGTAAGTATAATGAGGCCTTCAGCCACTTCTAACTAAATCTCTACAATTTGCCCTTTGTATTTATTCTATAGCCTCTTCACTTTATAGCATCAGCATCACCATAAACTTACAAATGCAACCTCTGTGGAAGGAAAGGCAACAGGAAACAATCAAAGCATTCCTGACACATACCAAAGGCAAGGCCTAGGATCACCACACTCAGTTCAATTGCCAGAAGGAAGAACCTTGTGATCTCCCACAGGATCTGAGGGATAACAGAGACCAGATAAACATGATTAGATGGAACCAGTTTGAAGTTAATAAAGCAGAACTTCAGGGGATGGCAGCCTCTGAATGGCTGGTCATTTCCACAAACCCTTCTCATGCTTTGTAGGGATACTGATCACATGCTTGTTCCAAGCCCTGTTCGTGCCTGTTGGACAGAACATTTGTGTGGGAAGGAGCAAATAGCAGCTCTACAGAGAGGAAGTGGCCATGGTTTGCCTCAGTTGAGGATTTGTCACTTGTTTCAGATGTGCTCTTGCTGCTGTACTCCCAAAGAGCACAAGCCCATGATGACCTCAAAAGTAAAATACTAAACAAGGCCAGTTCTTAAAGCAGTAGATCTGCCTGAACAAACCCTGTACTCTGCACTCTTCCAAAGCTACTGGTCCTCACATCTAAAGCATATTCAAGTAAAAAGCACCCCCTGTTCCAGCCTGTCAGTTGCAACCTCATGTTTTATTTGGTGAAACAGGACCAATAAAAAGCAGGTGAGGCAATTTTTCAGGGAGTCATGCAATAAATCAGTGCCAAACCTAGAACAAGCACCCAGATTCTGGCTTATGAACCCTTTACCTCTGAACACTGAATGGTACTCTCTTGAAGATATGTAATATTTTAAGAAGCATTGCATAAGACACTTCTAATCCCAGCAAATAATATATAAGAGAACATAAAAGAAACATAACAGACAGAATAGGACATGTTTACAGAAAAAACTGTCAGAGTACGTCTTGCTACATGATTTCCCAGTTGCTGCACTTAGCAGCAACACCATAGCTGAAGAAAAACACCTTTCCACCTCTTATTCATTATTCAAGTCCTGGACCTACATCTGCTGGACAGAGGTGAATGAAAAATGCTACAAACATCCAGCCACTTGCAACAGCAGCTCAGCACAATGCTTTGACAGTAACATCAAAGGGAAAAGCAAGGAAACCACACTGATCCCAGAGAATAAAGCCCAAAGACATGTACTCTGTAGGTGACTCCTCTTTCTCTTTTTATTTTAAGTAATATTTTGCTACAAGTCAAATTAATGCAAAGGAACAGCACATACAAAGATATTTCCTGGTTGCTAAAGGTTCACCCTGTGCTCAGAGTGGTTGCAAGGACATTCAGGTGTCAGTCTCAAAGGGGAAGTTGGCTTTATTTGCATTCAATACAAAAACTTCAACATTTTCAAAGAGCCACTGGAATACTGCAAGAGTAACAAAGGCCAGGTCTTGCCTATCCATTAAAGGTATCTGAATGTTCACCTCTTGCAAAAGAGACTCACTTAATCCCTGTAAAAGGAAACTTTTGCTGCCACTATTTGTGTGTCTATTTTAGGAAATCCATTGTTTTACCTTCCTGGATGTTGTGATGATTTAGATCCAGCTATCAAAACAGGATTCCACAGTACACATACCTAAGAGTACTGCAAAAAAAACCACATTCTTCTTGTACACACGTAAGAGGGAAGCCAGAGCAGATTGCTGTGATCAGAAGTTTACAAAGCACAGTCTCTAACTTCACTGTTGCACCTACCTTGTCAGCAACCATGGCAGCATCAGAGGCACTCACAGTCATGGAGACAACAGCTCGGGCAATGCCAACTAAAGCCACCACAAATACCTGCAAAAAAAGAGCAAAAGTGAGCTCATGTCAAAAGGCACATATGCATTAGTGATCAGAAACCCTTTTGGAACACCAAGCTGACTTTCAGGTCAGCTTTCCAGGCTGATAACGTGTACTAAGAATTTCCTGTAGCAGACTAGAGTTAATTTCCTGAAAAAGATTCCTCAGACCCATTAGATAGGAGCAGTGCCTTGGAACTTAGGAAGGAACAATTGTCTCAGATTAAGCTCTGAAGAGTTCTTCACCCAATCTTTACAACAGTATCTTTAGTCTTCCCTTCAGTCCACTAGGGCAGGGGAGGAGAAAAAGAAACCGACAGAAAAACATTACAAAACCTCTGAATTACAAAACCAAATGGTTGGTATGTCTGACTAAACCAATCATATCCGATAACAGAAACCACTAAATAGCAACTACCACACTACACAATTGTGGCAAAACTAAACCTGCAGCTCTCTCACTCTGTACTGACAATGCTCAGGAATGCAGAGGAAAAGTCACCTGCAGCCACCAGCTTTAAACATCCTACCCTGCTGCAGAGTGCAACATAGAGATCCCAATTCACTTCACATTTCACTGAAGCATGACAGCCCAGTGAGGCTCAGTTACCCTGTGCTGTCACAGCCACACTATGCAATTAAGAGCTCAGTTGGATGTATGTACACTCCACTGTGCAGACTTACACTCTAAGAAAGTGGAGTTTTCCAGATAAAATTCTCTAAATGTCAGACTGATCATAATTGCATAGTGATGAAGGTAGGAGACAGCTAAACCAGAGAACCAAGAGTTCAAGCTGATTCTAAGGTGGTTGCAGAATGGAAATGACCAACAAGTGACCACAGATGAGTTTCTCTCTCTTAGAGAAAGAAGGGACAGCAATGGCAAGAGAGAATACAACAATCCCTCCTGGGGTGGAAAACTCCATGACAAAATACTGACAAAAAAGATGGGTCCCTGCATATAATGGTGTTCTAGAGCTGCAAAAGCTCATTGGAGAGGAACATACATCTTTTTGTTTCCTCTCTAAACAGATAGAGACTCTTCCCAATCTGTCAACTCCACATTAATCACCGACTCCACAGAAAGCATTCCTCTAGAACACAACAAACAGCCAATCCAAAGGAAGACCTCACAGAACACACTTCCATCCTCATTTCCCAATCCCATACTCAAGAAATGAGTATGAAACAGAGCTAAAGCATTTTCCTCTAAGACTGTGTGCTGGATTTGGCTGGGATAGAGGAAATTTCCTTCACAGTAGCTGGTATGGGGCTGTGTTTAGGATTTTTATGCTGCAAACTGTGTTGATAACACAAATGTTTTCATTACTGCTGCACTGCACTTACACAGAATGTAAGACATTTTTTGCCTCTCATCCCACTCCAGCAACGAGTTGGCTGGAGGTGCACAAGTTAAGAGGGGACAGCTGGGACAGCTGACCCCAGCTGGCCCAAGGAATATCCCATATGGCATCACGCTCAGCACATAAAGACAGGAAGAAGGAGGAAGGAAAAGACTTTCAGAGTAATGGTGTTTGTTCTCCCCAGTAACCATTACATGTGATGGAACGCTGCTTTCCTGGAAACAGCAAAACACCTGCCTGCCCATGGACAGTGGTTAAGTGAATGCCTTGCTTTGCTTTCTCTGTGTGCACAGCTTTTGCTTTGGCTTATTAAACTGTCTTTATCTCAACCCACAAGTTTTCTCACTTTTATTCTTCTGATTCTCTCCCCTGTTCCAGTGAGGGGGAGTGAGAGAGCAGCTGTGTGGGGCTGAGTTGCCATCCAGAGCATAAAGCCAGTTCACTTCCCTCCCTTTGGTTTATCAAGAGTTTTGTTTTTCAAAGCCTTTGGCACAAACCTCTACTGACCATGTGCATTACTGGAAACATGTAGGAAGGTTTAAATCCAGACTGAAAAGGGACGATAATATTTTTACAAGGTTGAAACATTTGTGTGTATACCTGGCTATCCAAAACTGTGCAGAAGCCCAAAACCCCAACTCCTGGCCTGAAGAGCCAACAAAGATTCAGGTGAGGCTACTAGGGCAAGCCAGGATATCAAAAAGCTTCTGAATGGTGTTTTTAAATAAATTCAGGTAGGCCCTTAGCTGCATTTATGATGTCCTGTAAGCAGTATCAAAGGGCATCACAAGACTGCTGAGAGGAGAACAGCAAGATCTTTGATGTTTGTCAGCTGTAACTGTACTCAATATTCTGTTCCACCTAAAGAACTATAAAGAACATCATCAAGTCATGGCCACTGTGACATGATGTGAAAGAAACTAAGAGGGCTGGGTTTCTACATTCCCAGACTAACCAGAACTCTGTCACATAACCATTTCCTCCAGCAGATGACCAAGCTTTTCAACAATTTGACACAAATTATTCTCCTTTCACTACCTCAATGGAAAGCTGGGTTTGTGTCCCATGCTTCTTACTGCAAGGAGCAAAGAAAGCATAAGATGCTACATTCCAAGACAACAAAGCAAGAAAAGAAGAAAAAAGGAATAGGAAAAGTGAAATCATGACAGGAGAACAAAATCCAGCAGATCTGGCCACAGAACCTATTAAAAGCTGAATTAAATCAGTGAAAAAAAAGTCTACTTCTTGTAGTACACCTTCAATGGAAAGCAGATTTTATCCCTACAAGAGCTGGTCTAGGCTCTCTCCACTAGTTCAGTGATATTGTTCATGAGTGATAATAAAAATAACACTCAGTTCAAAGGCACAGAGTGGTACTCACTAGTATGTAGAATGTAGTGAAGATTGGGCTGGAAGTGACCCGGATTTTGGCCCTGGCAGAGGGCAGCTTCCAGAGAAGAAACATAAAGAAAAGCACATTGGGAACCAGGAGCAGAAGATCCCAGTAGCGGACTCTGCAAAAAGTAAATAAAACAGGTTTTATCCCTGATCTTCAGCCTCTAGAAAGGAAGGCACCAGCCCTGATCCCTTCTCAACCAAACTGAGAAACAAACAAAGCTCTTTCCC
>NW_005054317.1:8448032-8451852 GCF_000277835.1 Geospiza fortis
TCCCTTGGTCTAGGGTCAGACCATTTCCTCCAACTCACCTGGACTTCCCAATGTCTTCATAGAGCAGCAGCAGGCACTTGTGCGGCACCGTGATGTTGGTGTCGTTGATCACGTGCGTTGTCATTGGGGAGAGAGTTGTCACATTATCCAGCGCTGTCACCAGGGCAGTCGAATGTGTGATGTTGTCAGACACAGAGAATGTCATCACAGACATCATGGACTGGAACATCCTGTCCTCCTTCTGGTCCAGATCAAACAGAGCAAGACAACCACAGCAGAGGAAAAAAGCAATATTAAATCAGTTGTGAGTCACAGCTAAAAAAACACATCCTTGACATTAAGCCCCTGCACAACTGCTTCCTGCTTGGTACAGCCAATTATCATCATGTCAAAGACTGTATGACACAATGAAATGCCACCTGCCCTGTCTGCACAGCCATTAGGGTGGTCAGTACAAAACCACACTTTGATATCAGAGTAACAAGCACCTTCAAATGGTGCTATGTGGGATTAAATTTTGTCAATCTTGGAGCTTCGGCAGATTCCTAGAAGAAATCAAGACTCAACAGCAATGTATGGCATCATCAGATAGAGACAAAAACCCTACTTTACCAGAACATTTATTCTTAGTCCCAAGATCAAGAAGTGATAGCCAATAATTTGATTTCATACTGCAAAAAAAAGATGAAGGTCCCTCCTAAAACCCTATTGCTGTTACCAACTCTGAAGTCTGAGAGCAGGGAGAGCCTCACATACGCCCACCTAAAGGAACTGTACACTTTTACCTTTCAAACCCAACACTGGCAAAAACCAACATGCAGCATTCTTTTTCTAACCCTCGGCAAGACACCAGAACGATTCTATTTTTGAGCAACTCTCTTCCCACCCTAGAGTAGAACCCTGACTGTTAAGGTACTTCAGTAGCTACAAG
The DNA here is from genome assembly GCF_000277835.1 of Geospiza fortis. Taxonomy (NCBI): domain Eukaryota; kingdom Metazoa; phylum Chordata; class Aves; order Passeriformes; family Thraupidae; genus Geospiza; species Geospiza fortis. Next base: position 8,448,964 of record NW_005054317.1, read on the forward strand.
CTGAATACAAACACAGGGTCCAATCAGCCCTCCTGATAATTCCCAAAAGAGAGATCACAGACAACCCACAGATGCAGAAATGATAAATCTCTGACAGCCAACATCTTAAAGATGCACATTGCCAGGGATAGCACTTAAACAGTCTGCGTGTTATAGCTAATCCAGGATTTATTTTTTTTTTTAATCTCCCTATTTGACTCCAGCCCTGACTTGAGTGGTGAAAACTGACAGCCCCCATGACACGGCTCAGAAGGTATTTTCCCTTAGAGGTTCTGAGTGAGTCACAAGCTGGAAAGCAACAGCACAGCCCTGTGTCATCTGCTGAGCTTTCAGAGTTCAGTAGCACCTTCTTCAGAGACTTGCTTGAGACTGTCAGTCATAGGATCTTCTTTCTCTTTCTTCAGAGACTGACACTCTTCCCAGGTTCTCTAAGGGGCAAGGGAATCATCCCATCCTCAGCCAAGAAACCTTCCCTTGGATTCACCCCTGCTGACAGATACTCCCCGAGCTGGGATGTTCTTTTGTGACTGCTGTATGCTGTGCTGCACGAGAGGAACCACAGTAAATAAACAGACAGATCTGGAAGGAGCAGCTTTGCACCAAGATGGCAAAGTCTGGGCCAAAAAATTCTACTTCTAAGTAGAGATTCCAGCAAATGACCTTCACATTCCAAACTTGTCTCTGGAAATGTCCTCTCTTCCCTCCAGCTACTCATTTCTCTGAACTGCCAAGAGAAGAATTTTCTCTAAACAATTTTGCTCTGCTCTCCTCCTCTGTAACACCACTACATGTCAGTAGAGCTGAGGTCAAGAACAGTCACATTTGCCAGCACGGAAAAATTTCGACATGATTTTTTAAAAAGCTGGGGAAAAGTAAAGAAGAACCTCACAGACCACGGGCAGAATAACATTATCAACTGTGAACCATCACAACCTCCCAGGAGCTCTTCTGGGACAAAGAATTCCATCTGCCTGTCACACTGAAAAGAGCTCAAGTATAAAGCTGTGAGATTTACATTAGCAAAATAACTTCTTATGAAAAGAGCAAGCAGGCTCCATTATTTTTTGCCAGAAGCCACCACTATCACACAACAGCAGCTGCTGATAAGGAGAGGAGTTGGCCACATGTAACAGAAGTCCAGTCACGAGGTTTCAAAGGGCAAAGCAGAATCAAGCTCACCTCTCAGCCAGGCTGCTCACTACAGCCTGGTACTTGTATTCTTCCTCCCCACATAAAGTGTACACAAAGCAGAGCAACAGAACAGCCAATGTGATAAGAGAGGGCAGCCAAGGCCACGAGACAGACAGCACTGTGGTCATGCTTTTCCAATAGCTAAGGCCTACAGCAAGGATGTGGAGAACTGGCACACTCCTGTCCAAAGCAACAGCAAAAATCCCACAGCAACAGGACCAGGAATTGATGGAAAGGATCCAACTAGGGATCAGCAACGCTGCTCCTTTCAGCCCACTGTCCTTGCCCTGTCTAGTCCTAAATAAGTCCAGTCAGCTGAGCATATCCAAGAGTTCACTCACCACACCCTGCCTCCGTGGGACTGCCTGCTTCAGCCAGCCCAGCCCATGGGGGGTAAAATCACCCCAGAGCCACGTGGAAAGAAACCAGTGCTGCTGTCATGGTCTCCCCTTTTCATACAGCAGGCAGCTCTGTACACCAGAACACAAAATAACATGTTGTTCTACACTCCAGATGAAGTCAGGCTGATTTGGTGAAGGCCAATTCTTCAGTGCAGGCCCTGGACACGCTGCATTCAGACTAAGAACATGGGCATGATTCCTGGGCTGCAGTGACAGAGCACTGGGAAGGGCTCTGCTGCACCTTCAGGGAAATGCTATCTCACCAATGCATACTGGTCCTTGAATCATGGCACTGTAACAGTATCAGAGCTCAGTGAAATTCAGACCTCCCATCACTGGCAATTGTCTGTTCTTTCCAAGCGCACCGACAGAAAGGTGAATTACAAACTGCACAAGTTGCACCTGTAATAAAAAATCAAAACTTTTCTGTCTTTCAGCAAGCAGCATCAGAAAGTCTCTTAAGTACAGATCATGAGAGGTTTAAGACTGCTTCTTATGATGCTGTATTTGTGCAATAAAAACTGCACTGACCTGCTCAAATAATGTAACTGTTACTTCAGTAACTTAAATTCTTAAAAATACCCCAGAACACTAGATGTAAAAAAAAAAAAAACAAAAAAAAAACAACAAACCAACAAATAACCCCACTACCAAAAAAAATAGCCTTTTTTTTCGGTTCTCTCCCTTCCTTTTTAAGAAATCACTTCAACCCTCCCTTTTGGTCACAACAGTTGCATTTTTCATTTCACTCTTAGATTTTAAGACAGGGTTTTTCCCTCAGTAATTGAGGCGCTCCCTTCCAGTTTCTCTCTCACATCTCGTTCTGAAGTAAGCTTAAAAAGAAAGGAACTGCAACGAGGAAAAAGGAAAAATACCGAAAGCAGAAGTATAAACAATAAGCCCAAACCCTCAGAGACAGAGGTCCATGGCCCAGAGGTGGATTACAGAAATGAATATCCCGGGGTTTTTTCTGTTTTGGTTTTGATTCCTGTGGAAGGCGGGGGCACAACACGCAAGGAAAGTAGCAGAGCGCGGTCACTCGGTTCCAGCTGCCGAGGAGGCGCCGCCGGTCTCACAGGCACAGCCGAGCCCCGCTGCAGTTCCAGCCCAGCCTTCAGCTGCCCAGGGCTGCCCCGGAGGCTCCGGCCATGGGGCTCTAGGAGGCCCTCGGAGGCCCGTGGCCCCGCCGCCCCGCTCTGAGGCGCCGCAGTGTCGCTCCCTCGCTCGCTCCCTCGCTCCCTCCCTCCCTCCCTCCCTACTGCCTCCCTCCCGCGGCCCCGCTCCACCCTACCCACCG
>NW_005054317.1:8451864-8455888 GCF_000277835.1 Geospiza fortis
CGCCCCCCCGCCACAGCCGGGGCTTGTCGGCCGAGCCCAGGGGCGCTATTGAGAGACGGTCCCCGAGAGGTCCGCGGCTGGGCCAATCAGAGAGCAGGTCCTGTCAAAGGGCCCGACAGAAGTAGCGGAGTAAGCCAATAGGAAGGGGCGGAAGGCGGGACTAAGGGGGCGGGTCCGCCGCATTTTAAAGGCGCCCCGTCCCCCACACGCCTGTGGGTCGCCAGCCCGGCGGGGAGTGGTGGCGGCGGGCAGGGAGGTGACCCCGGGGCTGGGCGGATCCGGCGATCTCGATTCTGTCCTTTCCAGCCCGATCCCACCCCAGAACGAGCGTTCTGCCATCCTGCACCCACCGTCACACTGCTCCGGGCGGCCAGCACGGTACAGCTCCTCTGCACGGCCTCAGGATGCGAGGCAGGGCAGTTAATAATTGAGGGAGATCCGATAATAAGTTCCTGCAGGGGAGAATGATTAACAGCCTGTGAGTTTGGCTTGTGAGGAGAGTTCACAGCTGACTGAAGAAACTCGGCGGAGCTTGGACAGCAGCTGCTAAGGGGAAATGCAATCAATAATTAGCAGGATTTCGAGGTGCCAATACCAGACAGACAAAAGAGACGCTCAGTATCGTAAACAAGGAAGCAACTATGACAAATGAGCCAAGATTTATTTAGTAAATTAAAGGAAATAACCAGCTAAGCACCAGCACGTTATTCTCAGCAGTAAGGGCTGACTGACAGAGAAGTTTCAAGGAGAATGGTTTTTATCTGAGTCATTGCAAGGACTGCAGGACACATTCTGGCATGGGTTTCTACCTGTGCCTCCCCTGTGGCTGCAGGGTTGGCCTCTGTAGGAATGAAAGGCTTTTGCCACGCTGAAGTTTGCTCTACAGAGCCTACATCTCTATAGAAAGTTCCCTACCTTGGTCAAGTTTGCAGGTTCTGCTCTAGCAAACACCATACACAGAGGGTTCCAGGCCCTCCTCACACACAGATAGTGCTTGATCCTCTTCTTAGGTCAAATTTTCCAGCTACTTCTCATGAAAGGGTTGTACCTGGAGACTTGCCTGCTTCAGCCCTATTCTTCTGATTTTCCACTGGGTTGAAACAGGTTTTCATGCTGGTGTCATGCCTTTGGAATGACATCTGGAGAAGCCAGTCCTTAGCTTGTCTCATTTCACACTGTCGTTCAGGTTAATGATATGTTGCAATATTTTGACACATTCCATTTATGGATCCAACACGACAGGAAGATCTCTGAGTTACAGAAGGGACACTTCTGTTTAGAGAGAGGTGGAGTGTTTCTGCCTAAGTGCCTTGGTAACAGACAAGTAAAATCCATGTCTTCTCACTTGTAGCCTCAGGCACTAACTAGTTGAATGTGTTACCTCCCACATAACTGTGTCAGAAGGAGAGACTTTGCTTTCCAATCCACCTGCTTTTGCCATCTGATTCAGTCTGAGGCTAGAGCCCAGTATTTGAGACATCAGATCCAAAAGATGCTTCATGGTCAGGAGACTGCTGGGTGCCACTGCAAGGACTGTGGCACTTCAGCTCCTGCCTTTCTCACTGCTTGTGTGAAACAGGAGTTCCTTTGAATTAACCAGCCCTGCCACATGGTGTGGGCAAACATAACTCCCCTCTTCCCACCTCCAAGGACTGCTCCATGGCTTTACCTGCACACATCCTTGCACTTCAGCTGAGCGCTGCTGCTCTGTGCCTCATCTCCAGACAGCACCTAAAGAAGGCAGGGCTCACTCCCTCTGTCCTTGCTGAGTCACTTGGTGTTGCTGGGCTGAAGCAGGACAAGAGATGATGTTCAGGAGCCTTGATACAACCTTGGGGGCCCCATGGAAAGCTGGCACTTGTTGCTGTACCTGCTGCAGCCTGCTGTGCTGTGGCAATCTCACCTGCCTTGCAGGTGCCAGAGGTGGAAGATGCAGACCTGGTGTCCAGGGCAGCATTACACCTTCATGTAGTCACCAAATTCCACTCTTCTGAGACACTTTATGTCTCTCAAATACTCTTTCAGCTTTTATTAGATCAGTCTACTGAACAGGATATTACTTCTGATCTGAAACTGCTTTGCTGTTCAGGTGCTGAGCAGCTGCAGGGACAGATGTGCCTGTCTTGTTTCAGAGCTGTTCTGCCAGCCTACTGATTTCTAGTGCTGGACATAAATTTGCACCACAGGATACCACCTGGACTGCACTCCTGTGTCTCTGCCTTTTTTTTTCAAGGGGAATTCACTCACTAGGGCTCTTCCTGTGCTGCAAGAAGCCACGAGTCTGCAAAATCCTAATTGTATGGTTGGATATTCAGGATTTTGGTGCTCAGGTGAGGTCACGCCAGCGAGCAGCCTGGGCCCCATCTGCATCTCAGCCCTCTCACACCCCCAGCCCATGTCTCTAGTGTAGTAGAAGGAGTTCCATGCATGGCAACAGCCTGATTTTAGGGGTGGTTTCAGCTGCCCAAGCTCAGCTCTTGTCAAAGAGACAGAGCACCCCAGCTCAAGGATAGAACCACTTGTAGGTGGCACCCAAAGTTAGCAGTGAAAACGTGTGCATGGTGTGTCGTCTTCCAGGAAGGACAAACAGAAAATCTGTCTGTCCATCCAGCTGTCTGATGTCTGGAGAGACAGTGGCACCCTATGGTGACACAGGCTCATCACAGTGTGTCATCTGGGCCTTGTCAGACAGGTCCTGGGCTGCCTTCCCTTAAGCCACAGGATCATTTGGGTTGGAAGACTGGACATTAGGAAAGAATTCTTCATTGGAACGGTGCTCAAGCATTGAACAGGCTTCCCAGTGAGGTGGTGGATTCACTATCCCTGAAAATGTTCCCAAACCATGGAGATGTGGTGCTTAGAGACATGTTTTAGTGGTGCACTTGGCAGGGCTGGATTAACAGCTGGACTCCATGACCTTGAGGATCTTTTCCAACTTCATGGTTCTGTGATTCTGTGACCTCTAAGATCATCAAACCCACGGTGGTCTCTAGAAACCTACTAGTGGGGGCATCTTGGGGGTGTCCCTGTGTCTGTTTCACTCCCAGCACCAGCCAGCTCCCTGCCACGTGTCACAGAGAAGAGGCTGAGCCACTCTCCTATTTATATCATGATGCTCCTGCTTTGCTATATTAGTACCAGCCTGAATCATCCAGCTGGGCTCCTGGAAGATCCATTTCAGATTGTCAGCTGCCTCTTCAGTCACTTTTGCTTTGGGGTCTCCTGTTTCAGGATCATTGTCTCACACCCCAGTCCAGCCAAGAGCAGAAATAGCCTGAAACTAAACAGTGATCAGAAACCCTTCAGAGAATGCAGACCTCCAAAATCCAAACCACCTGCTGTTATGCAAGGCCCTGTGGCCTGGAAGGAAGCATTCCATCTCCTTGCCAAACATCAGCTCCATTGCTTGTTTGTCTCTCTAAATTCCTCTTCCAATCTCTATGGGACAGGTGCTCTTCTTCAATTCCTTTCACAAATGGCATTTGATGGCTGCACTGAGCACCTGGAGAGACAGATGTGTCTGTTCTTCAGAAGGGCTCTGATCAGCCCCCTGTTACTTCCAGCACATACAGGCTTGCATTAAAAAAAAAAAAAAAAAAAAAACAAACCCTAAAAAACAATAACAAAAAAAAAAAAAAAAAACCAAAAAAAAACAAAAAAAAAAAAACAAAAAAAAAAAAACCGAAAACCCCCTAAAACAAACAAACAACCCCCCCAACCACAAAATGCCAGAATCTCCTTCCCACCTCCTGTAGTTTCAGCGAGAATCAGAACAAAGACGATTGATCTGGGTGAGTGGCAAACCCGGTCAAGCAAGGCTTGATTTTAGCTCCCAAAGAGGCAACGGCGAGCACGGGAATTCACAGCGGGATCTCTCCCGTGCCTCGGGTTCCCGGGAGGAGGAGACCCCTCAAGCCCAGAGGGAAATGCTTGCTAAAGTTTGTTACTGCCGCCCACCAGCCGCCCGAGCCCCCTTGGCCGGGGATAGCCCTGGGTCCCGCCCTCTCATGCATATTCACAAGGA
>NW_005054317.1:8456001-8467355 GCF_000277835.1 Geospiza fortis
GCGGGGTCGAGAGAGGATTTCGGGGTGGGGGGGACCCTGGGGGCGCTCCCGGCGGTGCTCCCGGAACGCCGGGGGAATTTTCCCGCGTTCCCGGCCCCGGGAGCAGAGAGCCGGGCCGGGGCACGATCGGACCCTTTTCCTCCGCTCCGGCTGCGCTGCGAGGGTAGATTTACCCCCATCTCCTCCCCCTACCCCAACCATAGGTTTCCATTGTCTTTTGCAAGGAGGGCTAATTATTATAACTCACGGGCGGTCCATACACCCCCCTTCTGACGGGCACAGGCCCCTGGCGGCACTAGCCCCCTCTCCTCTGCCCTCACCCTCCCTCCTGACCCCGCAGGATTCCTCCGAGTCGCAGGCAGCGGTGACCAGCCCCGTGCGGAGCTCCCGCCGCGGCGATGCCTTCACGTCCAGCCCCGGTCGGGATCTGCCCCCCTTCGAGGATGAGTCCGAAGGGCTCCTGGGGACCGAGGGGCTCCCCGAAGAGGAGGAAGAAGGGGAAGAGCTCATTGGGGAAGGGATGGAAAGGTAAGAAAATCGTTCTGGGGGGCTGTGTCTGGCGATGGGATGCTGGGGATGTCAGTACAGCCAGCGACATGGAGGGAGCTCTCAGGACTTGTGGGATCCCTCTGCTGCGCTGGCAGGTGGGGTGACAGGGCTGAAGAGCTGCTGGGCAATGGGGGAAGGTCAGAGCATGATGTCATTTGAGTCCTGGGAGAACTGAGTGAAGTACCATCATGGTCCTGGCTGGGTAAACCAGGATCTACCTGGATGTGTGATGTGCATTCAGCCCAGCTCTTTACTTCTGCAGGCATGAATTTTGATGTTGTTTTAATCAGCAAGGTCTGCCAGCAAACTGAACTTTACAACACAAAGGCTCGAATGCTAGCATTCCTAACTGGTGGTGCTGGAGCCCTTTGCATTCCTAACCATGGTTCTGGAGCCCTTTGCATTCCTAACCACGGTGCTGGAGCCCTTTTACTGCAGGGCATCTTCACCTGGGAAGTACCTTCCTGCTCAGCTCTAGTCTGTCTTGCTGCAGAGCAACTGTCCTGACATCTGCCCAGCAGAAGCTGGAGAAGGGCTGCAGAGTTGCTTGCCTGGCCTGATTCCCTGCTCTGTGTGTGTAGGGACTACCGGCCCATCCCAGAGCTGGATGTGTACGAAGCAGAGGGCCTGGCCCTGGATGATGAAGATGTGGAGGAGCTGACTGCCAGCCAGAGGGAAGCTGCCGAGCGAGTGATGAGGCAGCGGGACCGCGAGCTGGAGCAGGGCATGGGCCGCATGAGGAGGGGGCTGCTCTACGGTAGGTGCAGTGAGCTGTACCACCCTGGGGATTGATAACCTCACCCTTGGGGGGAGCTGGGCTCTCTACTCTCAGGTTAGTAGAGAGGTCTCTAGAGCTTCAGTGTGCCTGGGCTCTTAATGAAATCACTGGCTGTGGGCTCAGCTGGATTCCCCAGAGCAGGTTCCCTTTCCTTTGGGTTTCCTGGGAGCTCATTTGGTGTCCTTCTGGTCACTGCTGAAATAAATTTAGCATCCTGGACCTGTATCAAAGGGTTGGAATTCTACCAGGCTGTGCTGTAGAGTTTGTTGGTGTTGGTGCTCCTGTACAGACTTTTGTGGGCTGGATGGAAGGGCCTTTGATGCACTTTCAAGCTCATTCCTTGGTCAGTGCATTAATAGACTTGAATGTGTGCTGTTGCATACAAGTCTTCAAATTCACACCCTTAAAGTCCTGGCTATATTGTGGAAGTTATAGGACCAAGTCTAGAACTGGATTTAGGCTGGGCCTGGGATGTCTCTTGGTTTGTATCCCAGGCTGTGACCTCTTTACTTGCACAGCCTCTGCATTCCCACTGTGACTAATCCATAGAGTGGAATGGGAATCCCAGATCCTGAGCAGTTTTTCCTCCCACCCCTAGACAGTGACGATGAGGACGAAGACCGTCCTGCCCGGAAGAGGCGGCTGGCAGAGCGGGCTGCCGAAGGCATGGAGGAGGAGGATGAGGACATGATTGAGAGCATTGAGAACCTGGAGGACATGAAAGGGCACTCAGTGAGGGAGTGGGTTTCCATGGCAGCGCCCCGGCTTGAGATCTATCACCGCTTCAAGAACTTCCTGAAGACCCACGTGGATGACCATGGGCACAATGTCTTCAAGGAGAGGATCAGTGACATGTGCAAAGGTAGGGCTGGGTCACTGCAGGCTCTCTCATTCTTTATGTGGGTCACGGTACTTTGTGGTGATCCAGTACAGAGGTGGGTATTTGCTGCCTGCCCTCTTTGTTCCAGACATTGAATCAGCACTTCAAGAAAGACTGATGCTGATGGAGATAAATGAATAATGGAAACATGTCTAGTGTCTTCTTTGATTCTGGCTGACTAATTAGAAGGCCCCTCGTGTCTGCTCCTCATTAATATTCATTTCGTAGAAATGCTAGCAGAAGAATATGTGGGGCAGCAGACAGTGGTCTGCAAGTTTGTGATCTGAAAGAGACAACAATTGCTTGCTGTCTGCACCAGTTACTTTCTCACACTGGGAACTGCATTATCCAGCAAGGGGACACAAACAGACCTTGTGACTTTGGAAACCGTGTCAGTGTTGTGGCCTTGTATTCTGACTAGGCACTGCCAGAAGAAATGGTCATTAACGCTGTCATTGATGAGTTTTAAAAGCAGAAATTGTCGCATCTAGGAACAGCTCATGTAGCTGTACTTGTATTTATTCTTTATATTGAGCAGAAGCTTTAGCAGTGGAACAGGATCAATTTTGTAAAGCTAGGAAATAAAAGGCACTTGTCTCATCCATTTCCACGAACATAAGACACAGGAGGTTTGTTGCCAACCATTCAGCACACATAATGTCTCTCCTATTAACTTCTGTTTCCTGGAGGTCTCTGAGAGAATTGTATATTGGGCTGAGGCTTTTGAATTTCAGGAACAGTGAGCCTGGGAAGTATCTATGCAAAACTGGAGAGGAACAATCACAAGCTTGGTACTGATAAAGAATTTTTTAGAGAAATAAATTTAAAAATGTTTTCCACCCATTTTCAAATTGTTAATCTCTAAACTTTGGAGAAGGTGCAGCAGTTAATCTCTTAACTGCAGCCTGCAAGATACAGGCTTGTATGTTCTTGTTATCCATTGCAAACTCCTTGAAGAATGAACAGGCTGAAATTGCAATTCACCCCATCTTTTTTTCAAGAGAACAGAGAGAGTCTGGTGGTGAACTACGAGGATCTGGCAGCCCAGGAGCATGTCCTTGCTTACTTTCTGCCTGAGGCCCCAGCAGAGATGCTGAAAATCTTTGATGAAGCAGCCAAGGAAGTGGTGCTGGCCATGTACCCCAAGTATGATCGCATTGCTCAGGAGATCCATGTCCGTATCTCCCACCTCCCTCTGGTGGAAGAGCTGCGGTCACTCAGGTGAGAGCAGAGCTACCAGCAGTGGCTGTGGGGCTTGCTTTAGGCTTTGGGGTGCTCAGGACTCACCTGAGAGCTAAACCTGTGGGTAAGTCTAACAGGATAGCTGAGCTTAGCACAGGGAGAAATCATACTAAGGGTGAACTGTAAGCATCCCTGAGTTAAACTTGTGCCTTACAGCAGGAGTATTTCTGGAGGATGTTTTGCCTTCTGGTGCCTGCAGGCATCCAGCATATCTCTGTCTTTCCTCAGGCAGCTGCACTTGAATCAGTTGATCCGGACCAGTGGAGTGGTGACAAGTTGCACAGGGGTCCTGCCTCAGCTCAGCATGGTCAAATACAACTGCAGCAAGTGCAACTTCATCCTAGGACCCTTTTTCCAGTCACAGAACCAGGAGGTGAAACCCGGTTCCTGTCCGGAGTGTCAGTCTCTTGGCCCATTTGAAATCAACATGGAAGAGGTAAGAGACTGTGCTTGCCTGGATGAGAGTGACTGCTCATCCTGCTGCACTGCTTGTTTCTCACTGCCCTGCTTTGACTCCCACCCTTTGAACAGCTTGCTGTGGCTAGAAAGGTCTTCTATATCCAGGGGGCTGTGAAGATAGGTCTGTTTGAGCTCTTGACCTGCTCTTGACTCAGTTTATAAACAAAAAGTAATTTATTGCCACACTGTAGGTGTTTGGACTGAATCTTTTGCCACAATCATCTTTGTGTTACACAGTTACTTATTTCTATTTTAGAAATGCAGACACATGCTGTCCAGATCTCCTTCCCAGTTAGGTCAGTCTGTCCTGATCTGTCAGCTAAGGAAACCAGTGAGCAAAATCACTGATGTGGAACTTCTGAGTTTCATTCTTTGCTTTGACACCTTTAACCATCACAAGTGGAGCATTCTTCTCTCAGGAACTGGTCTGCTATTTGGATGGCCAAACACTGTGGAGACTAAACCACGGTGGTGAGATGCAGCAAAGTGCTTTCCTGTCCCCACTATTGCCTATCACACCCTGGAATTGCTCCTCACAACCTCCATCCTCCCATGGCCATAATTTTCTAACTGAAGTCTAGGAATGGCCCTTCTCTTGAGGTGCCTGGGAAGAGCCATGCTGGTGCCTGCTGGAGCAGCTGGGTAACTCTGATTCTGTTGCTGCAGACAGTGTATCAGAACTACCAGCGCATCAAGATCCAGGAGAGCCCAGGGAAGGTGGCGGCGGGCAGGCTGCCCCGCTCCAAGGATGCCATTCTCCTGGCTGACCTGGTGGACAGCTGCAAGCCAGGAGATGAGATTGTGAGTACATTGCTCAATTCTCAGGAGAGCACAGGGTATTTTTAAATTCTGACAGTGACATCATGGGAATATCTGTGGGGATGGGGGTGTTGTCCTTGGATGCATTTGAGCCTTACCTTAGAATGGAAGAGGGGCTGTTTTGTACTGTGCAGGCACTGACAGAGCATTTCCTGCTTCCCAGGAGCTGACAGGGATCTACCACAACAACTATGATGGCTCCTTGAACACTGCCAATGGGTTCCCAGTGTTTGCAACTGTGATCCTGGCCAACCACATTGCCAAGAAGGACAACAAGCTGGCTGTTGGGGAACTGACTGATGAAGATGTGAAAGTGATTGTGGGTCTATCCAAGGACGAGCAAATTGGGGAGAAGGTGGGTCAGCCTCAGATATTCCTTCTTTTCCTGTTAGTTTGCCATCACCTGGCAGCTGGATCAGAATGTGATGAAATGGGTCAGCTGGCCAAACAGTGGTTAAAGGAACCCAGAAATCCCAGTTCTCTCTGAATGGTCTTCTGTAGCTCTCAGACAGCTGTTAGTGAGAGTCAGTTATAGGAGGGAAGTAAATAAGGAACCTCCCTTGTATCTTTGAAGGTAAAATTTTCTGCTTCTCCCTTTGCTTCTCTGAGCCTTCTACATCACAACAGGGCTAGAAGACAGGTGAGACACACTTAGACAGTGCTTATATCTGATCAGTTTTCTGTCTCTGTATTTTAAAAGCCAAGTGGCAGAAGTGTTCTGTGAGGCCAGTGACTGCATCTCCAGTCCCCTAAAGGGGATATTATTGCTTAGCTTATGTTGTGGTAGAGATTTTAGCTTTGCTTCCTTCATATGCCAAGACCTGAATCCAATACTTGAAAGAACAAGCTCCTGGATTGCTGCATGTTCAACATCACTTGGGTCAGATTTAATTTCTCTAATTAAATTTGCTTCATTGCCTGGGCTGTGCTGTTTTTACAGTGACTGCTGTTGCAGTGGATGCAGCAGCTTCAGTTGGGCCAGGAGTGTTTTAACAGGAGTAGTCTCCAGCATCAGATTATTTTCAAAATACCCTTGAGGAAACAAGCCAGTTGTTTGTAATATTTGTCTATGACAACAATTCATGTGTGGCATACCCCATTTGAGCACTGGCATGTGCAGGGAGTCAGCCTCTGATCAAGGTCCCCAGCTTTACAAGAGCTGATAACAGGCACTGTGGTGTACTTTGTGTAGAACAGGGTTGTGGAGGCAGTGGCAGCAGCTTCCAGCACCAGACTAAATAATCTGCCATGCCCCAACAGCACCATTTTTGTGAAACTCCTTTAGGCAACAGTCGTGGGTCATCACCTTTGAAAAAGGCCTCACACTGTGGATAATAAAACACTCTTTGGAGACAGCAATATCTTAAGAGTAGCTTTAGATATGGCACCTTGCTGATGTTCATGCAAGATTCTATTCAGAATGGGAACTGGTATTCCCTGGACAACTCCTCTGGTTTCCCTTTCAGATTTTTGCCAGCATTGCCCCATCTATTTATGGACATGAAGATATCAAGAGGGGCTTGGCTTTAGCTCTCTTTGGTGGAGAGCCCAAAAACCCAGGTGAGTGGCTCTTTTATCACACTGAAAACTCTGGTGTGACAGTAGAAATGCTATGACTGAAAACAGCTCCTGTTCCAAACCCAGGCAAGTTTTTATCCCTCCTCTAGGAGGTCATTTAATGCTCCTTCAGAGGTTTGACCTTCTGGCACCTTGATTTGTTATCATCTCCTTAGAAGGATTTGTCAACAAGGTTAGAAAGTCTGTTATACAAAGATGACTGCCTCCAAAACTGACTTTCTTTCCCCCTCAACTTTCCTGTAAGCTGGTTGCCATGCCTGCTGGTTGTCCTCTCTTCAGCTTTGTGGTGCTCAGGGCAGGGTTGCTGCCAAGCCATGCACTCTGCTGCCACATGGTTTTCCCATTGCTTTTGTAGGTGGCAAACACAAAGTTCGTGGCGACATCAACGTGCTTCTGTGTGGAGACCCTGGTACTGCAAAATCACAGTTCCTTAAATATATAGAGAAGGTGTCAAGCAGAGCAATTTTCACCACTGGCCAGGGTGCTTCTGCTGTGGGCCTCACAGCCTATGTGCAGAGGCACCCGGTCAGCAAGGAGTGGACTTTGGAGGCAGGAGCCCTTGTGCTGGCTGACAGAGGTGTCTGCCTGATTGATGAATTTGACAAGGTGAGCCCAGCTTCATCTCTCTGTGAAGGATTAGCTGTGAAGTGACCAGCTGTGCCTCTGTCCTCTGAGGACGCACTGTAACTCATGGTGACATCTCCCAGATGACCCAAGTAACCTGCAGCTTGCTTAGGCCCTTGCTGGTCCATAGTGCAGTTTCCTGCCTTTTCAGAGCATCTGGAGCTGATTGCCCTTGGTGTATTTGGCAGTGGGGTACAGATATAATTTCACTCTAAATCATTCTTGCTTTCCTGTAGATGAATGATCAAGATAGGACCAGCATCCACGAAGCCATGGAACAGCAAAGCATTTCCATCTCCAAAGCAGGCATTGTCACATCGTTGCAAGCTCGCTGCACCATCGTTGCTGCTGCCAATCCCATAGGTAAGTGCTGAGAGACTACAGGACCATCTCAGGCTCTCAGCATAACTCCACAGCCATGAGAGCTGTGGCCCAGCTTCCCTCCCTCTGCCTGGTTCCTTCAAGCGTGGAGCAGAGATCAAGCAAGCAGGAAAGTCTTCAGTAACATACTGGAGTTCTGTCCTTCTGCAGAACTCCAGCCTTGGGGCCTGTTTGACCTGGATTAATTATTGTTATTATTATTGACCTGTGATGCAGGTGGGCGATACGACCCGTCGCTGACGTTCTCGGAGAACGTGGACCTGACGGAGCCCATCATCTCCCGGTTCGATATCCTGTGTGTGGTGAGGGACACGGTGGACCCAGTGCAGGTAGGGGCTGTGCCAGGAATCAGCATGTGCTGGGCCCCAGTGCTGCTGTTGGCATGCTCAGCTGCAGCTGCCCATTGACGTTTTTCTGTCCACTGGATGTGCTCAGTGTCTGTTGGTGCTCTGCTCTCTCGCAGGATGAAATGCTTGCCCGGTTCGTTGTTGGCAGCCATGTCAAGCACCACCCAGGCAGCAAGGAGGCAGTGAATGGGGACACTAATGAGGTCATCCTTCCCAACACCTATGGGGTTGAACCCATTCCTCAAGAGATCCTGAGGAAATATATCGTCTATGCCAAAGAGAAGGTCCACCCCAAACTCAACCAGATGGACCAGGACAAGGTGGCCAGGATGTACAGTGACCTGAGGAAGGAGTCTATGGTGAGAATACTGACAAAGGGAGGGAAGAACTGTATGTATCTAGACTGCAGATCGGTCTGAGACTGTTCCAGCATATGTTGACACATTCTTGCCATTCCCATCACAGAAGTCTGTGCCACTGTTCTGTGAGAGACAGGCAGATCCTGCAGTGTCTGCTGAACAGATGATTCTTCATCTAAGTGCAGGGTCTCATCTGTTGATGATGTGTGGACTGATGGACAGGACACATGTACAGTGCCTGCCATGGCAAAGTCCTTTTGTTGTCACCCAGTCTGGCAGGCCTGCAGGAAATGTTTGCATTCACTCAGATCCACATGCTCCTGGTGTACATTACAGGGAGCCATTATCTGTAGAAATGCCCTTTTCTTTTGTCAGTGGGATATGTCTCAGGCTCATTTCATGCTCTCCAAGTGAAAGAGGAATTTGTTGAGGTGTGAGGGAGATTTTTTGGAGCTTGGGAAATCTATACCTGTTTTGATTGGCCTTTTCTTTCTTTAACTCCTAAAATTTACTGGAGGAAACAGGATTGCTAATCTTGGAAAGACCCTAAACAGTGTCACAGAGCGACCCCACAACATCTCCTTACACTGTGCTGAATTCAGATGAGCAGGGAAGCTGTGCCAGGCTGTGTGGCCATGCCAGCAGGTGGCAGAGCCTCCTTATCCTGAGTCACCCTCGGAGGTGCAGAGAGCTCCTGCAGTGTGAAAGGAGCTGGGCAGAAGGCACCTGTCTTGCCCCTTCAGTGCCGTTTTTCCGCCTCCCCCAGGCCACGGGCAGCATCCCCATCACGGTGCGGCACATCGAGTCCATGATCCGCATGGCCGAGGCGCACGCCCGCATGCACCTGCGCGATTACGTGGTGGAGGACGACGTCAACATGGCCATCAGGGTGATGCTGGAGAGCTTCATCGACACGCAGAAGTTCAGCGTCATGCGGAGCATGCGCAAGGTTGGTGTCATCTTATTGCAGGGATTCTATACTGGTGTCTCCTTATCATGATAGTTTCACACCTTCTTGGTGTTTTTCATGGGCAGCTGCTCAGAGCACTGACTCCTTCTTCTCACAGCAGCCAACTGACTCCAGTTCCCTTCTCAACACCACCCCACTCTTTTATACCCCTCTTCTTCTCATTGGTTACAGCTGTGGCCTGCTAATGTCAGGCCTGTTCGTAATCTTTGATAACTGGCCCAGCTGCAACTCCTTAGGGGTAAGATTACTTTCTACACTATCTTTATTTTCTTATATTCTATCCCCCTACACAAGGTGGGCACCACCTGAGCTGGGGGCGGCAGCTGCACCCAGGGCCCACAGGTTCAGCTGCAGCTCCTTGTACTGCCCTGGCTGTGGGAAGAGACTTCGTGCTCTGCAGGGGTTTGTCCTGTGGAGACAGGCACTGAGCCTGTGTAAGTACTGTGGGTCTGAAGTGCCAAGGAAGTTCCCTGTCTGACCATCCAGGAGCAGTCACACTAACACCACCTGGGACCAAGGCCACTTCACAGCTACACACACCACACTCACAGTCAAACAAGGTTTCCTTACCAGCTTGACCCCAGGTTTTCCTGTAGCAAAGTCTCAAGCATCTGGATACTTAAAATAATTCAGTCATTGTGCAATAACAGCTCAAGCTGGGTGCCTTTGAGGAGGGACCCCAAACAAGGCACTGTTCCATGACTGCACCTCATTAGTGTGTGATGAGGCAATGGCTTTGTTGGGTCTGAGAAGGAAGTGTACCTTGAGCTTCTGACTAGGAAGCACTGCCATGTCTATTCTTTTTTGACACCTTCCCTGTTATTTTGGCACGGGGCACCTGCTGCTGCTGCCAGGTGATCAAGACAAGCAGGCAGTTTGTTTCTTCACGTTTTTATTGGGCTCTCAGGGTACAGTTAGCCACAGGACAGCACTCACTGTGGGTTAGTGTGCAGTCTGCCCTGCTCTCTGAGTAGCAGGGGCTGGCTCTGAACAGCTCTTGGCTGGCTGCACGCTGGCATTTATCCACTGTTGAGTGTCTGCCCTCTGTCTGGACGACTCGTGGCCTCTCTCTTTGGCCTCAGCCAGCCAGCCAAGTATGAGCGTCTGCTGGGGAGGCACAGGGCAGTCCGGGTTAAGGGAAACTGCTCTGTGCCTTGCCCAGGGCCAGCCCTCCCATGGCTGTGTCCCTGTGGGCAGCACAGCTCCACTGCAGTGCACTGCTAGCCCCCAAGAGGCACCAGCCCCCCTACAGAGATTCTAGATGTGAATAAAAGCAGAGGAGTTGTGGCTGTCAGTTGTGGCAGCTTGGCACGGCCACAGTCACTTGAGATACACTAAGGGCACAGGTGACAGCAGTGTCACTTGGTTCCCTGTGTGCTCTGTGGCTGGAGGGGGTTGGCTGGTGCTGGGCACTGCAGTGTGTCACTGCTCTGATCCTCATGGCTCATGTCACCCTCCCTGCCAGACTTTCTCCCGCTACCTCTCGTTCAAGCGAGACAACAACGAGCTGCTGCTGTTCATCCTGAAGCAGCTGATTGCAGAGCAGGTGATGTACCAGAGGAACCGCTATGGAGCCCAGCAGGACACCATCGAGGTCCCCGAGAAGGACCTGGTGGACAAGGTATGGGCTTAGAGCCAGCTGCCTCTGGGACTGCTTCATGCTCTCTCTGCAGCCTCAGAACCAGAGGCATTCTGAGGCTTCTGACTTCCCTTCCTGCATTATGATACTATAAAAAAGACTGGTGTTAATCAATATAACCCAGATTCAGGATTGTCTCCTCTGCATCTGCTCCTCTTGTTTTGAAGTTCTGTATTCTTCCCTCTCTGTTCTCATACACCCCCATAAAGCTTTGGGGTTGGAATGGTAAATCCTTTTGCAGGTGAATGAGAACTCAAGTTCCCTGGTATCTGCATTTGAAGAAGCAAAAAGCAGAGAAATCTATGTGTATGAACTTTTCCAATCCTTCCTGAGGCTAGCTTGCCTCCTCAATGCATCTTCATGCTCGTCCAAAGGTTACACTTCTGACTTGGCCTTTCTGTGCAAAATAGTGACTTTGCTTGGCACTAAAGCAGCGTGGTTTAGTGCTTTTCTGCTCTTTGCATCAGATGTGCATGGTAAATACTTCCAAAGCCACACCTTGGTGTTGCCAGGCTGAACACTCCCAGTCAGATGTGTCCCTTGCAAAACTCTCCTGCTGGATGAGGTTTTGGGTACTTTTGGATAGGAGTTACATTCTGTCTCTGCTGGAAGTAAAAGGACGAGCTGAGAGCAGGCAGATGCTGAGCCAGCATCCTCTCTTGGCTCAGCTCAGCACTGCCAATGCTCCTTCCTCCTGACCTGCAGTCTGCCCTGCTACTGCAGCTCTGG
>NW_005054317.1:8467403-8471569 GCF_000277835.1 Geospiza fortis
TCTACTGTGGAAAACCACATGGTTCTTACTTTGATTAAATAAACATTTACCTCTCCCCTTTTCCTCCTCCCAGGCTCGGCAGATCAACATCCACAACCTCTCAGCCTTCTATGACAGTGAAGTGTTCAAGATGAATCGGTTCAGCCGGGATGTGAAGAGGAAGCTGATTGTCCAGCAGTTCTGAGGCTGGAGCAGAGCCTGCCACATGCTCCTGTGAGATGAGGCCTCCATCTTCCAGCCCTCCAGGATGCTGCAGAGATCCTGAGCCAGAGAGACTAGGCTGCACATCCTCTTGCTTGCTCCATGCCTTATGGATTAAGGGAGTGCTGAGCTGCTGAAGACCTTGTGAATAGAACAGAATTAAGTAGTTAAATGCCCTGTCAAGTCTGTTTAGCAACTTTGTTCGCTATTTTGCCTTGTAGCTAAGCACAGCAGGGAGAGAATTGCTGGCCATGTACATGACATGTTTTCTGTTTGTTTGTCACTAGCTGTTACGGGCTCCTCTGCAGGAGGGACCAAGTGGGAGCATTTGGAAAGCATTATCCATCCCCCTTGGATTGCAAGCACCCTCAGGGATTCTCTGTTCCCATCTCTGGTGACTGTACAGCCTGATGGGTGATAATTGAAACTGCATTCAACTCTCCATGAACCAGCAGCCAGCCTCTGCTCCAGGCCTTTGTGCCTGACACTTGACATTTCCCCAGGTGCCCACATGGGTTGACCTTGTGCTTGGTTTCTGCAGGGTAGGAGGGGGGAGACAGGGGAAGCTAAGAACTGAAATAAAACATAGCTCTTTCTGATCTTAATGATCATCTGTTTGGGCACTGGAAACTCCTTCAGGACCTGCTGGGGAATCTCCAGAATCCAGAGTGGAGAGGCTTCCCTTGCCTTAGTGGATGTTATCTCTGTGTAGCTGTCAGCAGGTGTGAATTTACAGCTGAATCCATGTGCTACCTTTGACACCTAAACTGAACACCCTCTCTCACACCCATTTGTTGAGGGTGAGGTTCCCATGGTGCTGGTTTTGGGCATGGCAGTGGAGGAGGCCTAAGCTGGATGTGTTTATGGAGGACAAGATGGGCTCAGTGTTCACATGCAATTTTCTTAGTGTGGGTGTTTTAAATACATTTGTTTTTCAATACTTCTGCATTTCCTCTTCTGGTAACTCCTGCCACCAAGAGTGGAAGGAAGAGCTTAAGTGAGCAGCCTGGATGCTGTGAGCTGCTCAGCAGTTTGTGGGGTTAGGTTTGGGTACAATCACATCTCATGTTTGCTCTTCAGGTTAGTAGGAAGGGCCAGTGCTGGCTCTCAGCTGTAGCTGAGACATCTGTGGACTGATAGCAGGACACTTGCCCTGGACCAGGCCCACCAAGGACCTGCCTGCAGTGGTTCCTTCCCTGTCTGTTTATGTTTGTATCCCATTGTGACTGTCCCATCACAGTATTTCCCACCTCCCTTCCTTCACACACTTGGGTTAGACAGCCTTGATTTGCCTTGGCTGCCACTTGGATTCCAGTCTGGGAGAAGCAGTTACCCCTCTGCAGGACACAGCTGAGCTCTGCAGTGAATGTGCTTTTTCCTGGCTGGAGCTGTGGGACCTTGTGGCATCTCCAGCCTGAGCTGAGGAGAATTTGTGAGCTGGCTGCTGCAGTTGTGTGCTGGCCAAGCAGAGGTGTCCCTGGCTGTCAGCACTGGCACCGTGGGGTTTGTCACAGGGATGTGTGTGCTTGTGTGTGTCCTCCCAGCCTGGAGCCAGCAGTGCCTGAGCCCTGCTGGGGGCTGAGCACATGACTCTCAGCCTGAAACTGGCTCTGTGGGTTGCCTCCTCTGGCTGCCAGCTCCCTCCTGTGTATTTGTTTAACTGTTTTGGCTGTTTTTTTCCCTTCCTACTGGGTCTGTGTCTACCAGGGCTTTCTGCAGGCAGCCCATAGAGACACTTGCTGGTATTCCTTCCCTGCCTGAGCAAGCCTTTGCCCCACGGGCCTGGATCAGGTCTGGGTTGGGGATGCTCAAAGCTGCTGTGTGCCTGCACCTGCCTGGTGAGGTCCAGTGTGGTTCCTCAGGGACACAGCTGTTAGCACCTTACCTGAGCTGGATGTGAGGCATCATCACACTCCCAGCATCCAAAACTCCACATCCAGAACTCATCCCAAGAGACGTACCTGCAGCCAAGGAAATCTTGGAAATGAAGCCTGCCTGAATTTTCTGGTTCTGCACACACTGCAGTGCTGTCCAACATTCACCCTTTCTTCCTCCTCTAGAATCACATTTCCAGTAACTCCAAGTGTGGTTTCCTGCTGTGTGAGGATTGTGGACTCTCTGCAGCTTTTGGAACCACTGATTAATTGAATGCCTTTTGTAGAAAGGGGGAGAGCCAGTGGGACACAGACACAGAACGTAAAAGCCTTTGGGATAGGGGTGAAAAATGGCATTTTCCATTCCCTGAGAGCAGGCACAGCTTTGGGAAGAGGCAGGGGCAATGCCCCTGGCCAGCAGGGTTTATTGCTTTTGCTGCGCACTCATTCCTTTTTCTGGCAGCTCATTCCTTGTTGGAATTCCTGAACATTCCTGGTTGGAACATCCCTGGGGGAACACCCCATGGGCGGTGTGCAAAAAGGAGTTTTTTAAGTCCTAAGGCTCGTACCAAAAGACATGTGATCCAGATCTTAGGTCTCCCTGCTGAGGTCCAGGAAGAGTTAAGGTATGGACTCTGACAGCCTAAACAGTGAAAGATTCCCTTCCCTGAAGGTCTTACAGCCTGTTTTGTCAGCCACACTGCAGTATCCATGTCTCCTGCTGCTTTTATAAACAGTAATGAGGGAATGATGCTGCTGTCTAATAATCAAATAATCATTACTCTGTGCTTGGAGGGAAAAAACAGCCTTTGTAACAATGAGTAATGCCATTGCAATATACAGTGTCTGAGCTAGAGATAAACACGGCTGAGAAATAAGCTGCAGCACCAGATTGAAATTCAGCCTGCATATTCTTCAGGACCTTTAGCCCTGGAGATGAAAAGTCCTCCAGCTCTGGGGACAGTGGCTGTTGATCTTGCTTCCCTCCTGCTTTCTGTTTTTTGCTGCCTCCTTTCACCAAGTCCACTGAATTCAGTGAGAAAACACTCAGAAAGCTGAGTAAGACTTCCTTTTGACTTGCCCATCTGGCCATCTCCTTGGCTGTCTGTGTATTTTGGGGTAAATGATGGGCAAAATGGGAGTTCAGACGTGCTGTAAGTACCCCTGTAAGCAGTCTTTTCCATTTGAGTTCCCATAGCATATATTGTGAGTCTGTGAGAATTAAACTAGCAAGATTTTTACAGTCATTTGGTGTGTGTATCCTTCCAGGGTACTTTTCAGCAGTTGCTTAAAGTATGGGGAGCAGATACCACTGTCCCTTATTGCTTTTTGCAATTCTTTTATCTCATGAGGTGCGATAGCCACCCATGTTCTAGGACCACCAGCTTGCTGGCTGAATAGCACAGGCGTAGCTAAAGGGTTTAGACTTTCCTCTTTGCAAATCCGGCGTCTGACTTCATGCCAGTCTGTTAGTTGAAAATTATCAAAATATTTTTGTGAGTTTTCTAATTTTTGGATTAATGCTGGCGGATTTTCAGGGTTTAGTGTCTCATTTTGGGTTGAGAAGTCTGTCCCAAACACTGCGGCGGAGGCGGGGGAGCAGGCGGCGGGGGTGCAGGACGCGGCAGCGGAGGCACACTAGGCATCGGTTGTGCCGGGCTGCGCGCGGCGGAGGGATCTCCCAGTGATGTGGCCGTGCCCGGACCCTCAAGTTCCGGCAGAGGGAGAGAGAGGAAGGATACACGCAAGGCGCTTCAGTCTTAGGCTGCATGGTGCCGTGTGTTGACCCGGTGGCGGCGGAAGTGGCGTGACAGGGCACAGGGATGCCGGCTGTGGCTGGACAGCGGCATGCAGCGGCTCGGAACCGGGAAGCTGTACCGACGCTGCGGCGAAAGCAGTGGAGGATGGGGGCGGGGCCGTGGAGAGATAACTGCTCCGTGCGGCTGATCCCGGAAGCAGCGCTGTGGTTGGATGGGGTGCCGCGGAGTGATATCGCGGGTGCTGGTGGGGTGTAGCAATTGCGCATGCGTGGATTGAGTCCCTGGGTCAGCGTGGAGAGACTGAATGGCGGCTGGCCGCGTGGCGACGGCG
>NW_005054317.1:8471796-8472980 GCF_000277835.1 Geospiza fortis
GGCTGGGCACGGCTGCGGGTACTGGGGCCCTGCGCTCCGACGGGGAGGTGGGCTCGCGTCCCGATCTAGACTCGCGGCAGGAGCAGAGCTAACGGGGGCAACTGCTGCGGGCATCCCCCTTGAGCAAAGAGTTAGACCAGCGCCCGGGAAGCTGGGACCAGCTGCACGGCAGCAATATCCCGGCGAGAGACGCTATTAAAAGCCTATATACCCCTGTGTCCCAAAAGTCTCTTGTGACAGTCGTGCTTTACGGCAGTTTTACGACAGTCACGCTTTACGGCCGCTTTTGCGGCAGTCGCGCTTTACGGCACCTTTCATGACAGTCGCGCTTTACAGCCGATTTTGCGACAGTCGGGCTCTATGGCACTTTAACGACAGCTGCGCTTCACGGCACCTTTTACGACAGTGCTGCTTTATGACCGTTTTTGCGACAGTCGCGTTTTACGACAGTTGCGCGTTACGGCACCTTTCACGACAGTCGCGATTTACGGCTGCTCTTACAACAGTCGCGCTTTACACCACCTTTTACGACAGTGGCGCTTTACGGCACCTTTTACGACAGTAGCACTTTGCGACATCTTTTACGACAGTCGCGCCTTACGGCCACTTTTACGACAGTCGCGATTTACGACATCTTTTTACGACAGCTGCGGTTTACGGCCGCTTTTACGACAGTCGCACTTTGCGACATCATTTACGACAGACGCACCTTACGGCCGCTTTTACGACAGTCGCGATTTACGGCACCTTTTGCAACAGTCGCACTTTACGACATCTTTTTGCGACAGTTGTGGTTTACGGCCGCTTTTGCGACAGTCACGCTTTACGACAGTCGCGCTTTACGGCCGCTTTTGCCACAGCTGTGCTTTACGTCACCTTTTACAACAGTCGCGCTTTACGGCAGTTTTTACGACAGTCGCACTTTAGGGCACTTTACGACAGTTCTGTTTCACGACAGTTTTGCTGTATGGCATTTTACAACAGTTTCGCTTTGCAACACTACGACACTTTACAGCACTTTACCGAACTTTTACAGCACTTCACAGTTTTTATTTTTTTAAATTTCTTTTTAATCAAATTTTTTTAAAGTTATTTTTAAATTTTATTTTTAAGTATTTTTATTTTTGAAAAAATTTTTTTTTTTTTTTTTTGGTGCTGCCCAGACCAGCTCAACCCGGTGATTG
>NW_005054317.1:8474632-8483079 GCF_000277835.1 Geospiza fortis
ACGCCTGGTTCCAGGTGTGGAGATGGCAAGAGACCCCATCTTGGGGGCTGTAGCGCCAAATCCCCAGCATGGGAGATGCTCACAGGCCAGCAGGCAGCCCAGAACAGCTCAGTGTGCCCTGGATTTGGGGTTACCCATTCAGCAGCCATGGTGCTGGGCACGGCTGTGGGGCCAACCCTCATCCTGCTCCCAAGGACACGGCTCCACTGCCCTGACCTGGGGATCACCCAAAACCCCAGTGCCAGAGGCCACAGAGACTGTCCCTGGGGACAGCAGCTGCAAGTGCTTGCACACTGTGCCCAGCTCTGTGGGACCCCACCTACCCTGCTGGGGAAGCTCTGACCTTGAGATAGCAAAACCAGAAACAACAAGGGATGAAACAAAGCTTGTCAAGCAAACTGGTGTGTTTGTGTCAATGAATGTTGGGTACAGAAGGGGGAATAGGCTTTGTGTCATACTGGAGAAATAAAAAATACTTCCAAAACCTTTGCAACCTTGTGAAGCCTCTGCTATGCCTGTAGTGACCTGCAGTTAAATAGGTGGCCAAACATGTCACTGCAAACTGTGAGAGATACACAGGAGTGGGGCAGGACTCCTGATTTTCCCGACTCTTTGCCCTGCTGTTGGACTGGACTGTTAGGCACCATTCAGTTTTACCCTACAGCTTTTTCCTGCCTCCTGTGCTCTGGTCCCACCTCACTTGGCACATGAAGTGAACAGTGGCAACAAGAGAGATGCCGTTGCTGGAGTCAGTTGTTTGTCATTTTGCTCACTCTGCCTCCCATCTCTTCAGCACAAAGGCAGTGTGCCCTCCCACCATTGTGCTGCCAGCACCCAGCAGTGCAATGAATTCCTGCAGCTGCGCCCTCACTCCTGCTGGCATCAGCTGCTCACTGGAGTGTTAATGCCAGTCTGAAGGCATGTTCCTCCTCTCACGGCCACTGAGCTTTTCAGCTTCCCTGGAGCAAGCTTTGGCTGTTGACAGCATCAGGTGTCTGGTCTGGACAGGGGTGCAGATGGGTGAAAACATGCTGCTCTGAGCAGGGGCTGCCTTGCCAGGAGCCATGTTCCTGCTGAAGGTAGGGAGGGTTTTGCTGCAGGGCTCTGGAGCTCAGCAAGCCAAGCCCCACTCATGGAATGAGGAGTTGCTCCCCTGACAACCTTGAGTTGAGCCAAGCTTGTGCACTTGGCTTCTTGCTGCTGTGATTCAAACTGCACAGTGCCCCTGGCAGCCAGGGGCAAAGGCAAGAGTCTGGGGGAGGTGAGGTCTGCTCACAGCAGGCTGTGCCTGGGCTCACATGGAGGATAATAAAGGTGCTCCCTGTAAAGGAGAGGGCTTTATGGAGACAAGTGGTGTCCCTTCTTGTGGTCATCTGCCCCTTAGGACTGTGGTTGTTGGCAAAGGCTTGAAAGAGCGTCTGGATTTGAAAAGGGCATGATGGGCCAGATCCTGATGCAGTTTAGTCTGAACATGCTGTGTGCAAACTCCTGAGAGAGCAGCAGGGCTCTCTGCATCTCATAATAAACTGTTTGACTTGAGCTGAGCACGGAACAAACACACACAAACACACAAACAGCGCACCTGCTGGGGCTGTATGAGCAAGTGCCGCAGATACCAGCTAATCAATCAGCATGTGTGAGCTGGGAAAAAGGGAGAGACAGAGCTTGCAGGAAAGCGCTTTCCATTCATGCTAGCAGAGTTTAGCTTATGCCTTTATTGTGATCATAAAGCGACACACTACATCTGCAAGTCATGGGCTCATCCAGTGTGCCAGTGGCTGTTTCTGAGTTTGCCTGTCAAGTGGCAGATGCCCCTTGAACAGGTGAAGTCTACATTCAGTAATGTGCGGTTTTCCCCAAATTAATGCCAAAACCTCTTGGAAAAATTAGCATATCCAGCATTTCTGGACCCCCAGTGTTTCACTTTCTCCCATGCCAGACCTTGTCTGGAAGCTTCTCTGTCCATCTCCACTGTGTTTACTAAAGACCTGTCTGGAAACTGGGTGACAAGAGCTTTCCCAGTGTTACAGTGCTGAGGATGCAGCAGTTGTGTTGGTTCGTGGCATCTTCCCATCCTAGTGCAGTCCAGCCAGGAGGGCTGGACATCCCAGTCCAGTTCAGCCAGGAGGGCTGTTTCAGGTGCTTACAGCTCTGCCCTTGTTGACCTCAACTCACCTGAATTCCAACATGTGAAGACAGTATGGGAATATGTTTACAGCAGATGTGTATCCACAGATACAGGTGAGTCACTGCAAACAGCTACATCTCCTACTATGCTGCAGCAAGGATGCACTCTGAACTTCCTAGTATTTTTCCATCTCCTAAAATACTTTTCTACTTAACAAAGCAGAGCCAAAATTGGATCAGGCTTCTGCTGTATTTTGCATCTATTATGCAGTTCTTGCTGCCATCACTGATTTAATGTCTCCATTATCATGGAGCACTGGTCTGCCAAGGATTCCAGCCATCCAGCATGCCCCTTAGCTTTACTAAACATTTGTGAGCAGCCTTAAGGGGCTGCTGAGCTCTGCATTTTTACAGCAAAAGCACCTTGGAAAGGCTTGCGCTCCCTTCTGCTCATTTTGCAAGTCACTTCTCTCTAAAGGAGAGGTAAAGGCTGTTGGGGAAACCCAGAGGAAGTGCCAAGTTTCTTCTCTGGGTGATCTAGTGCTCAGGGCGATCTGACAGGAACTGTCCTGTCTAAGAGATGGTGAAGAGCTTCAGTCCCATTGAATCCCACAGAAACACATATGTAGGAGTACCAGTAGAGCCTATGAGTCAGTGACTGGCTCTCCTCAGAGGCAAGAGTTACCAGCCCTCTTCAGGTACAGGCTGATCCCTCCGTTCTGAAAATACATACCCACATTCCAGCTTAGTCAGCTATTAACATAGTTTTTCTGAAGATGGCATTAGCCTTTGCAGTTTAGTAAGAAAAGTTACAAACCACCTCTGGGTTCTACCCAGTGAAAATACTTTGCCCATTAAAAGATAGGAACTCCCCCTCACCTTCTTAGGTCACTGTTCAAGGAGAGAGGTTTATATGTGGGCTCTGAGGGTACTAATAAGCCTGACCAGGCTCTCCTGGGCCTCTATCCACACTTATGGCCTGGTGCTCTATTTAAGCTCAGCCTGGGGCTTATGTGAGCTTTGAGGGGGGAAATATGACTGCTTTGGTGTTGGTCTGGCTTCATCACTGTGAGCTTCTCTGAGGATCTGGACTTCTGGTTGAATCTGGGTCTCATCTCTGAGCTGCTCATCTGTCTTGGGTACTGTTGGGGCTGTCCTGCTGGCTGCTGTGCTCAGCTCCCTGCTGTGTGCTCCTCAAACCTGGTACCATGAGGGTTTGACAGTAAATTCTTCAGGCTCTGGTCATATCTCTAAAACAGGCAGAGCTAAGACTAAACCTCCTGTGCCTTGTCATCAACCCCTTGGCTTTACTAGGCTTTATCTTGCTTGTCCTTCTGGCCAGCTAAAATCTTTAGAAGATCTGAGGCTTGCTGCCCTTATGACATCTTCATTTCTGCAGACTTTTCATCCCTTCCAGAAAGTAATTTGTTTACTGTCTGAGTTGATGAGCTCAACGTAGAGATAAAGGGGTTCTCTAAGCTGTGCAGAGGTCCAGATTAGATGATGTGAGTGACCCCAAAGAGGTGTACTCCTTTCTCCTTCCTGACCTGTGTAAATGGAGGGCTGTGACCACCCCTCTGCACGCCAGCTGTGACAGAGCAGTGTGACCTGGCTGCCATTCCCCCCAGGTGAGTAACCCTCCCCTGGCCTGTGAGGAAACCTGGGTGAGATTTCAGCTGGACAGCTGTCTGCCTCCTTGCCCCATGTGACTCTGCTAAAGGTTATTCTGGCCCCTTAATCAAATTCAACAGAGCTCTGTTTTGCTCTGCCCTCCAAGAATCCGCTGAGGTTTGCTGTCAGAGTGGCTATTAATGCAGCAATCAGCTCCACTTCAGTGAGGAGAGAAACACGAACCTGTAGGGGTGGGAGGCAGCAGGGGCATGTGGAAATGGGGAAGTAAAGCACAACTTGTACTTGTTCTGCCCTGCACTTGACACCAGGGATGGGAAAGAAGCAGGGCTGGCAGCCGCACTGTGTCCCAGGTGGGCAGTGTGCTGTCCCTTAAGGGGAACAAACTGATGCAGAGATGAAGAAAGTCCCAAACTGATAGAGAAAATCTTGCTGGGGCTCTAAAGAGAGCAGAATTTCTTCTAATTACAGCCTATTCTGGAAGGCATTAGTTACTCCAGTCACTCCTCTTGAAGTGTTTGTTACAGATCTTCCCCAGCAGGATTTTGGATGAGAGCAGGACCTGTGTGTTTTGCCCAGAGAATGGCTGCGTGCCTGGGCTGTGCAGGAATTGAGCAGGTACCCGCCCCTGCTTGGTACAGTCAAAAGGTTTCATGGTGTCCCAGAATTAAAAAGGCTAAGTCAGCAAATGAGCTTATACAAAGCTTTTTGGAGGCTCTGAAGTAAATTCACATATTCTGGAAAAAGGGAGAGGTTAAATCTTTCCTTGTGCCTAAGGAAGGAGGGGTTGGATAGGGCAGGGAATTTTCCTCTTCTGGAGGGATGAGATGCCAAAAGGCTGTATAGAAGATTTCATTAAATTGCATGGTGTGCCACAAGCCTGCTGTGTCACCTGGCTTCTGCCCCAAAGAGCAGGCAATCAAGGTAATGGGAACAGCCCATTTTTTCCTTCTGATCTAAGAATGGGCACAGATCACCTTTTGTTGCCCTGACAAGTGTCAGTGGGCAAAGAAAGAAGGGTTAAACCCTGTTCCTGGTGCTAGTGACATCTTGCATTTTGTAACATTGCCAGAACTTAACATCTGACTGTTTATTGTTTTGCTTATTGTTTACTTTCTTGCTCTGCTGAGCACAGGCAATAGATCACTTTCACCTTTGCAGATGAACTCAGTTTTGCTGTATTTAGGAGAATAAAACATCTCACCAGCATATTTCAAGTCAATGAGTTGCTGATTTTTTTTCATGTGGAGTTTCAAAATAAGTTAAATTCCCCTGAGATTAGATTTTGTAGTTAGTTTCTTTTTAATTGACAAGCCTTAGTCACCAAATTCTTTCCCTTAGCTATCACCTCATTCCTCTACCTCTGTAGTATTTGTTTGCAGGCATCTTGGAACAAAATGTGACCCTTCCACTGAAATGGGAAAGCTGGCTGAATTTCCTGAAGGCAAAAGCCATTACAGTAACTCACAGGGGGAGACAAGAAGGATTTTCAGTTTTGCCAGCCTAAAATACACACTTGCTTTCTGATTCTGCCTAACAGACGTAACTGTGAAATTGAACAATTTTGGGGAAGAACAGAAAAGCACAGATAATGGTAATACCAAGAAAAAATTCTGAACAGCTTTGAAGCAGCTATAAAAAAAGCATTTAGTGCAATTGTAAAGCCTCTTTTACCAGTGCTCTGAACATCGGATGAGAATATACACCAGGTAGGGAGGCTGGAGGGAGATCAAATGAGAAATGACAAGCCTTTGACTATAAAGCTGTCAATGCCTCAGAAGAGAGCCAAGCCAGCTGCACCTATTCCAGGGAGTGTGAAATGGAGATGCAGGGGCTGTGCTGGGTGGAAGTTGGTGCTGCTGTTTAAAGAGAGCTGGTGCTGCCCATCTCTGCTGGCTGTTTTCTGCTCCACTGGCAGCGCTGACCTGGCTGATCGATGTTGCCACTAATTTTATTTAATTTTCTTGCCTAAGATGTATCTTCTCCTTTCATACTCCCCCTTTGTTGCTCAGTCTGAGATTGATGTATAATGTCAAAATAAATCCAGGGAGCGCCATGAGCTTCTGAGATTTGGGAGCTGGATGTGGCAGGGTCAGGAGATCTGAAAGGCTTTTAGTTACCCACTTGTAGTGAGCCACCTGCATGCAAAGACAGCCAAATTACCAGCAACAAAGTGAAAAATGACAAGAGCATTCATTAAATGCCATGCCTGGGCTAGAATCTCAGTGCACTAAAGTGTTTTTATCTCATCTAATGGGCAAACGACAGCTCAGTAGTTCCTGCTGCATTTCCTGCTTGGTGGGGGCTGGGGGCTGCATTGATTCTGGGATGAAAAGGACTTTCAGAGCCCTGCATGGATGTGGTCTAAAAGAAGCCAAAAGCAAGTACTTTGGTCCAAGCCTCTCAGCTTTGCCTTGCCAGGCTGGGGAAGGGGTGCAGGCAGTCTGTTACCTGCCCTGCTTGTGCTGGGGGAAGTTGCAGCACTGGAGCAGATGATGGAAAGAAAGAGCTGGCAAAAAGAGGCTGGCAACTGCACAAATGGGTGACATGTGCCAGGGCCAGCCTGCTAGGAGCTGCTAAGGTCAGTATCAATAATAGCAAGTACCCTCAGGTGGCTGTTTGATTCATTACAGAGTTTAGCAGGTTATGGCACGTTGACACCTTTCTCTAGTTGTTGAAAACCAGCAAGTTCATGACAAAAAAACCAAAAAACACCATCAATTTTTCTTTCGGGAGATTCACTCTTCAAACAACAACAACAACAAAATCAATTTATTTACAGGGAAATAAAGACTCTGGTGTGTTTTTAATGAACAATTACTTAAGGAATAAGAATGCTTGAATTTAAAATCCTGATCACCCTCAGACCTATGTCCTGCTGTCTCAGTGACATGCTGTGTGGGAGAGGCAGAGTACCAGGCACATGATATAAGCCCTGCAAGCACAAAGACATTTGGTGAGGCCCTGACAGTACAGCTGTTTCCTCAGTTGGAACTTGCAATGTTGGATTTTAGCATCCCCTGCCCTCCTAGAATGTGTGATGAGAAAGCTGTTTTGAAACCAAAGAGAAAGGTTCCTAGCCACTGCTGAGGAAAACTTGAAATCATGAGCTGAGTGCCCAGTGAGAAGGGACCAGGATGCTTTTGGGTCCTTTGGTTTGGAGTCATGTTATATTTGTGGCCTTGAACCAAGAGTTGCACAGCTTTTCTGAGGGGCCACAGGCTGCAGGCCTGCAGGAGGGGAGTGGGATGGCTGTAGTTCATCCAGCTGGCAAGAGGGGTTGAAGTGCAGGGAGCTGGCATGTGTTCCCTCACAACTGCTGTGGTATTCAGGACCTCTTGAGCCTTGTTTCTTGGACACCTGTCTGACAAAGCCCTTGCTTGAGTCATTTATGGTAATGTTGTGCCCTGAGGCCACTAAAGATGTGTTTAATTTGAAATTTAGTGTAATTGGAGCACTTGGTCTTGTTTCTGTAACAATGATTTTGCGCAGGATATTCAGCACGTTCCTTTGCTGTGCTATCCACCACAACTGCTCCAAGAGCTACAAACCCAAGAACTGCTGCAATACAGATTTTTTTTAAATAGAGCATACAGCAGTTTGCACAGAAGGGCATGAAAGGGGGACATCAGCTGAATTAGTATCAATGTGACAGTCTTGGGTATGGTGGTGACACACCATGGAATGGTCTTCCCAGCAGGTGTCAAAGCAGCTGTCCCTGCTAGGGCAGAGGCTCCAACACAGACCCAGCTTCAGAAACAGATGCAACACCCCAAGCCTCAGGATGCAGTGAGTGATAAAGGAACCGACAAGAGGAGATGCTCTGCTGGATCTCATACTAAGCAGCAATGAGAGGCTCGTTGGGGCTGTGAAGGTCAAAGGCAGCCTTGGCTGCAGTGACCATGAAATGGTGGAGTTCAGGATCCCTACACAAAACTGGGAAGAGCTCCATATCTGCATATCTTCATTTAGCTGATAAACCAGAGAGTCAAGTTTCCATCCAGAGGGACCTCAACAGGCTGGAGAAGTGGACTGAAAGGAACCTCCTGCAGTCCAGCAGGGCTTTCAAAGGGCTGCATCCCAGGAGGAACAATCCCAGAATATGCTGGGGCCACCCAGCTGGGAACCAGCTTGGCTGGAAAGGATCTGGATGGAGGTTGTGGCAACACCAAATAAAATGTGAGCCAGAGATGTGCCTTTGTCATAAAGGTACTGAGAGTATCCAGGGCCACATTTCCTTCCACTGGCACCCAGTAACAGGGCCAGAGGCAATGGGCACAAACAGAAATACTAGAGGTTCCTTCAGAGCGTCAGCAAAGACATTTTACTGTGAGGGTGAGGAGTGGCACAAGTTGCCCAGAGAAGGTGTGGGGTCTCTAACCTCGGGGATACTCAAAAGCCATCTGGTCATGGTCCTAGGAAACTGGCTGTAGGTGACCCATCTGACCAGGGGCTTGGATCAGATGGCCTCCAGAGGTGGGGAAACGAATTTGCCCAGCGGGAGAAGTTTTTCCAGGTGATGAAGTGAGGTGGGAACTGAGGGGTGAGGGAGAAGCGGTGGCTCCGTTACCCGTGCACAGCTAAAGAGAGGTCAGCAGGCGGATGCGGAGGGTCTCTGCTTTGGGGGCCGTCGCTGCCCCGGAGCTGCGGCTGCCGGGGCTCTGCCCTCCCGGGGGCTCTGCCCGTGCCGC
>NW_005054317.1:8483953-8484747 GCF_000277835.1 Geospiza fortis
CGCACCGCACGTTCGGGTGTCGGTGGCTTCGTCTGGCGTCGTGGTGATTTTGCGAACTACCGTGAAACTGATACAAAGAACGGGCCACCGCGAATTGCTGCACGATTCCCCAAGAGCCTCCTCTTGAAATTTGGAGGAGAGGTAGGGTGCCAGGAAAAGGCAGTTAAGTGCAGGAATGATTATAGTCGGAATAGTTATGAATGCTCTGCTTCTATTTTTAAATAGTCTGGGGAAATTTCCCAACAAAGGGATCCCCCAAAGACCCATGAGGCTGAGATTGTCCTCTTCCTCCCTAATCCATCCCTTTGTACAGAAATCTGGTTAGTGTGGAATAGGAGTTCTGAACGGGGACATTTGAAGTGTGGGGGAGTCTTTGTCTTGAGTCATTCTGACAGGGAAGGAAGGGCTGACTTACCAACCAGTCACTGTCTTCCAGCACGACCAAGCTGTGATACAGTGACATCCAGTCCCCCAGCACATCTCCTTTATTACCCCAATCTCCTGAAAACGTTCATGGGGGAATGTGTCATCTGTAGAGCCGCTCTGTCTATGGGCTGTTAGTCTCTGTCATCTGAGGCTCCTGAGAGAGAAGAGATAAAGCCTTTTAGGTTTGCAAACAATAGTGAGCCTAAAGAGCAAAATGGATCTGAAAACCTGTTGGGGTTTTGTGCCAATACTCTGTGGCACAGAAGCAATAAGTCTTTCTGGAGCTGAGGAGAGAGCCAATTCTGTGGTTTCCTCCAGGCAGGTTCTCCACACTAAGGGAATACCTTGGGCACAGCTGGCAGAGGCTC
>NW_005054317.1:8484766-8516849 GCF_000277835.1 Geospiza fortis
TCCCACCCTGCCAATCTACCAGCAAGGGTTGACCCCATCCCCTATGCTCTGCACAGGAAGGAGAGGGACCTCATGGTGGTTTTAAAATGTGGCAGCCAAAAGGACAACCACAGGTACTGCTGTGCTGGGGGGAGGATATGCTTCCTATTCTGCTGAGGCTGCTGGAAATTTTCTAGTAGTGTTGTCCAGCTGGTGGTGATATGGAGGATTTGGGTACTTGGCTTCCCCTATGATCCTCTCTGCTGTCCTAGCAGGGAGAGGCATAGGGATGGGAGGTGAGGAGCAGCTCCCAGGGACAGCTCAATTCCTAATCTAGTGAAATTTGTAATCCTGGTGGGCTGTAGCAGTACTGTGGGGCTGGCCAGGTCTCTCCAGACCAGTGGGCTCCTACCCAGACGGGAGGTCAGAAGTGGAGATGCAGACTGCTGGGAATTTGTACCTCAGGCTCTGCTCTGGGTAGTAGCTTTGCTAGGTGGTTCAGGATCAGTTCCAGTCTGCAATAATTCATTGCACTCTGGCCTCACTTCTCCAGTAGCACAGGACAGGAACAGTTAACACCTGAGAGGGAGCTGGGTTGACTGTGTGTAGTTCCCCAGTGTTTCCCTGGGCTGGGAGCCACCATAGACCTGCAGGATGTGCTGAAATGGGACATGTGCCTCATCAGGGTCCCATCAGATTGCTGGGCAGCACAGGTCTGTTGGCAGAGTTTGCAAACATCTCTCCAGGCTCTAGGGTATCTGAGCCCCTTTGGTTTTGCAAGTAGAAAAATGATGCAGGGGGGAAGGAGGGAATTGGTCTCCTTCCTCTTTTTGTCTCCCCAGGTGGTTGTCTGCATGTGGGCTGCTTAAGGGCTTTTTTTTTCTTTCTGCCTGCTTAGAAGATGTCTTGTTAGCATTGTGTGAACAAGGCAGAGATGAGGGAGTATAGATCAGGATGAATGAAAATTCCCTGTAGTCAGTTTTTCCTTGGCCGCCTCGCTGCCATAAGGAAATGTTCATTTAATTACAGGCATCAGGGGTAGAAATAACCACATTAAGCCCTCAAGGGGAAGCTGCCGGCGACGAGCTGCAGATCAGAGTGCACAGAAGTTTTCCCACTCACTCTGCCTGGGAAGAAGCCGTGGCACTGTGTGGGTTCCTGGGGGAGCAGCAGCACTGACAGCCCCACTGCAGGGCTGGGGCAGAGGGGCTGCAGGAAGGTGCACCACGGCTCCCAGCTGGTGCTTGGGTGAACTGGCTCCTCATTCTTGCTGGCTGTTTGTGGAAACCAGGGCACTACTGAAACACGTAATCCCAAAAGAATGGAGGGAGGCTCTTTGTCAGCCACACGAGCGCAGCCTGCACCGAGGCCAAGAAAACACGTGTGATGGTTTATTCAGAGGGCCAGGGATGCTGGCAAGGAAGGTGCACCCTGCTGGGGCTCAGAGCAGTCCCTGACTGTCCCTGTGCCTGGTGAAGCCCTGTTGTGGTTACCAGGCTTTGGATGTACATTCTTGGTTGGAGTCAATTTGTTAGTGCTGGGAAAGCCGCTTTGCAGCCCTCTCTCTATATGCCAACTGCAGCCATGGCTCCTCTTGTCCTGCCTGGTGTTGTGAAGGTAGTCAGAACCCTTATATGTGCCCTGGGACCACCAAACCTTTGCATGAGCTTTTTTTTTGCCTAGGATACCTGAGGCTGTTTGGAGAGTGGAGCCTCTGGGGGATGCAGTGTATGGCAGGGTGGTTGTCATTGCTCTGCTGCAGGGGCTGGAGTGTTTTGTGCTCAGTGTTATGCCAGGGGATTTAAGGACCTTTTAGGGTGTAAAAGCTTTCAGTTACATTTTGATAGGTGACCATGTCTCAAGGGAAGTCCCTCGGGCACCTGAGGTATTGCTTGCTCTGCCTGGGCAGGAAGGCTTTGCAGAAGAAGTGGGCGAGTGCCTTTATTGGGTGTGCTGGAAATCAGAGTGAGCATTGTGGGGTGCATGGTCCAGGCTGGGACAAAGTGAGAAGAGGAAGCACAGGCCTCAGAGGTAGAAATAACCACATTAAGCCCTCGAGGGGACTTGATGCACTTAAGACCTCAAGGGGACAGATGAAATGCTTTGGGCCTTAGAGAGGGCAAAGCAGTCTATGGCTGTGGTTTTTCTCTTAGATCAGTGGCTTTCATCCCATGGTCTGTTAACCCCTGGGGGCCTGTGGGCTGTTTGAAGAGGCCTATGAAAGATAACTGAGGATAGAAAATTCACTTGTACTGTGTAGAACTGTCTACCCAATGCTGTTTTCCCAGGGGCTGCATCTCCCCTGGCCCAGAGCTGGGAGCTGCCATTGTCAATAGCAGGAATTGAGGAGGAGAGCAGACGTGGTGGCAGCAGAGGAGGGAGGTGTGAAGGCTACGAGACAATCCAGGGAGGGAGTGAAGGCAAACAGTCTGGGAGACTGCAACCAAGTGAGATTGTGGCTCCAGGCATGAATGGTTGAGCAGAGGGGGGAGGACAGGCGGGCATGTTGAAGTGTCTCCTGCTTGCATGGAGTCTCTCGTGTGGGAATGGGTAGAGGTGTTTAGAGCAGTCTGGATGTTACAGATCCTAAGGACAGGAGCCCTGACACATCTTGGTGTTGGGGTGAGGATGCCCAGCAGCCCTGGACACCAGCCCCAGTCTGACAAAGGGCACGTCTGCAATTATCTGCAAAAGCAGGTGCATGCCCTGGCAGTGCCTTGCTGTTTCCCATGGGTGTACCTGGCCCTGTGTGCTATGGATGTTCTCTGCTGAAGTACCCAGGGCGCAGATGTTGGCAGTTCTTTGTGAGGTGGTGCCCACCCAGTACGTGCAGACACGCACTCCCTGCAGCTGGGTGGAGCTGGAGCTCTCATTATGCTTGCTGTAAGGAGCTGTAAAAGCTTAAAGATGCTGGCACAACATCCCTCTAAAGAGCTGTCCCATTGCAAGGGCTTCTTCCCTTGTTCCTTGTTGCTCTTCTTGGTGTAGGTAGGTACGTATGTGCTCCCTGCAGACCAAGTGCTTTTCCTGTTGCTTTCTAAAACATGCTGGAGACACAGGAAGGTGGATGGTTTTAGAGGGACACTCACTAAGGGACCTGGTTGCTGGCAGTACCAGAGGAGGATGGCAGTCTGATCTTGTTTTCTGAAGCCCTAATTGGAAATGATCTCTGAGATTAGGGTCATGGCTGGGTGTGTAAGTAGTCTAGTGCAGTGTGGGAGAGCAGCAATAAGGCTGTGTGGGAGCTGCAGTGGGAGAGTTCTCTTAGGTGGTGTGTCCCAGAACAGCTATGGTCTGTAACTCTGAATGAGCACCAAAAGAACTTGGTTTCATACACAGTCATCCCTTATGCTTCCCTTTGCAAGCTGTTGAGGGTTTGGAGTGCAGAGGCTCCAAGTGACTGTGTGGGAATCAGCTTAGACATCCCTCAGTCAAACAACATTTCTGCCTCTTCCTCCACTGGCCATGGTTGGGATCCCTTTTTGTTATTGAAATTACCCTGCATTTTGTTATGTTCTGGAAGTGGTTCGTGCCCTGACCGTTCTGCCCTGGGGCCTCTCTCCTCTCTGCCCTTGGGCCTTGCTCTGGGCCTTTCCAGGCACAGTGGTCTGGGGGAGGGAATATCCCTGGCAGATGCTTCCCTCATCTGGTCATTGTGCTTCTGTCCGAACTGATTATCAGTACATGACCCATTCCTGACCCAGCTCTCATAGGAAATAACATTGTTGGGTAGCTCCTGGGTGTGGGGTGGGCTTGAAAGGAAGGTCAACGGTAGCAGGGCCAGATGGACATTCTTGAGGCTGCTTCCTTGGCAGTACCACCATGCTCCCTGTGCAAGTGTGCTTGGCTCTGCCAGTTGGTGGTGACAGACAGGTAAGTCAGAGTGTGCCCCAGGCAAATGTTCTTCTCTCCAGCAGGCTGATCCTGCCTCCTTGGCACTGTGGTGTAGACACAACACTCAGGAAGGAGAGGTAAAAACAACCTTCTGTTGGGTAAACTGATGAGCACTCCAGCCCCTCTAGAGATCAAGCTGATGTAGTGACATCTTCAGGGATGATTGTGTGTTTCCTTGGAGAGAAATTGAGGTTTGCTTGGTACTAATTAAAAAGCAAAAAAAATTTAAAGGCTATTTGACACAGTCACAGCGTCAACAGCTAGATTCCATTTCATCTCCCCAAATCCCTCTTCTCATTTCAGCTGGACACAAAAATGACTTATTTCCTCTTTAATTTCTAGTCCTGTTCAATAGGCCAATGGGGAGCTTTTAAATAGCTGACCTGTCCCATGGAGAGGTGACTTGCTTTGTGGCAAAGGGATAAAGTGATTTTTGGTCAGCCAATGTAGAAAACACTTTGGGGTTCTTTTAGAATTATTTAGAATTGTGAAACTGCTTTCATTCACAGCACTTTGTGAGAAAGATGGCAGATAGCCTTTCTTCAGATTTTTTTTTTCTGATGTTGAGCGAAACTCCCTCACCTCCTTGTCTGGGGCTGTTGTGAATCCTCTGCTGAGCTGAACAGAGCAAGCTTCACCACTTTGACTCAGAACTGTTTTCTGAGCGGTCATGAGGTCAGCACTAGCAAGCTCTTTTCATCTGTATCCTCCTGGCTGGCTTTTTTTCAGTGGCCTCAGAAAGGTAGCACTGCAGCATTATTCCCTGCTGTTGGAATTGCCCCAGTCTGCTCCTCACAGAGGTGAAACATCTTTTGCATTGGCTCCAATGTCACCTCTGTGGGTGCTGGCAGCAGGACAGCGCGCAGCTAGCGCAGGAGCTCCCATCCCGCCTTTGTTCCCTCTCCCCTCTCAATCTACCTCTCCCACTTTCTCTGCTTTCTGGCCCCTCCTCTGTCTGCTCTGGGAGGGTTTTTCCTCCCGTGCTCTAAGCCCTGCTGTTTCCCCGAAGGCTGCCTGCCCTTTTTAGCATGCAGAGCCTCATCTCCTCCAGGTTACGCAGAGGTGCCGCAAAAATAGAAATGAGAGACAAACGCCCCATTGAAGCAGCTGGTGAGCCCTGGCTCTGTTCCCTGCT
Organism: Geospiza fortis; assembly: GCF_000277835.1. Classification (NCBI taxonomy): domain Eukaryota; kingdom Metazoa; phylum Chordata; class Aves; order Passeriformes; family Thraupidae; genus Geospiza; species Geospiza fortis. Next base: position 8,489,775 of record NW_005054317.1, read on the forward strand.
CCCTCCCATCTACAGTTGCAGGTCTTTATTCATTTGTTTCTTTATTCCTATCACTCGATCTGCATTTTAGAATACAAAATTGGGAGGCTGATGGCTGGTAGAAGTTGTCTAATCCCTGTTACCCGTCCTGGGAGGAAAATGGCCTGCAACTGAGGTCTTGGGCATTAGATTTCCTTTCTCAGCTGTGCTCCCCTGCCTCCCAGCTCAGCTCATGCTTTGATTCTTTCTTTGCCTTGGAGTTGACAGCTGCGTGGAGCTCCTTTATGAGAGGACTGAAAGAGAGGGGGAAGATGGCAAATCTCCGTGCTGCTTTTTGGCACCCCAACCCTTTGGGTTTTTGCTGCCGGTGCAGAAGGCATGAATGAAGTGGTGTCAGGATGGTGTCTGGAGAGGTCCTGATTTGTACTCTGGTGTGGTGGTTCTTTAAGCCCTGGGGCATTCAGGCTGGTGCTGGCACAGAGGGTTCCCCCAGACCAGTCTCTGCATCCCGTGCCTGTAGATCAGACCCCAAAGTGCTACTCACATCCAGCCCAGGGACAAGACACCTGTCTTGCTCAGGCTGTGCATGACTCATTCTTAGGGATGAGGTGGTGTAGTTTTATCTTGGGCTGAGGAAAGCAGCCCAGTAAACCAGATAATGCAGCTTAGGGGGTTTTAACTGAGTAAACACTTCAGAGTTAAAGGAGGGTAAACAAATTCCCAGCATCCGAGCTTCCCACATGGATGGAAATAGCTCTCTGGATTACCAGGTTCACCTGCCATGAGATGTGTTTTGTAGAAGGGGTGGGATGGGCTCTGGCTGAGCTCTGTAGGCAGCCCTAACAGAGTGTAGCTGGTGGAAAAGAGGTTTGAGGCAGTGTAGATGCTGGCACAGAGGTGCATTTTGAGACTTTGCCTTGCTGCTGGGGAGACCCAGGATGTGCTTTGTAGTGTGGCTGGAGAGCTGAGGTGCCACATCAGCCATGTCTCTGTGAATGGGAGTCAGGGCAAACTGAGGCATTGGGGTGGATAAAGAGCTTGCTCAGGATCCAGGCAGTCAGTTGCAGTCACATATAAACCAAATATTCCATGTGGCCTTGGGCCTGCCATGGTCTCTTCCTATCCTGCTCTCCTTTGATGGATGCCTTTGAGAATAATGTTTCTTTTCTCCTCCTTGCAGCTCTCTGTCATGTTTGTTTAAGCTGCAAGCTCCTCAAGACAAGTGCTCTCTCTGGTGCTCCATCAGGGATGCAGGTGTTGCCTGTCAGCTGGGGAAGCTCACACTGGAGCCTGCTGAGCACCCCAGAACCAGCACGGGGCTGTCCTGGCCAGGCCTTCCCGGGTCTGTGCTCACACACAGGGGGTGTGCAGGCTCTTGATTCCAGATGTGGACCTCACTGTTTGTGCATGGCTCAGGAGTTGGCACATCCCTAGAGATGCCCTGAGGTGTTTTGGTTGGCTCTGTGATGCTGCAGTAGCTTCCTTCCCCATTGATACTCAGCCTCTTTTCCCATTCCCTTTTTGTTGCTGCTCAGGCCTCAGCTGATCTTGCCTTGGATCAATAGGGCAAAATAAACAAGATTGAGAAGTGCTGAAGCCTGGCCCAAGTGTGTATCCAAAGGGTAGCCAATATTTGATTTTGATGAGTTCAGAGAATAGTGGAGGAAGGTGGAGAGGATCAGAGCAGGCAGAAGACTTGAAATTGCATTTCTGGCTTCCAGTATTCCCAGGACAGGTTTGTTAATCTGTTGTCAGGTGAGCAGTGACTCCCAAACTTTCTGTGCCGACTTGCCAATGTTTTCAGTGATCACACCAGGGCCAACCCATGTGCCATTGCCCCACAGCTCATCGTAGCACTTGCCCTGGTTTGGATTTGTGCTCCTGGGATGTGGAGTTGTAGGGCACAGTGGTGGGTAGCAACATCAGGAGGTTGCCTTGTCTGTGCCCTTGCCTGAAGGCAGTTCAGCTCTGCTTAAATCATTGCAGGCCTTGTGTAGCCAGATCTGTGTGCAGCTCCCAGGTGATGTCTCAGCAGTGCTTTGTAAAATCTCTGTTTCTAATACTTCACTACTCTGCAAGGATTTTCACATCTGCATTCCAGTGATATCTCAGAGCTGTTCCTAATACAGGAATTTCTCCTCTTATGGATGTTTTCCCAGCTTATATCAGAAATGTTTTGTGCTAGTTCTCAGGGGGCTTATCACTTTATGCTATTTCTTTTCATAAAAGTTCTGTTATTCCCATTCTCAAGATCACCTAGCTGTACCTGTGGTTTTTCTGTGCAGCAGGGATGTCTCCTTGCTTTGTGTCCTTGGCTAATTTCATTATCACCTTCCTACTTTTTATTGCAAGGTCACTTAGGAAAATGTGACAGAACAGCAGATCCAAAGACAAACCATGAGCAATTTCACTAGTAGCCTCCCTCCAGCACAAACCTCTGTAATTTTTTTGTATAGCCAATGCCTTAAATTTTTCCTGCTAATAGATATCTTTCCTTGTGTCTCTTGTAATTCCTCATGAGGCACTGTATCAGATGTTTGACTGAAGTCCAGATGGATTAGAGCTGCTGCATTTCTGTTGTCTAGAAAATCAGTTATCAAAGAAAAATACCAAATTAGTCTTCATTTCAGCTTATTCAATTAGTTCAGTTCAGTGACTACTTCATTAACAATTGAGGAACTGAGTCTGAGCTGAGAAAGCAAGAAAACTTGTCCTTTTTCCTTCTAATCTATGAATAAAAATCAGCTGTGAGAGGATGAGATCTTTTAGTTTTGATGTGCTGAATGATAGAGGGCTGCAAAGCAAATGGTTCAGTTCACCCAGATTAGTTACTTCACTTGCTTAACAAAACTGTTTTAAATATAAAACAGCTTTTGGTAATTTTATTTTTTCCTTATGCCTCCATATTTATAATGGTATTTAGTAGCTGAATAAAGCCAAATCCCAGGTGCTGTTTTCTTGCATTTTGATTGGAGTTCAATATGCATGTGAATGTACCTTGACACAAATCATAATTAAAGTCTCATCTAGGAATCAAGAAGTGTCAGTGAATCCTTCTAATAGTTAAAATGGAAATAATAAGTGTGTAATGTTGATAGAAAAGTGCAAAATGCAGCTTGCTCTCCTGCTTAGTGTTAGGTGGATGTTTGCTGTTGTCACAACATAATTGTTACCTGTAACTGTCAGCCCTTCCTTATGGAAACCAACAATGTGACTGCACTGAAGTTCAAACCAAAGAATAGGTTTTCACCCTACAGATTTAAAACATGATTAATACTGGTTGTAGATAATACTGTTTTGAATCAGCCTCTCTGCATATAATATAGCTGTAGATCAGGACAGCCTGATAGAAACTGCCATTGTTTTCACAAGGCCAGAGTTTCATGGCTGAACTATATGACATTCCACCTCCTCTCCAGGATGGGTGATTAACAAGGCACCTCATCCTTTAACAGAGGCAAAAACACCTCTGAGAGGGTGAATCATCACCCCAGAAAGAGGTGCCCCACGCTGGATGATTGCTTGGCACTGACTCCTCCTGGATGTGAATGCCACTCTGCATGCTTGGGGATGTTTCCCAAAATACCCTGATTTTCCTCCTCAGCTGAGAGCGCAGCCCATCTCCAGGGCAGGTTGGTTTGGCAGGAAGAGGCTTCAAGGGGAAGAGAAGCCCAGTGGGTGTCATTCCTCTCTCTGACGTGTGTTTTCTGTCATTACACAGGGACCTTGTGCCTCTGCCTTGCCTCCTCGGAGGACCCAACTGCCGATGGCCTCACATCAACTTCCCTGCTGGAATTTGCCATGATGTCCCACCTGGAGGCCATGAATTCCCACGAGCAAACCAGACCAGAGGCTGCAGAGCCAGATCTTGCCCCTGGCTCCCTGCATGCTGCTCCAGGGTCAGGCTTTGCCAGTGAGGAGAATGAGGAGTCCAAGATCTTGCAGCCCCCACAGTACTTCTGGGAAGATGGGGGAGAGCTCAACGACTCCAGCCTGGACTTGGGACCAGCAACAGGTAAGTTCTTTTTACCTCATTCTTCCTACCACTCTGCAAGGACTCTGGGGAAGTGGAGGGATGCAGGGATCAATCTTCCTGCTTTGACACAACTCTTGCTAAGAGGGTCTGAGATTAAATGTCAGCTCTATTTTCTCACCTCAGTGCCTGATGTGTCCCCAATGAACCCTGAGCAAGCACAGGCTTTAGAAACCAAGTTACAGCTGAGCTTTTTATTCCTGAGCTGCTATGAGCTGGGAAAAGCACTGCCTCCATCTAGTTTCCCATTGCCTCATGCCCTCCTTTCACTTTCTCCCCTTTATGCTCTCTTCTCTCTTGTTTTTGTCTGTTGCTGTCTATTAAGCACAACTTTAAGGTCTCAAGAGCCCGACTGAGATCAAGGCCATTTTAGCGTTTGAGTCAGAACTGAGTTCCCTGGGTCAAGTTCTGGGTTCCTCACTCTGTGACTTCAGTGGGGATTTGGTCCAAGAGAAAATAGCAGTTTTTGTCCCTTGGACAGCTGTCCTGTTGCCTACCCTGTCCCGCTACTTCCTGAGAGGTCATGACCAAAATGGGTTTCATTGGCATTTGAGTTTGCTTTCCTCTCTGGAGTGTTTTTCTGAGACCACTGAGTCCCCTCAGTAGTCTCTCCCCAAGCCCCTCACTGGCTTTGAGATGCTCTCAGAGAGAGGGATGGGAGGAAGGAGGAGGTGCATTGCAGGGTTTCCAGTAGCTTAGGAGATTATTTCACATGCTCCTGCTCTTAAGTGTCATGTGGGGCATGTATTAAGTGTTACCCAAGGGCCAGGCTTCAGCCTTATCCCTCCTCCCCTATGCAGTATCGCTCTCAGCACATCTGACTGAGGTCTGCAATTAGAAAGCACAAGTCTTGTTTTATCTCCTCTCCTATTTCTGTGACCTTAAAAAACACCTGTGCTCACACAGGGCTGAGAGCTGTGGCTTGGGTTGCCCACTGGGGCACAGCACACGCTATGTGGGGCAAGGGCCAGGTCAGCTTAGGTCTCCAAAGCCCTTTGCTCACTGACAGTGCTGCTAAACCTGTCTGCCTGTGCTCTGGCTGCCCTGGGGCACTCGCAGGCCTGGCTGTGGGGCAGCTGAGCTGTGCAGAGGTGCTGGGCGGGGGGATGGGGCCGTTGTTGGGATGGAGCCATTGGGATGGGGCTGTTGGGATGGCACTGTTGGGACAGGGTGGTTGTTGGGGTGGAGGTGTTGGGACGGGACTGTTGTTGGGATGGCACTGTTGGGATGGTGCTGTTGGGAAAGCACCATTTTTGGGATGGTGCTGTTGGGAAGGCACTGTTTTTGGGATGGTGCTGTTGGGATGGGGCTGTTGTTGGGATGGGGCCATTGTTGGGATGGGGCCGTTGGGAAGGCGCTGTTTTTGGGATGGTGCTGTTGGGATGTGCTGTTGGGATGGTGCTGTTGGGAAAGCACCATTTTTGGGATGGTGTGTTAAGTGCACAAATTCAGTCTAAACAACACTGTTGGGATGTGCCGTTGGGATGGCACCGTTTTTGGGATGGTGCCGTTGGGATGGCACCGTTTTTGGGATGGTGCTGTTGGGAAAGCACCATTTTTGGGATGTGCCATTGGGATGGCGCCGTTCCTGCCGCGCATCCCTGGGACACGCTCTGGCTCAGCTGCTCCTGCGCGCTGGCAGCGCTCAGCGACGCTTTTCTTGGTGTGCCAGCAGGCACCTGCGTGTCCTCACAGATCGGGACGTGACTTGGAGAACAGCGTGTGCTTGTGCATTGAGGGAGAGATGACTGGTACTGAACCCAGCCTTGCCTCTTGCACGTGCCTCGCCCCATTTGCATGCGGAACACGCCGCTCTCTCCTTCCGTTCTCGCCTGCAGTTCTTTCCTCCAGGAGCAGATGTGCTCTTTCAGCTGTCCTTTATGCATACCCTGCCCTATCCGCTGCCCAGCTAACCACTGCTCTGCTTCCAAGTGCTGTTTCTTCCCCTGACAGTTGCTGTGTCCACAGCTCATGTCTCAATGGCATTTCAGAACCTTGGTTAATAGAACAGTTTGAATTATTCAAGAGCCGGGAGCACATTTCTACTTAAAATTTAATTAGAAACCTGTTGTGTGTCATTTTACAATAAAGGATATTGTAATAGCATCCCTAAATTGGGCAGTCTTCTCCTGTCATGCAAAGCCTCTGTATGAGGGATGCACCCAACCAATGGAACTTACATGCTGCATGTGTGACAGATGCCATGTGATACGTTGTGGATCTGTGTGGTGACATCTGTTAGGTTGTTTTCAACGTATAAACCCATTAAACAGTTTTAAACAGCTGCTGTTTAAGGAAAAAAAGTTTATAGTGTAAGTTTTCCTTATGTGAGATTTCATTCAGTGAAGTGTAGCCCAGCATAGTTGGTAGCTCTGTCCCAGGCACACACTGGAAACACTGCATCAATCAAGGCACAGAACAGGATTGTTGTACTCCAAAAGAGAGAAAATTACCTGCTATGGAAGGAGATCTGTGCTGGCTTCTTTTTGTCTTTATACAAAGATATTGGGCCTGATATTGGTCCAGGTACAGGATCTTGCAGATAGGCCAGATTTCCTGCTATTCAAAAGCTGTATGAGTTATCTCCATCTCTCCTTTTTCTATGTCTGTCTGAACTCTGTGTGGGGAGACTGCCCAGCCTTTGTGTGACTTCAAGGCTGCAAGAGCTAAAAAGCAATAACAATCTGCAGCTGCTGCTTTTTTTTTTTTTTGTTAAGTGCACAAAAAACATCCTTTAAAAATATTTATAGAAAACATTTCTAGGGCCACCTGTTAGTCCATTAGAAAGTGAGAAGAAACTCCCAGTGGAAGAGCACAGCTCAGACTAGGGCTCTGGTTCTCCTGAATAATGTGCTTTTGCTGATTTATGTTACAGAAGAGTGATTCTATATTGACATCAGTGAGCACTAACCTTTGGAAGGGCCCTGACATCTGTCTCATTCTGTCTGAGGGTGCACAGAAGTGTGCACTTGCATGTGTGTCACCCCATGCACAGCTGCTACCCAGTGGAGCCACACGTGGAGGAGATGGATTAGGGGTCTGGTGGGAATGTGGATGCTATATCCTCATGGAAAGAAGCAGTGTGTGATTTGTACTGCAGCTAAAAAGCAACTCAGTGGAGCTGTGAACCTGTTACTTCTGCATTCCTTCAGGCTTCCAGGGAACCAAGAAGCTCCTGGTTGTAGTTTGGGTTTGGCTGCTTTGCTTCACCTTTGGTAGGAAATTGGCCTGAGCCACAGATCAGCTCAGTGGACCTGCAGGGTCTTGCATCTGGCGCTTCCTCTTCTCCTTTCCTTTCTTCCCATTTCTCCATCTTGTTTTGAGGGGAGGCTTCCAGTCCCCTGTGTTTCCTGCTGTTACACAGGTGTCCTTGGCAGCAGGTAAAACACCTCATCCAGCTTTAGGGCTAGAAGATGGGAGTCAGGAGGGTTGCTGGCCTCTCTGAATCCCTTGTTTTTGGTGAAGGAGTTCATGGTACTGTATCCACCCTGGAGTTCTCCCTGTTTGCAGCTCTCAGTGTTCTCCTTTGGCTCAGTCAGGATGCACTGCCCCATGTGTTCCTCTCTTCCAGTGAAGGCTTGAGTGTGAGGTAGTCTAATCAAGAATTGCTGGGAAGTGTGGGCTCCTGAAAATGGACACAAGACTTGTGAATGCCTCATGCTTGAGGGCACTTAGTCCCTCTCCTCCCCTGCCCAGCAGCTGAGTGCTCAAGGATTGGAGTGCATCATCCCATTTCCCAGTGTTACAGTGGGCTGGCATGAAGCTCACTTCATTACAGCCAGGGACTGTTCTTCTAGCTCCAAGGCAGTTGAAGACCAAGGGATGACTGTACTGGGAGCTCTCCAATCTAGTTTTTAGATTGGTGATTTCCTAGGACGGCATGTGGTGCTTTGTGGGATGGGGGAGGAAATTGTAATCTTTTAATTATTCATAGTAATTAGCAGAAGGGATTCCCAGGGGAGTTAGGACAAGGGATAGTGGGACAGACATGTTAGAAAGATTATATTCAAGAAAAAGTAAGTTTTCTGACCAGTTAATGGAATAAAATACCTTCCATCTTCTCTGATAGTGAGATTCACTTCTTTCCATGATGAATTACTTGCCTCTGGCAAGAGAGATCCTGGTATCTCTCAGCCTTACTGAAATCTACTGCCTCTTCATCCAGACTGACAGCAGATCTGCAGTTCTTAATACCATCTTCAAGCCAATCATTAATGAAATGAAGCACCTGGTAAAGACTGTCTCCATAAGCAGCTTAGTGCTGAGCAGCCTCCTGCCCTAGCTCAGCTCCTGGGATGCCTCTTGTTTATGGCCTGGTTTAGTGTACAGGGACAGGGGTGATCTATCTTGGGACCAGTCAGCTCTGTGAAGACATTGCTGCCAAAGGCTGACCCATGACAGAGGGTTTCAGGGCAGGGTGTTACTCTGGTGCAGCTATCTCTGGCTGTGTTTGGGTGAGGATGACTTATTCTGCCTTTATTCCAGTCTATGTGCTGAGCTGGAATAAGGTATGAGGCTATTTGGGAACAGTAGTCCTTGGTGCCCAGTCTATACCTCAAGCAAATTCAACCATAATGTGGCCTAATCACTTTGCTACTTTGGGTCTCTCTTTTGACTGTGATCTCTTTTGTGTGTATGGACTTGTCTCAGAGTCTCAGATAACAACCTCTCCTAGTACTTCTGGAAGATTAGTATATTAGCCCCAACTGGCTTAATTCCAGCACCAGTAATTGTATTTTGCCTCTTTGAAATCCCCCTGTGGTTTCAATCAGCTGGAGTATGACTTTTTTGCAGTAAGCCTTACTGTTCTGTACTGCAAAAAAGAGAGCAGATACAGTTTCAGACCTGGCTGCATTTTCAGTGGAGTGCACCATGTGGTTCCCAAAGTTGGCAGATGTTTTAATGTCAATGATGCTCTGTGTTGTGATTGCAACCCAGGAATGGTCTTGTCTTTATTACAGTACCTTCTAGTTATCAGTAATTCAATCACTGGTTAACATGATCGCCCAGTTTAATCCACTAAACACCTTATGGTCAGGGTATGTGTACTAAAAAAAATGAGGATCATCCTCTTCCTGAGTTGTCACAGTTGCTTTAAACAGTTAATAGCAAATACAGGGTAGGGAACCTTGTAGGGCAGTAACTGAGGGCAGCTCTTCTGAATGACAGAGAAGCAGAAATGTAATGAATTAAATGTCTGGCTGGGGAATTGTGCTTTGGCACAGTGCCATGTCTTGGTCCATCTGGTGTCAGGGAAGTTTTGATATTGATTTTGGAGAAAGCAGGACATTGCCTGAATGGTGGCTTCTGCAGAGGTTTGAAGCTCATGTTCACCTCTCCTAGGGAAAATCATCTCCCCAGGCAAAGAAAATGGATCTGTGTGACCCAGACCTGAGTCTGCTTGGAGATGCAAAGGGCAAGACTTGGAAAGGCTGTGAAAGATGGTTTATTTAAAAAATACTGCCTGAGGGTTTTTGTAAGAGAGCTTGGAAGGGAAAAGCTGGGTGATTGTGGGGGGCAGCTGGATGCTGCAATATGCATAATATCACCACTGATAGAAGCCATTAAGGGGTGAAGCTCAGGATGTGGTGGTAAAGAGGTGAGACAGAGGTGTGTAATTTCATATCAGTGAGCCAGACTCCCGGGGGATGGTGTGGCTGAGAAGCTCTGGGAGGGTACATGATGTAGAGCTGTGCCTGCCTGCTACACTCCTTTGGTCCATCCCTGCTAGACTGTTTGCCAGCAGTGCTGGGACAGTTTCATCACTCCAGTGGTCGGTTCTCCTGAGCTGTCCCCCTGTGATCAGGCTGGCTCCATTGTGGCCTGGCTGCTCTTGTTTGTGGTGGGAAAGGGGCACGTGCCATGTCTGTGTGTGGCCACAAGCTCCTCTTGTGCTCCAGCCTACTGCTGATCTTGGTAGGAGACAGCAGACCCTGTCAGGGAAGGAGCTGATGGTGTGTGCAGTTACTACCTCCTCTCTCCTTGGGCATCCTGGGGCTTGGCAGAGCTCTGCTTCCTCCCTGAAATTAGATGAGCTGATAAACGAGCCAGGCAAATCTGGCATTGCAGCCAGCTCCATAATACCTGTCTCCTTTAGCAGAGGACTCTGTCCCATTCCTGCAGCAGGAGCACAGGCTGCTGTGTCTCTCTGCCTCTCTGTTCCATGGTTGCTGTTTCTCCCCACAAAAGTGGTGAGAAGGGAAGTGGGTGGTGCTGGCACTGGGAGGTGGGAAGGGCTGTGGGTGCACTGCCATGTGCCCAGAGCATGGGGACCAGGTGTACTGGGTCTGCTGAAGGTAGAGCACAGCCAGGTGGGCCAAGGGGGATGCAAACCACTTGCTGAAGGGGAGCTGCTACCTGAATGCTGGAAGAGATGCTAAAAATGGGAGATGCCCTTCGAGTATCCTGAGGGTTGGAGGGAAGAGGAGTCAAGGGAAATGCTGAGAAGATTCTTCAAATGGGCAAGGTCTGCATTGCACAGCTGAGTGACCGGCCAGCTGGTCTAGATGGAGGCTTGGGAAGAATATGCTGGGACCAGCTTAGGGGCTGATATCATACCATGGAGATGGACAGGGTGCAAAACTTCCTTCAAATCAAAGAACGGGGATGTAAATTAAAAGAAATATGAGTGCCTTAAAGTGCCTTAAATCTGATCTTGAGGAGTTGGCAGATGCCCTTGTTAGTGAGACAGGAGGAGCTGATTCCAGACAGGAACTGTCTAGCTGAAGAGTCTGGAAGGAAGGATTGACTCATCATAGTTGGCATCTGGATGTGGCACTTGGGGATATGGTTTAGGGATGATAATTGTGCTACTGGGTTGATGGTTGGACCAGATCTTGAAGGTCTCTTCCAACCTTGATGATTCTGTGATCCCTCCTGAACCTGAAAAGGGATTGAACTCCTTTGGTAATGGGGTTATATGGAGAGATTCTTGTTTTAAGAAGCACAATCCAGCCCCCCTAGCCTCAAGTTTCGCTGTTCCCTACGTGAATCTGGGTAACAGCCCTCTCAGCATTTGAGAGGAGTTGAGTTTCTAATCAGTGGGGTCTTAAGAACCAGACAGAAGGATGTTTCCAGCTTAACATGCAGGGTAGTGGGGAAACTGATGACAAGTGGGAATGTTAACCCAGTTAGTAGCAAGTGTGAGGATTCCTGTGTCTGCTGCTACCCTGTTGATTTGTTGGCCTGGAGAAGCAGCTCAGGTTTCAATTTTTGGCTGCTTTGTAAGACAGAAGTCTGCTGCAAGAGAGTGGGATGGGTCCTCAACTTTCTTTGCCCAGAAGAGATGGCAGAGGCAGCAGTTCCTCTGAGATCTTTAGATCTTGTTGGTGGAAAGGCAGCACAGCTGCACCATGTGGGGCTTTCCCTCGTGGGAGCCAATGAATCTGTGGCAGAGCACTCTAAGGAAAGGTTGAGTGTGTGACTTCAAAGGAGAGCTGACAGGCTGGGAGCATTTCTGGTCCTGTGGGATGAACCTCATGCTGCTTCTTCGTGGTTTGTTTTTTTGCTGTGCCCATCTGCCTGCCAGTTCGTGCTCTGCTCCAGGTGGAAAGAAGAGCATGGAAGAGAGGAAGGTGTAAAGGACTTTAGAATATCTTAGAATGTCTTTCGGCAAAGGAGATGGCAGATTAGATCATTGATCCTTGAAAACAACATCTGACAGGGCCTTGTTTTAAAGGGCAAACCCCTCCCTTCTCACCCACAGCATGTCAGGGCAGAGGGGGCTCTTGGTGCAAACCCTGAGTTATCCCTGCAGCAGCAGGAGCAGCAGAGCCCTGGGAGCTTTACTATCTGTCTGAAGACAATCCCACCCAAACCTCCTCAATCCCATGGCTTGTGGCTGTTCCTGCCATCCATCCAGCAAGGCAGTGACCATGTCTGCAGACACTGGGATGTTACCTGTTGGGAAGGCCTTTGGGAACACCAGTGCTGGGCAGTGGAGGAGAGATGGGGTTTCTTTGGTCTGTGCTGCTGCTGCTTGCTCTTGCCAGCCTCCTTGGCCTATGAGGAAGCAGCAGCAGCTGGCTGTTGGGAAGCAAAAGTCTTTTAATCCTCAGGGTCTTTAGGTGGGGTGTCAGTTGGGGGATGTGAGACACAGCAGCAAAGCAACGTGACTTCTGCCTGCCTTGGGCAGTGAATCCCAGTGGCCTCTTTGCAGTCAGAACTGGGAGCCAGTCTCCGCACCATGGCTCTGAAGGTCAGCAGCTGGGTAGCATTCATCTTTGGGCAACATCTGGGAGGAGCTGCTGACACCTTAAAGGGAATGAGCTGTGGGTTAGGAAATCCACTGACCAGCTGAACAGGAGGATCTTTACACCTCCTGCTTGGGGTGGATGGAACAGTGTGGTTTCTGCTGAGGAGGGTTAGGAGGAGGAGTAGCAGCAGGGCAGTCCTGATTGCCAGGGAATACCCAGGGCAGTGGGTGTGTGTGCTGACATGGCCTCTCTGCCTGGGAGCTTGCACCCACTCTGGCAGCAGTGAGCAAGGGATATGTGGAGTTTTTTTGTGCAGATCTCTGTAAGGCATCCAGACAGCTGCTGCCCACTGTGCTCAGTGGAGCATCTGCTTTGGCAGGCAGGAGAGGAGACGGGAGCCTTGGGAATTTCAGACAGTCATTTACTTAATAACCATAGACAGAGCAGGGGGTTGATTTCTGGCTGTGAAGGGATCGTCTTCCTTCCCTTCTCAGTGAGAATGTGCTGTGCTTGGCTTGGGGAGAAAGGCAGTTAATTGGGATGCAGACTCCTGAAACAGAACTCCGTGGGTATGAGCAGTTTCTCAAGAAAGATGAAGATTGATTTATGCTGTCTGGATTTGTGCCTGCCACCCTGAGCTAAACATATCTGATCTTACAGATAAGTTCCTTTTCCTGGGTCCCCAGCTCCTTGTTAGCTTCCAGAAGAAACCCCAGCCTGCTCTGACCCTATATTTGTGAGCTGCATCTCCTTCAGCATCTGTGTTTGTCTAGCAACAACACTTCCATTCGTGATCAGAGCCACAGAATAACAGGGGCTGTAGTTGGAGGGAGGGGAGTTAGATTCAGCTGCTGTAGCAAAGCAAAACTAATTCAGATGTTTGTGGGATGACTTTTCTGCTCTGAAGTGCTGTACAAACTAAAATTCTGCATTGCAAATATGCCCAGGTCGATTCAGGGTTTGATGGTATTACTTGGCTGTGCCAGGAAGGAGGATTTGATTTTCTGTGCTTTAGTTTCTCTCCTGTAGTATTTCCCATTTAGCTTGTGGCTAACTGCTGCCACCACCCCACATCTTTCTCAATCCCATCTGAAATGAATCTCTGGGTTCTAGCTGATTCCTAACACTCATAACCTCAACTTAAAGATGCCAAGTGTCAAAACTGTTATTTATTATTGTCTGTGAAAGCGCCTATGGACAGACAGATGTGGAGAGAACAAAGATGGAAATTATCTCTTGGGAATATGGGTTTACTGGGATGGGTAGATGGAGAAGTGCAAATATTAGATGGGACGGTTCTTTGCTGTGGCAGGCTACCTGCCCTTGGAGGGTCTCTGCCATTTGACCCCCACCTGTGGCTGGACACATAATGGGATATTCTCTGCCTCTCAGAGCTCTTAGTTCAGATGTAACATGAAGTCTTTTGGATCTCTTTTTAGATTATACCTTTCCTGCTTCATCTCAGAAGGCATTGCTGAAACGAAATGGGACACAGGTAGACAACTGGGAAATGGCCACTGTGCAGCCACCAGCAGAATTTGTGGAGCCTGACTTACACACTCCTTTCTCCACACTAGAGGAAGAGGAGGGGCTGCTCCCTATAGACCACTCAAGAGGAGGAATGGAGAGCCTCCAGACCTCTGGACCAGAGGTTACATCTTCTGAACCAGTGGACCAAGAGGACTCCTTCTCCCTTCTGTTTTCCACAGCCTCTTCCAGGCCAGGTGTTGTGACTGAGGCAGCCATAGGAGGTCAAGAAGAGGACTCTGTTTCTCCAGGCTCAGACCTTGGGAGCAGCATGGGACCAGGTCTCCTACCTGTGTCCTCTACTTTTTCTACTACAGTTGCTGCAAGATCTCCCATTGATTCGGAAGAACTCCTTGAGGTGACAACTGGAGACACTTGGGCTGTTGGGGGAGCAGATTCAGAGCTGGCTGTGGCTACAACAGGAGCAGAGCCTGCAGAGACCACAGTGGAGGCTGGTGGGGAAGAGCATTCAGCCAGGGAGGAGGCGTCAGAGCCCACGGTGGGGTGGGAGATGCTGGAGCCCACAATGCTGACCGAAATGGAGCAGACAGTGGAAACGCCTGTGGGGACACCCTCTCCTGCAAGCAGCTCCCCAGGCACCCAGACTCTTCCTGGTAGTGAGCAGCAGCCCTCTTCTGTGTCTCTGTGGGACAGAGCTGATGAGCCTGAGCTGGATCCCCTTTGGAATGACACCGAGTCAGCCACTGAGACTGCAGCAGCAGAGAGGAGCTCGTCATCCCAGGCTGGGGACGCCCGCATGGCCATGCTGCCCACGGAGCTGCCCTGGGACTCTGCACAGGTTGCACTGGGAGCAGGGGCTGGGCTGGGGGGTTGCAGTGGGGATATTTTGCTACTCCACTCCTGGGGAGTGTTTAAGCTTGTCCCTTAGTCTGACTGCTGGGAGTATGTTTTCTGTTCACCCAGTCAAAGCTGAATTTTCAGGGAGAGTTATTCACAGCAGTTCTTAAGGGTATCCATCATCCCTGGCCCCTCACATCTTCTTCCTAGCTGCACAAAATCCTGCTTCTGATAAACAGGAGCTGAACACCTTTCTTCTGGGGCATGCACAGCAGAGAAAGCTCCTTGTTTCCTCAGCCTGCATTATTGAAAGTGTCAGGACAAACATGTCCCCAAGGATTTCTGGAAGGGAAGTGAGAAGAAAGTGCTGTTTTTGCTACTGCTGCCTGCAGGGACCAGATGCAGAGCGGGTGGAGCGGAGTACACTTATATGTGAGGATGTGGAGAGGAGGGGTGAACTGCAGTTCCTGAATCCAGCAAACTGGCAGCTGGTTAAGAGAAGATATGTAGCAGGAGCTGACTGGTGAGAAAGTACCAAGCAAAGCTTTTAATTTTGCTTTCTGCCCCCATGGTACTCAGGAGCCTGAGCAAGTGACTTAGTCCCTCTGTGCATCCTATCCTGCCTGCAAAGTGCTGCCCTCTCTCACTGGTTTGTTCAAGGACCACAGAGGCTCCTGGTTAGGTTTTGTGTTAAGTGCTGATAAGGCTGCAGGCTAGAGAGTTTTCCACTGAGAACCTGTGTCCTCCTTGAGTCTAGGTAGAAATGGAACGTCAAGCTGAGCTGTGGCAAGCTGGCAGAGCAGATTTGTCCCTGTTCTGTGTTAGCACTGAAATGGTGATTGGTACTTAGAACAGATAGTTAAAGGACAGTCACATCCTTTGAGAAGTGCTTCTGGGAGTATGGCACAGTGCCCTGCTCCTGTCCCTTGTGTACCCTGTGCTTTCAGCAGCAGAGTTACATTCACACCTGAACCCAGCTGTCTTTGTCTTGTCTCTCCAGGTGATCTGTAAAGACTGGAGCAACCTTGCAGGAAAGAACTATATCATCCTGAATATGTCGGATAACATTGACTGTGTAAGTCAGTCCAGACAGATTTCAAGGCACGGGGGCAGTGGTGTTTAGGAAAGTGAAGGCAGGCACAGCTCCTCCTGTCTGCTTTCACCACAAAACATTTTAAAAGCATGAAATCTCAACATACAGAGGCTGTGAAGAGAAGGGGAGGAAAGAAATATTTCTGTTCTCCAAAAGGGAAAAAGAGTGGGTGGAGGGAGATGATTTTGCTCCAAGTCTAGCACATGTCAGTTCCATATTGGATTTTTTACTAACTTCTGGCTGCTAGTCTGTGCCAGTCAGTACCTGGATTGTCATGAGACATGAGAACTTTTAACATTGCACCTCTTACAGGATTGAATGCAGTTCTCCTTCCTTCTCTTCCTTTTCCTTCCATTCCTTCCAGCATATAGTAACAATCCTCTGATGGCTCAGAGGAATAGGGACTCCCATTTGGACTGTGCATGGATAAGTATCAAGCAGTTATCACTAAATCTTCCTTAAGGGTCTCTTCTCCCAACTCTATTATCTTGTGTGTTATCTGTGTCTGTTAACCAGCCATGCTCTGCTAACCCAATGCCTGTCCATCCATCCTCATAAAGCTGCAGTTAATTCGTGACCCCAGAATCTGTTGTGGATCCCTGACAAAAGGGCTTGTTCACTTCTGCTAGGCCTTTTATCAGGCACTTAAAAACCCGTTGTGAAAGGCCTGGGGTCAAGGTGCCTTTCATAATTCTAAGAAATGATTATAAGCCTGACAACCTGAGACTCAAATGTTTCATTGAGGAATTGTGTTCTGGCCTCGTGCATCTGCACTCCTGCTTTGTGGGGCTCCTGCTGTGGGCAGAGCCAGCTGGTTCTGTTACTGCAGGGTTGCTCTCTGGCACTGACCTCTTGCAACTTCTGGTGAATTCTTGTTTGGTTTGTTTTGCTTTTTTTTAAAGGTGATCTTTTTGGGGACAGGGAAAATGGGGAAATTCCTATACACAGTAAGGCATGCTGACTGCTCTAAGAATAGATGAAAAGTTGGTCTTTGTCCTCCTAATTTAGGCAAACCAGTGTGGAGGGCTTTAAGTATCTCTGCTACAGTTCACAACTGTAATGCAGAAAAGGAGTCCTTGAAAACCAGAGTCCTTCTGCCCTGTTTCCTTCATGTCCCTATCACTCTCTCTCCCATCTCTGTGGACTACAAATGCTAATTAATTTTGTAATATGTAGTAAGTTCCTTTCTGTGGTCACTTGTGTTGTTTAAACCTCTGTAAAGGGAAGAACTGAAAAGCAGATGTGCAGATGTCTCTTGATCAAATTATGTCTTTGCTGTTGAATCTTCAGTTCTGCCTTGCTGTAGGAAGATGGTGTCCTGGGATAGGCAGGACTGAGCTGTTTTTCTACTTGATTTCATGTTTCAAAACATATTTCCCAGTGAATGATTTGTGCTGTACTACCCCTTATTCAAAGGGACATTTGTCGACATACATATTTAACATGAGCATCTCATCATTCCCTGCCTCCCATTACCACTTTGCATGAGTGAAGCTGGAATCAAGCTCTTCATCTTTCCACTGGAGTTGATGCAGTTTGTTTCCTACCCTTGGTAATTTGCTCAGTTTGTGTACCTCACCTACTGTCTGCCTGTCCCTTTTGTTTTTTGGTGTCTGTATTGGAACTCTGTGATGTTTGGGTTTCTGAGGTTTTGAGGAAGAACCTGTGTTGCAAATGCTGTTGTTTAAATTAGTGTGAGTGAGTATTCCTCACATGTTTCAATGTTTTGGTGCCATTATCTGGTGTGTATCAAGTCCCACTGAAAAGCTGAGAGACAAGGAGTGTGCTTAGCTCCTTCCAGAAGGTTGTGCTTTTAGCTTCAATACACTCCATGGCACCAGGCTTTCACCTGCTGCAGGGATCATGCCTGTATTTCTGGGTTAAGCTGGAAGGCTGTTTGTCTTCCCACTGGGCTCCAGGCAAGGGAATCACTTCAGTCTCTCTCTGGGCAAATCTCTCACTCAACATACCTGGAAAGTTTGCCCAAGTGAGGACTGCAGGATCTGACCCAGCAGTGGTACCTGGCTATGCAAGGTGACCTCCACCTTGGCACAGGTGCATTCAGGCTCCTTCACTGCTCCCTCCCCTCCACCATGGAGAATTGATCAGTGCTCTGCAACCTTTGCTTTCCCCATCACCAGAAACATCTCGCTTCTGTCCTCCTGCTCCTGGCTCAGCTGCTCCCCTTTCCTCTGCATACCCCAAAAGAGAGCCTCAGACTGGCAGTGGGACCATGAGCTGGAGCTGCAGCTGAGCATCGTGGTGCGGCATTACAGTGCTGCTTTCTCACGCAGCTCCTCCTGCTTCCCCATACCAAAACCCATCATTTCATGAGAGGAGGCACTGCCAGGCTCTTGTGATTCCGGCTCCAGTCATCGATGTCTTCTCCAATTAGGCCATTTTTGGCACAGGCCCGTGCCTGCCCTGAGCGCTTCAAATTGCCATGGCAACAAGAACTCTCCATTTTATTAATCATCTGTGTGGCCTTCAGGTTGGCATGGCAACTGGAGATGAGAATAGAAACACAGGAGTGAGAAAGCAGCAAAGGCGCCTGCTGAGGGATGGCTGGAGCACGTCAGGCTGAGCGGCACCCCCTGACCCAGCGCTGGCTGTGGCCAGGAGCCTGGCTGCTTCCTTCTCACACCATCATGTTGCTTCAGGATCCCTGTGTGCCAGGAGAGCTTGGTGTGGGGCATTTGGCAGCCACAGGAGCTGAGGAGGAAGGTTGGTGCATCAGGAGGTGTTTGTGGCTGTGCAGCAGAGTGTTGCACCAGGTTTAACACTGCTGGCTTTTGGGCACGTGTGAGGTCTCAGCTGTGCCAGCCCTGCAGTGCTCCAGCTGCCTTGTCCCTGCCATGCACTCACCAAGGTTCCTTTCCTGTGGCAGGAGGAGTTTCGGTTGGAGAGGGGTCCCCAGCTGTTGGCACTGGTGGAGGATGCCTTCTCCAGGCAGGCAGAGGGGCTGCAGGACCGCTGGCTCATCTCTCTGAGCAAACCCAATGAGAATGACAAGCACTTGCTAATGACGCTGGCAGGGGAGCAGGGTAAGTGCTGGCAGAAAGAGCCTTCCCGTGATGGGGAGTGTATTTAAGGGGCTCCCAAATGCAGGTACACAGCCATGTTGTAAGGAGCTTTTGCTTTCCAATCCATTGCAATCCCACCAGTTCTCAGTGTTCACTGGACTTGAGGGATGGAGAGGGACTGAGGACATCTTTCTTCACATCTGCCTTCTGGGTTGTCCCTAACTGCTTGCACAAAGCACTGCACTTTGCACTTCTGCACATTGCCTTCAGCTTTGCTGCCTCCCTGGTTTGCCTTTCCCTGAGCATCTGTCAGGTTTCTCCTTATGTACTCCCCATCATGGTAGGATATGACAGCCTGCTCTTGGTTCACTTCCTAACCTATCAATTCTGAAGTCCTGTCTGAACTAGGATAGTCCTCACAGTGCCCTCCTTCATCCCCAAAGAAACAGAAGCTGACAGTGAACATGGGCTGGCCTGGAACATTTTACCATGTCTTTATTCCCATTTTGGTACAGGGGTCCTTTTCCTGCCTGCTTAGTGACAGAGGTTTCTAATGTAATGGCCTCTGTGACCTTTGTGAACCTGTCTCCATGACTTTTTGAGTCCTGCTGCTTGCTCCCAGGGCAGACACAGATCCTGAGCGCTTCTGTGGTGGTGGGGAAGGTACCTAGGTTGCTCTGCTATCAGTTCATCCCTGGATTTTTTTATTCCTTTAAAGAGTATTTGGAGGTACCCTTGTGTGTGATCCTGTGTTCTTTCAGCCTCCTGACATAAAACACCAATGAACAAAAACGTGTGTTTCCCTGCCTCCATCCTGTTGGGGATTTTATACTGATGAATACATCTGACTGAGTAACCTGAGCTGAGAGCAGCACTGATCTCTTCCTCTACTTTACAGGCGTTATCCCTACAAAAGATGTTCTCATGGCACTGGGGGATGTTAAGAGGAGCTTAGCTGAGGTAAGAGCCTGTCTGCCTGCATCCGTTTGTTAAGACCAGTTATACAATTAAAATAAGCAACTTGAAAACTGGGAGCATATCTCAGTCTAAACAACTGCTGAACACAGAGCAGGCAAACAGATGAGTCAGATGCTTGGCAAACTCCCTTCTCCCCTCACTGGTAGTAGTCAGGCCATCAAATTTCTGCTCCTTTTAAGACAGTAACTATGGGTTATTCCCTCCCTGCTTTTCTGGCTTGGTTGTGAGACTGATTTTCACACATTCATTTTGTTGGGATTCTCAGAGTCACCCCTTCCATACTATTGTCCAAAGCAGTGTGGATGCTGCAGACCCCCACATTTGGCCCTGCTCACTCTCCAGCTGTTTTACATGCATTGGCTTCTCTTGACACATTCACACACCTTCTACAATTCCAAGGTCTGCATTTCACTCCTGAAACAACTACCTCCAAAAGGACAGGCAGAGGACCTGGGTCAATGGATGCCAGACTCCTCTGCCATCTTCCTCTAGGCCTCACATATTCCCTTCTAACCCTGGGCAGCTTGGAAGAGGATAGAGATGAGGATAAATCAGTCCCACAACCTCTGCCTTTGCCCCTTTGTCCTACAGGGTATGTAGGCACTGAGGACCTGATTCTGCTTGAGTTTTTTGTGCCAACCACTGGATTAATTTTGCTGATTTTAGCAGCAGGATTGAGCCACTGCCTTGCTGGCTGTCTGCTCTCAGGTTTTTCCCTGACCTAACAAACTGCTGCAGTTAGACAAAGCAAATTAACTGCTCAGTGGTGTATTGATTGGCTTACATCAGAGAAAGTGCAAAAAGCCAACCCTGTAGAAATTGTGGGACTGAAGTATCAGCAGCTAGAACCGTCCAGAAAGAAGGATTTGTGTGGGTGCAAGGTTTGACTGTGCAACTGTAGTCCTGTATTCATGTGAGTTCTACCAGAGCCTCCTTGCCCCATGCCTCTGCCTCTCTGGCTCTGTCAATAATGAAACTCTGCTCACAGTGCTGCCCTTGCACCACCATGAGATTGCAAGGAGGAGGGAGGATATTCTCTTACCTGTCACACTTACTACAGGTTACTACATAACCTGTTTCAAATCTGCCAAGTCACTGGGACCAACCTGGGCTGTTTGCTGACAGCCACAGGGGGCCAGTTTCTAGGGCAGCTATTCCTAAGCTTTTAGGCTCAGCAGGCAGCTGTCCACTTTCAAGACCTTGTAAAGACCACTATGCCCTCTTAGGACCTGAGCTTTACTGGAAACCTATTTATTAGCGTTACATTCTCTGCCAAGCAGTTACCAAAGCCTCAGCACATGTCAGTGGTCTGTAGTTTGTCTTGGGGACTCTCAATCTTGGATAGTTTCTCCCATGAAAGCCTCCTACACAAAGGTGTGATATCCTTGTGCAGGTGAGCAAAATAAAATTGTGCCTACTGTCATTTGCTGATGCATCAGCTTTCTTGGAAAATGGTGTTATGTATAGTTATGAGCTTTCTAGTAATGTAAGACTGTGTACAACCCAAGTCTCCAACCCTGGCTTCAAGTTCCTCTGCCCACATTCATGGTCCTGTACTTGTACCCAGGAAAGTCTGAACAGGATTCTATCTGCCTGCAGGTCAGGACTTTTAGTGTACTGCTTCCTTCCTTCCAGATTGGTATCCAGAACTACTCGACCACCACGAGCTGCCAGTCGCACCCTAACCAGACGCGCAGTGATTATGGGAAGCTCTTTGTGGTGTTGGTGATCATCGGCTCCATCTGCGCCATCATCATCGTCTTGGGGCTCATCTACAACTGCTGGCAGAGACGCCTGCCCAAGATGAAGAACATGGTGAGCATGGGATGGGTGGAGAAGGTGGCCAGACTCTTAGCCCTTGGGATGGAGGAGATTGGAAAGTTAAGAGGGCAATTGTTTTCCCCTGTCCAATTATGGGACATAGCTGGATACGCTGCTAGAGCAGCAGTGGAGTTCATTCAGGTGTAAGAGAGATGCAAATGTGCTTAGGACAGCTCATTTCCACTCTGAGGGCTGGGCTGGGAATAAATCTACCTGTTCCCACTGACTCCACAAAGGTCTCAGTGACCCTCATAGCCTGGTCTGATTGTGCTTCTCAGCAGCATTAAGAGCTGTCCCCCTTTGTCTCCCTTTGTGTCCTCTCGTCCCTGGCAGTCGCATGGCGAGGAGCTGCGCTTTGTTGAGAACGGCTGCCATGACAACCCCACCCTGGACGTGGCCAGTGACAGCCAGTCGGAAATGCAGGAGAAGAAGCCGAGCGTGAACGGGGGGAACACCATCAATGGCCCCGACAGCTGGGATGTGCTGATCAATAAGCAGGCGAGCGAGGATGTGGATGTGTTTGAGGAAGACACGCATCTTTAGAAAAAGAAAGGAGGGAACCACCTTCTTAAACACACTTGTTTTTCTCCTATCTTGACTGATGGACCATGGGATCAGGTGGCTTCTCAGGAACTTCTTAAAACCTTTGAACAGGTCTTTGGGCAAGTTTTCCCTACGGAAGTCCTGAGTCTGCATCTGAGGCTTGGAGCCAGGAGGATCACGGAACAGAGGGAAGCGGGAGGGGTGGGTTTATAGATCTCTTTGTGTGTGTTCCTATCAGTAGCACCAATGCTTTCATCACCTTTAAATGCACTTACTGTAGCTCTGTGGTAGTGGCTGAGACTGTCTGGATTGGAGAAACAAGCTGGTGGGGCTGCCTGCCACCAAGAGTCCAGATTTGGGAAGTAAATTCACTTTCCAGATACTGACGTTGAGACCACATTCAGTCCATGCAGGTGCAGTAAAACCTGTGCATTCTGGATGGAGGGGAGCCAAGATTCTGTCAATGTTCTGGGCAGAGTTTGCATTCCCCATGTGAAAACCAGGTTTTTTAGTGCTCTAGCATTCAGCTACTAATTGTATGAGAGCTGATGTTTACATTTGGGGAAAACACCCCTCCTACCACTCCCTGCTGTCATCTCATTTTACCCCTGGTACCACAAACAGCCCCACTCCTTTTTTCAGCTCCACAAGTCCAAGCTGAGCTTGCAAAGTTTGAGCACTTTACCCTTGCTTGACTGATTCAGTGCCATGGTGCAGCATTTTAGATGGAAATGTGCTTTAGGTTGGAGCGTTGCTCAAAAATGGTGTTTACATGCCTCTTTCACAATAGCCTGGGAAATCAGCAGGAAAATATCTCTTGTCTTGTGTAAGTTTTAAACTGGCTGGCCTTTTCCACTCCAGTTCTGTTTTTCAGGTTAGTTTGGTTTCAGTTGGTCATTTTGCAGTAAATATAAAGACTATGTGAAACTTTTAAAATAGGGAAACAAGTAATGTTCTCATCCTTTTGTTTCAATTTCAGCATCTTGCCCTGAGGGAAGGGTGGAAGTGTTTAATATCCCACAGGTATAAATCGGGGTAACATCTTTAAAATCACTGCATTTAAACAACGTAAGAGCCAGTTCTGATGAGATGAAAATCGGATGTAAGAGCTCCCCAATGAATGTTTCTCAGGCATGCCTCAGGCAACTTTGAGGCTCCAGCTCCCTGAAGATGTGTGCTAAAGGCACGTGAATATGTGTAATTGTTCTCTGAGCCCTGCCTAAACTACTGTCAAGCCTGAAATCCCAGAACACTTGTTTCTTCTGTCATTGAGGGATTGAGGGACTTGCTTTGGTCAGAAGCAGTACTTCTCTCCCTAGTGGTGGTGACCTGCATGCTTGCTTCCTGCGAGATGCAGCTTCACACTTGGTCTTGAAGGGAACCTTTGTACACAGAGGCCCCAGATGTGCAGCCTGTAAATCTATCACTGTATGTATAGAGACCTCTAGCATGTTCCTCCCCGCTGGGTGTGCCTGAAGTCAAGGTGCCAGAGTCTGTTGTTGCAGTTTGTGTAGCGCTTTGCATGCAAACTGAATCACAGATCACCTTGATGTAAGACCACTCTCATATCAGTTTATTAAGGATTCAAGAAAGGTGATAACCTTTGGTTTCCTATCCAGATTCCAATTTTCAGTGGTTTTAGCCTGCCTCCATATCTTTCCTGGTGTTATGTAGGACACAGTGATCATCAGCTCCTTTTGTACCTTAGTAGGGTTGCAGAGATGCTCAGAGTTCCTTCTCCTGCCCCAGCAGTTGGTAGTGGGGGACAGTCCATGGATGCAGACAGCCATACACGGCCCTCTCTGACCACCCCTCCCTGGGTGGCTCCTACTGAGTTTGATGGGTCTGTGCAGTAGAACTGCACAAGTCCATTGGCTGTGTTGAAGGCACTTTGGGGCTCAAAGGATTAAATGCAAATTGTTGTTATGGTGAGTAAATTAAAGCATGGAGTTAAAATATGAGGTTTTATAGCACTTAGCGTAATGGGGCCTGGCATGCCCGTGGCCTTTAGGCAGCTGCACCGCGTAAATCTTTCCAAGTCCAATAATCCTCATCAAATATGTTTTGTATGCCCAGTGGCTGTTAAAAAGATAATGCCACCAATCAGATGTGAATCATTTCACCCACAAATTGCTTCCTTGGTGCATATCCCTGCTAAGAGCTACTTTGCTGCCCTGTTTTCTCTCCACTATCCTAATTCAGAGAAACAACAAGGCACTGATACAGCAATGCTTCTGGCTGGGTTCATCACCTCCCAGTCTCGTGTAAAGTCTTCAAACTTTAAATAAACCAAGGGGGCTATGTGGGTTCAATAATCAGATAGCAAGTTCTCCTAATTTGCTCTTCTGGCCTCTTGTGGCCTGGAGGATTTTCCAGAGATGCTCTTCTCTGTCTGGAGTATCCAGGTAATCTGAGAGACACTTTAAGGGTGGCTGTTGTGAGGCTGAGGACGCTTTTCTGCTGTCTCTTACAGGGTGCACCTGGCTGTATGATCCCAGTTTAGCTTCAGAAATCTACTGGTTGATAGAATTTCACTTTAGTCTGGTGGTACTTTTTATCCTCTTACAGTTCGTTTTTTCTCTGTATCATTTTTTGCACTAGGCTGATCTTGTCAAGTCGATTGCACTGTTGTCCCTCTCCTGCCAGCCCTGCAGAGATGGGTCATCTCCGGGGACCTGCAGGCTGGGAAGCACTGTAGAGAGGCTGTTGGTAGCCCACTTAACTCTGTCCAGTGCTTGCATTTCCAGCTCTGCACAGGGAGGATGTAAAGAGGAAGAAAACCTTTGTCTTAGCATTTGTAACAGGAAGCTTTTCTATCACCCTAATGTAGTTAAAATTCTTTTTAATAAAAACTGTGAAAGCTGGACTTCTCAGAGCAGTGTGCCAGGTGACAGAGCAGATGGAGGAGACAAAGCAATTCCTGGAAAACACTCGGACATCACCATAATTTCATCTGCCAAATGTTTGGTCGCACTGACACCTGGTGGCGGTTGGGATTGGAAACGAAAAATTAAAAAAAAAAAAAAAAAAAAGAGAACTTTTCTCTTAGCTTTGGGTATTTGTTTCCTGTGACTTGCCTAGGATAACCTGCTTTATTCACGAGGGGCTGCAGGACTCGACTGTGAGCAGAGAGGCTTGTACCAGGCATGTCAAGGATGGTTTGTGTGAGGACATCCTGGTCTGCAAAGTAGTGAGATGGGACATTCCCTGGAGTCACCAGTATAGAGGCCCTGGGTAGAAACACAGGGTCTCAGCTCCATCTTCCTGCTTTGTGTGCCACTTGCTCCCTCTGCTCCTTGGGACCACAGCTAGAATGCAGAGACTCTGCCCTGGCATGGAGGTGGTTCTTCAGAGAGAGCATCAGGTGCTGTTGTGAGGACTGCAGTGCCTACACTGGTGATAGCATCGTCTGGATGCACGGCCAAGAGCAGAGAGGCTCTCCATCTCTGGGGGATCATGGCCAGCTGGGATCTGGGATGGCCAAGCTGCAGATTACTCCAAGGTGTCACTCAGAGATCTGGAACTGTGCCTGTAATATGGAGTCTAACATGTCCTGGGACTCTGCATCCTGCACACCGCCTTGGGGTATGTAGGGTGGAAAGAAGCAATGAGGAGTGACCCAGTAATTGCGCTGTGAAGGATGTAATGCAGCTTGAGGATACAGTTCAAGAGACACTTTAAGGATCCCTCTGGCAGAGGATATGGTGTGAAATAAAGGTACATTATCCTAAGGACTATTGCAGCATTACCTTTGAGCATTGCAGCAGGGTCCCACTGCAGGCACTGCCATCAGCAACTTGTCTGTTCCCATCTGCCTTTGCAGCCATGCAGGAGCACATCTATCCTTCTCAGCAGGTTTGGGACAGCTCCAACAGTCAGACACAACAAGCACCTTCATCTGTGCTGGCTCATGAGAGCCTCATGCGCCCATCTAAGCTGACAGCCAGGCTTTGAGCCGTTCTCAACACCTTCATTCCTGCTGGACACAACCTGCAAGCCCTGGCCGCTGCTCAGGATTGCTGCGGAGAACACTTAGAAACACTTGTGTCTGGCCCTGGAAATAGCAGGGCTGTGGTTTTGTTTTCTTTGCAATAAAACACACCTTCTGGGTGTCTGAACACTGACCTGAGTGTAGTGCTTTGCTTGGTTAGCTCTGCCTGAATGCATGTCTGCTGCATCTCATAATGCAGTACTGGCCAGGGTTTCTCTGCCAGGATGGCAGCCTGGCTCCCTTCCCCACAGTAATTCTCCCATCACAGATTTCTGTGGAAGCCCTGAGCCATGCCAGGTGCCCAGGCTGTGGAAACAGGCTTCCCTCATGGAGTACTCTGCCCCTCCAGTACCCACAGGACCAGCCCAGGCTGCCTGTCCTGCTAGAGTGGCTTCACACAAGCCTCTGTTCCACAGCAGAGTCCTGCCTGTGTGCCCCGTGCCACGTGTGTCCCATGCCACTCTCCACCATCCCACACCTGCTCCAGACCTGGACCCCTACAGAATCACAGAATTATCAGGGTTGGAAGAGACCTCTGGAGATCACCCAGCCCAGCCCCAGCCAAGGCAGGGTCACTCAGGTGACAGAGGAACACGTCCAGGTGGGACCTGAATGTCTCCTGAGACTCCACGCCCTCCCTGGGCAGCTGTTCCAGGGCTCTGCCACCCTCAACCTAAAGAAATTCTTTCTCATGTTGAGGTGGAGTTTCTTATGTTTTGGTTTATGGCCTTTGCTCTTTGTCCTTTTGCTGGGCACCACCAAAAAGAGTCTGGCACCATCTTCTTGGCAGCTATCTTTGAATGGATTAATGAGACCCTCTATTGTCACAACTGCGCGGAGCCCAGAGAGAGCCCTGCCACATGTTCCAGACCCCATCCCAACCATATTCTGGGCCAGCTTCCTCCTCAGGTGTGCTCCAGACCTGTCCCCCCGGTGTGTTCAGGGCCGGTTCCCTTTTCCCGAGCCCCGATTCCCCCGGTTTGTTCAGGGCCGGTTCCCTTTTCCCGAGCCCCGGTTCCAGCCGGGTTCCCCGGTGTGTTCAGGCTCTTTGCCGTGCTCGGGCCCGCGGGTCCGCTCGCAGCGCGGCCGGCAGT
>NW_005054317.1:8517074-8535325 GCF_000277835.1 Geospiza fortis
CACCCGCCGCTGCTTTAACCGCCCCGGTCACCGGGGCGAGCGGGGCCGGCCCTGTCGGGGCAGCCCGGCCTCGCCGGGACGTGTTCACCTGAAGCTCGTCCCAGGCCTCCCCAGGGCGACTGTCACAGTTTGTTTCTCGTACAAAAATGCCGCTTGTTTGCACCCCGAGGAGCTGGGTGTGCAGCGGGGCTTTGCCGGGGTTAGGTTGGGGTGAGGTGTGCCCGTTTCCGGCAGGTGTCTGAGTGTCACACGGTCACTGCGTGCTCCTGGGTGTGGATGCTGCCGGTGGCAAATGTCCTTGCACAAGGCTCCTCTCCAGCTGCTCTTCTTTCCCGTTGGAAATGGTCTTTGCGTTGGTAGGAAGCTGGATGCCTGGGACGCAATTGTCATGGAAATGTTTAGACACCTTGTGCTGTAGGCTGCGGGAGTGTGTCTGAGAAATATGGGATACTGAAATTTCAGGTCAAGTTTCCTCGCCTATCTCAAAGCAGCACAGCTTAACTGCAGTGATTTCGGATCAGGAGGCAGATGGGCTTGTCTGCAGGGTGAATGCAAGGTTCAGAGTTTACAACAAGCTTTTTCCCTGCATCTCATGGTTTGAATCTAAAACTGTTCTTCACCCTTTTATCCTACTTGATTCTTCCATCTCTTAATGTATGATATGCCAGATAATCAAAGCAACCTCAGTTTCAAAGTGCTTGCTAGTAAAGGATAAGTGTGCCGATAGATAAGGTTTGGAGAACATTGTTATCTGTTGTGATTGTGTTAGATTAAATCCTTGGAAGCAGTAAACTGCAGAAGGAGGGATCTGAGGGATGGTCTTACAGAGGTTTAAGATGACTTGTGTAGAAGTAGTGGTGGAGAAATGAGAGTCTGAGAGTGCTGTCAGGGCAGGGGGACAAACTGACCACATGGGACTGAGCAGAAAAGAGCTGAGTTGCTTGGTGTGTTGAATATGTTCAGAGGAACCTGAAGTTTGAGACAGCAAAGGTGAAGGGAGTGAAAGAGAGGACTTCTGGTGGATGATAAAAAAACCAAAACTCAAGAGTCTTTGTGAAGGCTGAGAGTGACTTTTACATGTGGTTGTTGCAGTACAGGCTCTAACAAGAACCATGCTGTGCAGGAGATTTCTCTGCAAGGCGAAGTCTGGCTTCTAGAGGTGTGAGAGAGGGAGTGTTGACAGCATTGGATCCAGCCTAAACATGCAGGACAAGGAAGTGGCAGGATTTAAGAGCAGTCTGGAGTGACACTGATGTTGGTTTTGTCAGGAAAAGCCATGAGCAAGAGGGGAGTCCAGCCTTGGCTTCATAAAACTGGCCACTTATTTGTAAGCATCCAGGCTGGGAGCATTGCTGGGGAATGTGAAGGTGCTGCAGAAGTACTCAGGCTTCTTTTGAGATTGCTGTCCTGTTAGAGATGCATTTGATCACCCTCTTTCCCCCATGTGCACCACTTAAAATTAAAGGCAGCTGCCAGGCCATGCTGTAGAACAACATTCTTTGGGTTGAACATTTGGCTGATGCCCCTTCAGCCACAGCTGACAGTTCCCCAAGTCCAGTGCAAGATCCTGTCATACTTTGGAAGTTACTCTATGAACTTGATGTTACATCTTCTGAAAGAGGAGAATGTGACTGAGTACTGCATGAAGTTATAACTTTGCTCTTTCCCTTTTTTTCCAGATACCTTCTTGAACAGCGAGATGTGGAAATTAATGTCCGTGATAAGTGGGACAGTACACCCCTGTGAGTGCTGCAGCCTGGAGCACTGGCTGGGCGGGGGGTAGGGCCTCAGCGCTCCTTTACTCTCTCTGCATCAGCAGCCATGAGCACTGTTACAAAATGTCTCAGGTTCTGCTTTTTTGGAGCTTTGGCTATGTAGTTCTGCTTCCCTTCCCTGTGGGCGCTGTGCTAAATGTGTCTTTGTCTCCCAGTTTGGCCGGGGCTTGCTGTGGTGATGCTGACAAGTGGGGTTTTGTGGCCAGATTACCTGGATTAAGCAGTCTGCTCTTGGCTGGATGAGGCTTTCCCCTCACCAAAGTCTATGGCATTCTGGCATGTCGTTTTGGGTGAAAGCTTGGCCTGGTAAAATGCCAGGTGACTGTGGGATCACAGTCTGTCTGGCAGTAGGTAATGAGGAACCCCCTTGAGGTGCTGAGGGATGTGCTGTGAATGTTACCTCCCCACAATTTCAAAGGACATTCAATGCAATTTAGACATCTGCATTATATTTAGAGTACAGAATAACATCCCAAAGTAAAGATAGACCAACATCTGGCTGCTGCAATGCATTTTACAGAATTCTCCTCTAATTTGTAGGATAATTTGAGGTCCTTGTGAAGGAGAATCATGAAAGGCTTAGACTGTGAAAGAGAAAACAAAACTCATTGAAGTAGAAGTTCTGTTTTCTGGGGGTGGATTTGCTGCACACCCAGTGTGGGTGCTGTTTCCTCCTTGGCACAGTGTGCAGCAGTCAGCCTGACAACAGAAGGAGCAAGGAGTGTTTTTGAGAATTCAGTGGACTGCTGAGTGCCCATGAAATGATCTCCATTAAAATGAGGATGGATTTGGCAGCTGGTGGTGCAACAGAAGATGCTGAACCCAAACTGGGACCTTGAGATCTCCTTGCAGTGCCTGGGATTGCTGGGAACAGATCCTGCTTAGTCTGTTGCTGGGATCAGGCTTCTGTGCTATTTGGTACCAATTCCTCACTCCTATCAGGAGTCATCTCCCAAGCTTCTCAGGGATGCTCAGTGCTGTGATCTGTGTGTGGTGATGTGCCAAAATACTGAATTTTGCTTCCTACAGCATCTCTAATTTTCTTTCTCTTGTTATTGCCAGGTATTACGCCTGTCTGTGTGGACATGAGGAGCTTGTACGTTATCTTCTAGCCAATGGTGAGCAAAGTGTCCTCCTGATAAGGATGCAGTATCTTCCTCTGGTCTGTTGGGATTGTATGTCCTTCTAGCTGTCCCTTGTGGAAACTTCTTCTGTTACAACCAACCATCTGATCAGTGATCTCAGGCTACAGAGGGAGCCCTGCACACACCTTCATGGTCTCTTTTGCAGGCCATTTGCTATTTGAATTTGCTTCTTGAAATCGCTTAAAATTTCTTGATTTGCTTGAAATCTTGAAAATGCACAGAAAGGGAAGCTGTCTGTGATGGCTCAAGGCAGCATGACTTTCTGAAATCACAGCATATGTTTTGTGAGGATGCAGTGGTGTTGAGAATATGCTGATCTAAGAGTTGTACCTCATAGGAAGGATTGTCTGCGTAAAACTTTCTTGTACTCTACTGATAACCTGGCTTTGTAAGCAGGACTTAAAAGGGATTTTGCTAATCTCAAACAAAGCAAGACCAATTCTTCAGGCCAAGTGCCTGCCAACTGGGTTCTCAGCACCCAGATTCCCCTAGGCACTGGTAGTGTTTTGCCAGAGGAACCAGAGTGCAGAGTCACATCTCCAAAGGTTTGGTTTTCTACTTAATTCCCATCATCTTAATCAACCGCTTGTGTAATTCTAAATCGGAAAAAGCAAATGCCCTCTAAAATTCTAGCAGGTTCTAACCTAAAGAGGTTATACAAAGCAGAAATACTTACTAGGAGGAGTTCTTAACAGTCCAAGAAATGATTGAACTCTTTGTTCAGTGAGATTTGTCTTCCCAGAAAACTGCTGGAGCCCTGCTGAGAGGCTTTTTGCACAGGTCACTTTAAACGAGTCATTACTGCCTCAGAAAGGGATTTGTCTGTGGGAGAGCAGTTTAAGATTGTACACATGTGAAGGGAGCTCAGTTTTTGTCAATATGCTCATCAGCAGAGGGGACTACAGTGAAACATATCAGCAGACAGAAATCATACTTCTTTAGTGACCATTTGGGGACATTGGAGAAGGATCTAACTGTGCCTGCTGGCCTGTGGCTGTTTTACAGGGGCAAAGTGTGAGGCGAACACTTTTGATGGGGAGCGCTGTCTGTACGGAGCTCTGAGCGACGCCATCCGCCGGCTGCTGAAGGAGTACAAGCAGATCACAGCCAAGTGCATGAGGAGGGACTACTATGATGTGTTCCTGCAGAGGTGAGGACATGGGCATGGGCAGAGCAGCCATCAGCCTGCCTGAGCTCTTCTGCATGTTCCATCTCTCTGTTCAGAGCAGCTGAATGTAATGCAGTACTGACCAGGGTTGCCAGCTGCCGTTGAAAGGCAGCTGATCAGTTCCCTCTGTCATTCCTGGGCATGTAGAGCTTCGTAAGGGCTGTTCCTCTGTGCCCTAAGGGATGATCTCCAGGTGTGTGTGTGTGTGTACATAGCCTTCAGTGAGTTTGGTACCCACTTGAGTCAGAAAGCTGGTCTTTATTATGCAGAAGTTCTAAGCTGTCATCCTTGACTGTCAAACCAAAATCTCTTCACTAAAACCACATCAACAATTTAGGATAGTATGTCAACTAAAGTTAAGTTTCAGGCCTGAGGGTACTATAGCTTGCTAGTTTAAATTTTCAACACTGATAAAATGTTTCTCATTTGTGAAACAGAGCACTTTAAGAAGCCTCAAACTGATTCACAGTGACATTGTCCAGTTCTTTCTTTTTGGCTTTTAAAATTTTTTAAGATACTTCTGAAAATTGCCTGTCCCACATTGTACTAGAGCTGGAGTGGCAGGCTAACTTGCTCAGGAGTAGAGGAATAGTTTCAAATTTTTCTTCTTGCTGTTTCTCTACCTTGGTAACTCTGATGTTATTACAGACTTGCTGGTTGTTGTTTTTTTTTTTTTTTCCTTTTTATTTCCCACTGGACTGACTTAGAAATGTTGAAACCTTGTGGGTTGTTTTTTTGGACACTGGAATGTTAATAAGTCCTAGAAAAATCTGACAATCTTCCTAGTACTACAGTGTCCTAATTTCTGAAGCTGTAGGAAGCAAGGGGAGGAAGGAAACTCATTTATCTGAGTAAAATCAGATTCTGTGTTCCAGGGAGGCAGAATTTTGCAGGGTGATTTATTACTGCCCTGGTGACTGTGCCTCAGATGTGCAGGGTTGAGCATACATGAAAGCTAAAATGTGCTGGTTTCTGCTTCTCATTCAAATAGACCTTGTGTTAAAATTGAAACAAAGGGCAACAGCTGGGGGGAAAAAAGTAAAAACCTAATGCTTCTGTTTGGTTTAGGGCAAGACACTTAGAAGGAAGGGTGTGCTAGTGGCAGGAGATTGAGATTGGCATTCAAGACTCTGACAACATCTGTGTGTGTGACTCCACACCTTTCTGTGCACCAGTCCAGCTCTCTAGAAGGAGTATGATGCTTCATGTCCACACATTAGAAACACAAACACTGGTGATGGTTGCTGTAAGCTCTAAAACTGGCAGTTTTGTTTTTTCCTTTTGAAGAATGAAGGTATGGGCATGCAGGCATAAACAAGGCTTCACCTCTGATGTGGTAATTGCCTGTATTTCATGCCTGTCACATCCTTCCTTTTTCTGAGGGTGGGGGATGTCAAGTCTTCTCCTATTTGTTAGGTGGTTAAAGCATACACACTGACAGTGCCCAGAGAGCAGGAAAGTTGCATCTTACTTTGTAGCAGAGTAGTTCTTTTTGAAAGTGTGTCATTTTGCAGGGCTTTTTTTTTGACATCTGACAGTTTAAAAGCAGTATTAACTTTTGAAGATGTGCTTGGGAGCAACAAGTTCCACTTTAAAATCTTGTGTTCAGGTGCTCACCTAAGACAGGAAGATTTCATTCTGCAGCCTCCCTGTTGCACTAACAAAACTTCTTTGAGTTATGGAAGGGAGTGTGATCCCACTTGAGTATGTGAAGCACCAGCCCCCATGCTGGCCTTCCCACTGGGCAGGGAGGGACTGCAATGGCCAATGTTCATTTAGCCCTAATTGTACCATGTTCCCCACTAGCATTACTCCATTCTTTCCTTTTTCATCCTGCAAGGAGTTTCCCTTCTCTGTTCCTCACAGGTTGCTGGAGCAGGGTTACCAGAGTGACATTGTTTTCATCGTCCATGGCAAATCCTTCTGTGCCCACCGCTGCATCCTCAGCGCCCGCAGCGCCTACTTTGCAGAGATGTTTGAGACCAAATGGAAGGGGAAAAACATGATAGTGTTGAAGCACCCACTGGTGAGCAAGGCTGTGCTTCCAGCTCTTTCCTTTCTTTTGCTGTTCCAGCTGGGTGAGGAAAGTGAGTTTGAGGGTTCACTTCCACAGTGAATAGCTCCTGGGGCTCAGAATGACCCTAGTTGAGGAGAGGGGCTTGTGGAGGCACTTTATGCAGTAAAGTTGCATCTTTTTCATATAACAAAAAGCTGTAGATTGCATACCTTCCCTTTATTCCCTCTGTCATGGACTCAAACATACCTTAATTAATTGCAGTAGCATGTAGCTGTTACCATCTGCCAGCTGCATCATGACCCCTCTCTGGGATGAGTTGAGTCTGTCTAATTCCTGGTGGACAGGTGGTCTGTGGTGAAGACATCACCTCCATAATTGCCACTAATTGAGTCCCTTTTGTTGCCTTTCCAGAAAGAACTAAATAGGCCATAAGTGCATTCCATCCATTAACCATCAATACTCTGGCACACATTTCTGTAACTTGACTCTGGCAGTGCAAATCCTCTTGTGACAAACATAATTCCAGTTTCTCAGAACACTGCTCTCCTCTCTCTTTGTACAAGAACGTCTTTCCTCTGGAATTAGGAAGATGTGGAAATGTTTATGATCAGTAAAAACCTGGATTTTGCAGAGCCTGTATTACAACTGTGTCTTTTGAGTTCCTCCATTAGTCAGGTCCTGTCCCCTGAGGCACCAGAGGGATTAGTATCAGTTGAAACAGTGAAGAGCTGTGTAAGCCAGGTGGAGTGGCAGCATTAGTTATGTGAGAGCAAGTAAATCATTATGTGCGAGTTCTTACTTAAAGGGGTTTTTTCCTTACTTGTTCAGGATCATGTTTCTAACTCATTGTTAAATCCATGGTGATTCCAAATGTAACTTTCTCTTGTTTTATTTTAGATTAACCCAGCAGCCTTTGGAGCTCTTCTGCAGTATCTATACACAGGTAAATGACCTTGCCCTCTGGTGTTTGTTTACATGGTTGGTGGGCAGCTGTCTGTGCCTCTGCACTGAGTGGCACAGCCTTGCACTCAGCAGTGTTTGGGTGCTTGAGTTGCCAACAAATCTTCTCTGCTGGCAAAAAGGGAGACTGTGAGCAATCACCGTCTCTTCCAAGATGTTTGTACCTTTTGCCAGTTGTTGTCCTGCCAGTAATTATACAGTCAATTAAAACCAAAATCAGCTTAGGTTGATTGGTTGGATGGATCTGGAGACTGTATTTTTGACTTAAGGAAGGAAAGTCTGTCATCTGATGTAACAGCCTCATAAGGTGGTGAAAAGCCAGGTTCCCATATAGGATATTTTCAGTTTGGCAGACCTGAATAGTGTGTGCTGAATGTTTTGACTACTTTCTGGTATTTTTTGAACAGAAGTTGATCCTAAACCTTCTATGAAAATACCCAGTGTTGTATTGTAGGCATGCTAAATGCTGAACTATCTCAGGCCAGAAGGTGGTGCCAGAAATTAACATTGTCTTCAAGGCTCTTTTCCAATACAGTGCGTTCAGAAATGTCCCTTGCCATATTTTCAGTAATTGTAAAAGATCCTGGGAAGAAAACTTATGAGCCTAAAGTCTATTCTTACCCAAAACCAGATATTCAGTGGTGGCAGTCATGCTTGCTGCTGTTGTGTTACTGTTTTTTGGTTTTCTGAGGGAATTAGACGTGTTTTGTATAGCCTGTTTGGTCTTTGGACTCTTGAATGAAGCTATTAGGGCAAACCCTGGAGAGTGGAAATGTGAGTTAAATGTCAAACTGTTATTGATTTGAGTGGTGGGTGGTGGTGGAATACCAAGTCTTAGCTTCTGGGACTGAGTTGTTAAGTGGGTGCTGAAAAGTGATGCAGTGTATCTAATTACTAAATTTCTGTGACGTCTTTCATCCTTATTTTTGCCATTTTTACACCTAAATCCTGTGGATTAAGTGAGCTGTCTGCATTTCTTCTTGACAGGTCGTCTGGATATCGATGTCGAATATGTCAGTGATTGCAAGAGGTTGGCCAAGCAGTGTCGGCTGCAGGACCTCATCGATGATTTGGAGACCAAATGTAAAAAAGTCTATGAATTTGGTAAGCATTTGACTTGCTGTTGTCTCTGCTGTGCCTGTGTGCCCTTCCAGGGAGAAACAGGAAAGTGTGTTAGTGGATGTTTCATGGTGTTCTTGGGGCTTCCAGAAAATGATTCTGTTGTGGATTCTGTTTCACATTTGCATGACAGTTTTCAGTCATGGCCTTTCTGTAGGGTAGCTGTAATAGTTTCTGACACATGCATGTTTATAATTTATATTGAATGCTTTCTTTATAGTAGAGCAGCCATGGCAGCAGGGCTTTGCCATGGTTGCCAGACATTCAATTGAGCATAGTGGAGTATGTATTGGCAAGTGCCTTCCAATATGGAGCTTATTTAAATCCCCAGAAAGATAAAATATACAGTTAGAGGTAATTTTCTGCATTTATCTGACCCCTAACTAAAGTAAAATATTTGATAATTGGCCCAGAAAGGGTGCAGAGGGAGATAGAACTCTTTTTTAAAAGCAAAGAAGTATTTCTGAAAGCATGTGTATATTAGTAACACATGAATGTGCCAAACCTTAAATGAAACAATCCTCTATTTAAGGACTTTTTGTTATCCAAAGCTTATTTCATGAAGACCAGCAGTTGGAGTTGATAATTAATCTCCTTAGCTGAAGCTAATGCACACGTGAAGAGCAATCAGAGCAGCACAAGTGCTGTTAGTCACGAAGCAGAAAAAATTACCGGATAACAAAACCTTCAGGCTGAAAGCTGCTGATTCTCATTCCATGCTCTGAGTTAACTTCTTTACTTTAATCAAGTTAATTTTTTTCTGAGAAGAGACTCCAGTCTATAGTTTAGAGTCAATAGCATCTTCTTCCCTGATCTAAGAGGCAGGGGTGTAGCTGTTCCACCTTTTCCTTTTGAATACGAGTTGTGATTATTCAGCCTCCTGAAGCTGCAGGACATAATTGATAGAATACTTCTGGCTCAAGAAATTCCTCATCTGCAGATCACTTGGAAGATATTACCATGTGCAGGTCTCCCTTTACTCATGTGCAGTTGTTTGGAGGTGGTGGGGTACAAGATTACCATGCTACAGCTGTTCCCGTGTAGACCAGGGTGCAAGACCTTATGGAAGCTGTGGCACAGGTCTGGCTTCTGCTGTGTAAACACAAATGTAAACATGGACCTGAAGAGATTAGAAATTCATTTCTTGGTATCTGCAAAAACTCTGAGGTATCAGTTTGTATTAAATAAGTGGTGGAAAAGGGGAGTGGTGAATGAATATAAAATAAAAGCTACTCAGAAATCAGGTAACAAAATTATTTTGTGTCATCTTTTGATATCAGATTAGTTCAGTAAGATGCCATAGACCTGTTTTTTTCTTTTTATCTTTTTCTCCCAGGGTCTAGCTGAGACATTCCATTAAATTAATTTATTTAAAATCTCATACTATATTGTGGAAGGAAAAGAAGGTGCTTAAATCTGTGAACTGCAAAAAAGCTGATTTCTTGGTGGGTTTTCAGATGGAAAATAATGAAGTAAAGTTTCAGGTTAGTTGGAAGTTTTAAATAAAAGCACCACTTGGAAATGCAATTATAACAATAATTTAACTTTGTTCTTTGGGGAGGGACTAGTTTTTCAATTTTGAGGCTTGACAGAAGACTATCCGTGGGTGGTTTAAAGCACTGATGGAAGTTCTAGTCTTGGTTTTTATTTATGACAGGTTGGATTTAAACAAATAGAACAACTGTTAGAAGTTTGTTTCTTAAGTCTCATGTGGAAGCCAGGAAAACTTGATTCTGCAGAAAGGCATATATGTAAGATTTATAGAAGTTAAAAAATTGGAAAGATCTTAGATCACATCATGTCTGGCACTTGACGAAGCGTGTCTGTTTCTTTGAGTGTTTTAGAAACCTGTTCCAAGTGTGTGCTGTGGAACAGACATCTGATTCAGCTTGCAGAGCCAGGGTCATGTACTGCATCTGTATTATGAAGTTGAAACAAGAAAACAAGATGAACTCAAGCCTCTGCAGCTCCACTGGATAATTGCAGTGTCGGCAATCTCATTATCTAGAGTTAATCAGTATTTCAAAAGCACTTACTATCTCGGCATGCACAGACAGTAGTACAGGAAGAGGATGACCCAGTGCCTTCTGTTGCACCTGAGATATATTTGGGTGTGAATGCTTGCCTATTTTCCCCTGTGTGTATATTGTGGCTATGAAAGGAAAAATTATTGTAGTGTTTGGAAGAGCTCAAACAATTTGTCCAGATTAAGCTATAATCCTTCCTGTAGAAGTGTATGTATTAAAAAATAAATGTTCTGCAGTTACTTCAGCAGGTTTTAGGCCAAAAGGGGTGAGAACAAGATGCTTACCATTGTAGCAAAGACACTGAATATGTGTTTCTAGCTAATTATGCCATTAGGGAAGAAGATGCATCTGAGTGTGAACATTTTGAAGGTTTTGGGTGTTTAGTGTAGTTTATTTGTGGCTCTTATGTTTTGTGGTACATTGGCTCAATTTAACCAGAAGACTGCAAAGAAGTATTGAGCAGGAAAACCAAGGCAGCTGATACATTGGTAGGTGATGTTGAGTGCTGTACAGCTGTGCTAGACTGGGAAGAAACCCAATCTGAACCTCAACCACAGTTTGGTTATTCCCTTCATCTCCTTGCATTGTTTATGTTGCTTTTTCTCAGAAACCCCTCCATTTTTCTTTCTTTCGTTCCTCTTTCATGGTCCCTGCTCCTTGCTGGCAGCCAGCAGCTTATTCCTATTTCACAAGTTTGATTTTTGTTGTCTCTGTTAGGAAAGATTTTTGAGTGATACCAAAGAGCCATGCCCTTGGATTTGAGATGCAGTGTCTGAATAGATTTGCTTCTCAGAAGAATCACTGTTCTTTTGTGTCACTGGGAAAGTTCACAGATGCTCTGTGGATCTCAAGAGAAGAGCTCTTTGCCTTGACTTAAAACTTCCTGAGTCCATTAGCACTTACAGAGCCTGACCTGGTGACTGTTACAATAAGTACTACAGAAATACAAATGTTTCTCTGTGCCGCGAAGAATTTCTAATTGCAAAGGAAGAAATTTCCTTCTCTCATGCTGGTGTGTAAGTGATCAGGGCTTTTTGAGAAAATGCACTCAGTCTGGTTTGTGTTGGTGCCAGGCCTCCTCTTAGCTTATTTACCCTGGAAGTTTCCTATCTGAGGGTAGCATTTTGTGCTAATAGGGCAGCCTGTCTCCTTGCTGGTGAGCTTTGTGGGTAGGAAATGGTACCTGACTATTGTATTGACAGATCATGGTACCAGTACATGACTCTTTTATACTGGTAGATTATCCTTCCCTTTCCAGCAATCTTTCTGGGATATGCAGCCTATGGAGAGGCACAGTGGTGGCATATTTGAAGGGTGCAGCAGTGATGTGGAGGTGGGGGTGGAGATCTTGTTTTGTGGCACATTGTGGTCTTGTTTCGCCCACGACCCAATGGAGTCATCTGATGGAGCTCATGTAATGCTGTGCAAAATGTCAGGAGAAATGAGGTCTCAAGGTGGCGTGATTCACCTGTGAGGGGTTTTAATGTGGTGAATCATACCTGTCAGAAATTCTTCTGAATGCTTTGGAGTTAACTCTGTGTCTCTCTGGCTCCCAACAGTATCTTAAGGCTTCCTCACCACAACTTTGCATTTTCCAGTGGTGCTCTGTCTTTTTTCACATGCCTCCTTGTATACCAGGGACTCTTGAATGTCTTAACATGATCCAGTTCTTCCCCCAAACCTTGCTGACCTGAGAACAAACCTCAGGTGGTGGAGCAAGGTATCCAAAACGAGAAAAGTTGTGCCAAGATGGCATCATATCATAGTGGGTCTGCTTTGGGCTGCCACTTGTTTGAAGTTAGGACTGGCTACTATGAGCTCCACAGCAACTTTGGTCATAGCAAGACCACTAAAGTATGATCATGTATTTTGCTTTCCCTTTAATGGGCTGTTTTATTGTGTAGGCTGATAAGACAAGATGGGAAGACACACTAGGTCTGAAAAAAGCAAATGAAATTGCTGTCTCTGAATGGTCTGTTTCAGCTTATTGATGGTAGTGATGCTTAGGTCAGGCATGTGCAGGAGTCGGGGTACTTTGGGGTCTTTGTGATTTAGGGATCATAGATGGAGAGTAGAGGACAGAGTCATACCTGCTGAATTTACTGGCTAAACAAGAATAAATTCCCTTGTTCCTTGCAGTGAAGTCAGGATGGCACAGCTGAAGTGGGAGCCAGTGAAAGCACGTGACAGAGCAGAAAGGCAGGGAAGCAGATTAGTTTTAAAAACTCCCTGGCATGGGCTTTACCTTAGGTGACACTGTCAGCTCTAGGGGTAGCTGGGGAAGGCAGTGTGTGACTGGCTTGTACAGGGATCAGGGTAGCCTGATCCATGGTCTTCAACTGTAATTGATGATGTGGATTCCAAAGGGCAAGTTGGGCTTGAAATATGCTTGTGACAACTTTGTTTCCCACAGTTGATATTCCAGCATGCGGAATTAAGTGGAGGTTTGAGGAGAGGCAGCAATACATGCATCCCCTTCTAGCCCTGCTCGCTGGCTGCACTGAGGGGTGCTGAATGTGTGTGTGCATAGAAGAATTGTGTGTGTTTTGCAGTAAAAGCTGAACAGCAATAATACTGGTTTTCCTGGCACGTCTTTTATCTAAATGAGAGAGAATTTTTGTGGAGGAATTCAGGAATCTCTGCTCTTTTGTTTTTTTGCTTCTTGCAGTCTCTTCCAAGCCAGGGACCTGTGTGAAAGTGCTGACCATTGAGCCCACAGGTAACTGCCGGCTGCAGGAAGATCTGGCTCTCCTGGCAGACTGCGCCCTGCCAGCTGAACTGCGGGTAGGGAGCACTTCTACTCCTCATGGGCTCTCTGGGGCTGGGGTGTCTGCTCACTTGTGTCCAGTCACATCATTGCTGTATAGACTTTAGTGCTGGCTTGTTTCCTGGGGCTCCAAGTGCTGAAAGGTTTTTATTGCTTGGAAATGCTGTAAAATTGTGTAATGAGGCTGTCGGTGCTGGTCTTTCTGTTGTATGTTTCCCCCAGTAGGGATCTTGGTAAATAAAAGCTTTTCCATGTGCTTGGTGGGGATTTCCCCATGAATACAATGGGACAAGACTCCCAGCTCTTCTCTTTGCCATCCTTCTTGAGAATTAGAAATGTTGTAGCAGCAGGCATTGGTGCCCAAGGAGATCCATAGGTGAAGGATGGCTTACTGGGCTTGCTTGCTAGGAACTGACACACTGCAATGGAGAGATGCTTCCAAACCCTCAAATATTTCCAGCAGAAATGTGAGTCCCTCTGAAGAGAATTTAATTGACTGGCAATAGATCTGTTTTTCCCAACTATGTCTTATCCCTCAGAAATAGCCCCCAGGCTGATGATGACTATGTTAAAATACCATCATATTATTAGTTAGGATCACATATATGGATCTTCTCTCCCGTTTGCAAAACAGGATAACTATTAGTTGTCTTCATTCTTTGTGCATCTGTTGTTTTCTGTAATATCAGCAGATTGATTTTGGTCTTATGTATGTCCTTTTTTTGTCCTCTTTTTTTTTTACCAACCACTGTATTGAATAATGTGGACTCATTTTAGGTGGCTGCTGTGCCCAGAGGTTGTATGACTGAGTAATACAGCAAAGTGTTATTGCCTTTTCTCTCTCTGTCCCCTGCCAAATAGACCTGCCTGGTGCAGAGTGTGTGTGTGTGTGTACATGGATAAGGGGTCTTACATTCATAAGCCAACGTGTTTTGTGCTGGTTGTTCTCACATGTATTTCATTATAGAGGGAGTTTTTTTCTCCACCAAGTTTACAACTACCAGTTCAGAAATCTTAACCTCCTCCAAATAACTGTACATTTTTTTGTGGCTTTCAACATGCTTTTCTTTATGTTTGCAGGCTTTAAAGGGAGGTGATACTATAAGTAAGCTTCAGATTACCTCCCCAGGAATTAAAAAAAGGGATTGTGGACCCCAAAGTAGTGAAATTTACATATATTTTAAGTCACTTCACAAATAAAAAGAATACTTACTGTTTGATTGCTTGATTCCAGATCTTGATGGGCATACTCCTGTTAAGCTGTTCTTCTAGAGTTAGAAACACTTTACTTCTTAATTCTTTAATGTAGAATAGGAGCTGTAAGGAAAGGAGGAAATTGGAATAGTGTAATCATCTGACAGTGCTGTGAATTGTGAGCTGTGGGGTTCTTGCTGTGTTCATAGATTGGAATGAAGGCAGCATTAGAGTTATTACAGCTGTAGAAGTGAAGAGGCTGTGGGCATGCATACCTGCTCACTAGGGAATTTGTGTGCCATGCACATGTGTGGGTGCTTTGTTTAAACCTGAAAAATTCTAAAAGATTCCCGTGTTTCTCTCTCTAGGTACTTTTTGTTTGTTCCTTTTTGTTTGTTGGCCATTTATCTCTTACTCTAATGTTTTCAAATTGTTAAATTCTATGAATTGGGCATCTTTGTTCTGGAACAGAGGCATTGCACATCCTCATTCTTGCAGGGTTTGCTGCCATTCAAGGAATAGGATACAAACTATGTAACCTAAAATGTCAGGAACAAGTGAATAGTCACACACAGACATCTGTGTTTTGAAGAGAAGTATACATTATTTTTTTCCAGCCTATGCAGAACAAAATAGGTATGTATTCTGGATAAAAGCTAGCATTTCCAGATTTTGGCAAGAAACATTTTGAGCTGCTGCATGTCATGTGATGCCATATTATATGAAATGGGGATGTATTCAGCTTTTTGTTTCAGTATAAACAAATAATTTGCATGTAATGTCTTTGATACTCAGATGATGTATGAAACTTTGTGCATTTCAATTTCATGGTTAGTGGTATCTTGCACAACTAAAAAAATAATGAATGTTTGTTATCCAGTTACAGCTCATTATTATGTTCTAGGCTGAGAACTATCTATTCTTTGAAATCTCAAACACATTTATGATTCTGGTACCTTGTTTCGCTTTCCTGTTTGTGCTTGAAAGCCTTTTTTTTCCCCAATGTTTCCTCTTACAAGTGTGGTTGTTGTCTCTGTTTTGTTTTAAAGTAGTAATGGCCAGGATTTTTCTGTCCACAACAGCTGCTTCCTCAGTTTGTTGCAATAAAATTTAGCAGTGACAGATTTAAGTAAAATACCATGAAAAGCCAGGCAACTGTAAAAAACCATGTGGCTTCCCACTGTCTGCCTGGTTCTTCATGTCTGCCAGGTGACCTCTGAGTTACAGATTCCAGGGTTTCCTTGTAACTGTTTTTCAGTTACCTTTTAACTGAGATCTTATGTTCCAGACCTCGATGAAATCAGACTTAAAGGATCAGAGTTTGCCATGAAATAAATACTGTTCTTTCCATCCTTATTGACACGTAGTGTGGCCACAAAAAAGAGACCATTTGCCACTTTGGGAGTAAAACTAGATCTTGTCATGCATAGGAAGAACAGTTTGAAACGAGCAGATGGGTTCATCTTGTCTGTCTGCACCTGTGTACTGTGCTTGTCCAAGGCAGTGACTCCTGTGCTTTGCTTTGCCTGTTTGGCAGAGGCAGATGAACTGAAATATTTACAACATGTTTCCAATTTAGGATTTTTTTTGTATCCAATCCACTTGCATCTGGTTGTGAGCTGCTAATCTCTTAGATCACCAACCCCTGTATTTTGTGTTGTAATTTATTTACAGTTTTCTTGCTGAGATAATCTGCCCAAGGTACAAATTGCTGCCACTGATTTGTTTTCTATGGTTTTGCCTCCAGGCCATTTCTATTTAAGCTCTAATAGGAAATTTGCAGCAGCAAAGACTTGGTCTTCCATGTGTGATAGTGGAGAGTGAGAGTATTCAGAGTATTTTGAGATGGTGATTGAGTTATTGTGAATGTGTTTGGACCTTGTAGGCTGGATGTGTTGTGCTCCTTGGGCAGAATACTTGACTTTGGCAGCTGTGCTTTGCCTGGACAGAGGCCCATGAAGGAGGTTGTATGAATAGGGGTGGTGGGAGCAACAAGCCAATTTTCTGCAGGAAGATCCTGAAAAGGTGACTAGATTCCTCAAGCATGACAAGGGGGGACAGTAGAAATAGTAGAGACTTGAAAGGGGACTAAAAGGGAAAATTCTGCAAAGCCACTTCGTGCTGAATAGAAGAAACAAAGGCATGAACCTGCTTTTGTAGTAGGAATTGAAAATAACCTTATAAACCTGAGCAGCAGAGTGGGGACCAGGCAAGGCTAGAAGCAGGAAATTGAGCCCAGAGGAATTTATAATTCAGGAGACAAACTCTGAGACAAATAAAACTCCCATATCCATTCCAGAGGGATAGACTTATTTTAGAGATTTACCTTTGGGCAATGAAAGAGAGCAAAGAAAGGATGCACATAGGAGATGTGGCATTTATCTCAATTAAAATTCCTTTGCCACGGAGTGGCATCTTGTCAAAGTTTGTTTCTAGGTTTGTTTTACCTGTGATGTGCCTGCAAATCTGTAGCCTTCAGATTTCTGTCAGAATTTGTAGCAGAGGACATGGAAGCTGTG
Source organism: Geospiza fortis (assembly GCF_000277835.1). NCBI lineage: Eukaryota > Metazoa > Chordata > Aves > Passeriformes > Thraupidae > Geospiza > Geospiza fortis. The sequence goes on from NW_005054317.1 coordinate 8,533,766, forward strand.
GGCATATGGTGGGGAGAGCAGCAAGGCAAACAGAGCAGGCAGTTCCATCATGATACTGGAGTTTGTAGCACTGCCACAGAGTCAGCTGCAGATCCCCAGACCATGGAAAAGAACCAAAGCCTTGAAATATGAGACACAGGTAACAGTAAAATAGCAGCCTGGGGAATCTGCAAATGGGACAATTCCATCTCATTTTGATGAGGTGCTGTCCTTTGTGTTGCAGCTGTTGCCCTTTGTATTGCAGTTTATGAAAAAGAGGTGATAGATCAGGTGGGCAGCATTCCTTGAATTGCTGCATCTCTTCTGGAACAGGAGTTGCCCAGTGGAGCAGGACTGCAGGAGAGAGGTGTTATGGAGAGCCAGCATTACTGCAACAGCCTTGTGCATGATTTACATCACTGGGCTTCTCCTGTGATCAGGAATCAGAAGGTGCCAAGTGTTGCTGTAGACAAGGAGTGTGGTGGATGAGTCCAGATTGCCATGGTCAGTGGTGGTGTGAGCTTTTGCCAGCTTGGTGCCTTGCCACATCTGAGAATGTGTTTTGTGAGAAACTTCACTGAGCCTGGCTGAGAGCTCCCACCCAGTGTGTTCCAGTCTGTGTCTTTGTTCAGCTCAGGAGGGAGGAGTCATCTGGCTCCTCAGCGGAGCTGGAAGCCCCTGTTGGAGGCAGGTGGGTTGGCAATGGACAGTCTACTGTTGTGAGTCCAATCTTTATTGTCAGGCCAGGGTTTTACTGGGTGCAAACTTGGGATGTAATTTTCCTGGATGGAAGACAGCAGGAATAAACTGCTTATCCTAGGTACCTCAGGGACATGTGTCCAGGGGAACCAGGTCCATGGTCCAGCAAGAACCAGGGGAAACTTTTGTTTGCAGAGATGATTGTCTTGGCTACATGATTGTGAATGTAAACTTTTTTTTGCAATTGAATTACACTGTATATAGAATAAGGTGAAAGGGAAAATATTTGGAAGTGTCACTTTAAAATAACATAAGGCAAACAGGCTTTTTTTTTTGGTGTGTGCTGTCATTGTTGGCATGTGGGATTGGGTGGAGGTGTGTTGTTAAAATAATTCACTTGAGTATTAATACTGCAACAACATTATCTTTGGCTGCAAATCAAATAAAAAAAATCTAAAGCTCTAGCAATGTTGGATTATTCAAGTGAGGCAATAATTGAGGCCAAACCATTTCAAACTGGTGTATACATGGATGTAATCTATATGTTATTACATGTACCCAGTAAAAGGCTGGTCCTAAGCTCCAGTATGCTTATGATACCTACTGCATGAAGTAAACTTCACCTCCACCTGGTTGTCTGCCTTGTTAGATGGCAGAGAAACGCTTTCCAAAGGTGTATGGAGAGTCAGGAAATTGCCATGGATAAAGGAGGCAGCTGTAACTTGTACCAGGAATATCTCTGAGAAGCAGTGGAGTTCTTAATTTCCTGACATTGGAATCTGTGTTCAGAGCATCTTTGGAGCTCTGCACTGTGCTGAGGGAATAGAGGGATGGCATTTTCTGGGAGAACATAGGAGTCTGAACTTGGGACCCTGAGTGTGT
>NW_005054317.1:8535367-8552261 GCF_000277835.1 Geospiza fortis
CTAGGTTGGTTTTGGGGAGTTGCCCTTTGACAGCACTGACAACTTCAACAGCTGTCCTGACGTGTGTTTCCGTGTGGAAGATTACAACTTCTTGTGCCATAAGGTATGTGCTTGTGCTGTATTTCCTTCTCCTCCCTGCTTGCCATGAATCTAGTCTACTTGTGTCCCCCACTCCTCCTGTGCTGGATACACTCTGCAGAAGCATCATTGATTCAGCTGGAAAACTGCATTTAAATCATTTAACAAAGCAGAAAAGTCTGCCTTTCTTGCAGAGGTGTGGAGATATATTTATAAATTCAGCTATGGCATTCACAGCTGCAAAATCTGCTGCTGCTGGCTTATGAGTTCAGTGTCTGGAGAGAGGAATGTTCTGCAGATGAGCAGAGCAGTAAGAATGAATTTTGAGATCCAACCTCAACTCAAGGTCCTGCCCTAGTGCCATGCTAATTTCAAATCTCTCGAGTTTACCATTTGTATTTATGGTTCTGAGGGTAGGCATGGATAGAATAAGGTCTGGAAGAATATTGGAGATACAGCTTCAGAATGTAGAGAAAATCAAAGTTACAGAGTCTGAACTTCTGAGTTGGTAGTGCCCTTTGGTTTGGTGCAGTGAGCAAGATGTCAGTGTTTTGGTTTTTCATTCCTCTCCAGGCATTTTTCTGTGGTCGCAGTGATTATTTCAAAGCCCTTCTTGAAGATCATTTCAGTGAGAGTGAGGAGCTACAGACACAGCCCAGCATCCCTGTGGTGACTCTGCACAACATCTCAGAAGACATCTTCATCAGGGTCCTCTACTACATCTACAGTGATGATACAGAGGTGAGCCATTGGTCCTTCCTTCAGTGTGGTGAGCTCTGAGGGGCTTTCAGCAGTATTTTTCTAAATCTGGAGCAGGTTCTGTGTGTATATTCTTAAATTTCACTGACCTACTCCACTACTTCACTTTTGTCTCAGGAATCCACATACTCTGGGGTATGCTGTTAGCCAGGCAGGGTTGTAGTTCATGTGCATGATGTTTGGGAGACAAATCTGTAGTCTTCTGTCCCACAATAAAAATCTGGAAATTGGGTTGCATGCTGTTTATTGACAGGATTAATACAGGGCTTTGCAGCTTTCCTTCTTGGGCTCTGTGGAAAGATAAGGGAAGCATCTGCCAGTAGATGGCAGATTGAACACATTTGGAGATCTGGATAGGTTGAGAGATTCTACTTATTTACTCCTGGCAAATAACCATACTCATAGCCTACTTTTCCATTTGTAGCAAGTCATTATTTCTACTGTTATTTATTATTGGAGTGAGCAAAGGTTCCACTGTGAGACCAGTGCCCTGCTGTGCTCAGTATTGCAGGCAGTAACAAAATAGCCCTAACCCACTTAGTTTTCAGCCTAATGGAAGATGCAGCAAATCCCAGTGTTTAATTAGCTTCCTGCTTTGGTTTTGTGGCAAATGCTTTCAGCAGGTCTCTCTGCAAGATCCCAGAACATTCTGGCATCAGGGCAGTGACTGCTGCACCTGCCAGTGTCACTTCCCCCAAGCAGTGTTTGTGCTCTGGGTTAGGTGCCACATCCAGAGAGTGCACACAGCTGTGACCTTGTTTCTGCTGATCTGTTCACCTGTGGGTAGCAGTGAGGAGAGATGTGTTTGGCAGGCAGCAAGGGCAGGATTGATACTGGTATGCCAGAGAGCTGGTCCTTCACTTGCCTGCCCTCTTTCCTCAGCCACTTGCTGAAGGGGCAGGCAGAGAGGGAAAGAAGCTGCTTGAAGATCCTGCTGACCTTGTTCCCTTGCACTGCAGCCTGACCCTGTTCCTTTGCACTTCTCCAGTCTGCCTGCCCTCCTTGTGGTGACTCACAGGAAGGATGTTTCCCAAGCAGCTATTCCTTTCCAAGGGGTGCCTCAGCTGCTCTGTCTGGGCTTGGGTCAGGAGGGTGGGAGGACAGACCAACAACAGGAGTTAAAAGGATGTTGCTCATGTGTTTCATGTGCAGAATGGTGCATATCTTGGGTTTCAAACCAAGCAGTCAAGATGTGAGCTTCTGCAGAGAGTTCACCTGTCATGAGAAACTACCAGAAAAAATTGTTAGGAAGACAGGAATATAGCTCAAGTTCCACATTTACACGTGGAGTGTTCTCCCTGGCCTGTGTTTCTCCAGCCAAGTATCAGCACTCTCAATTCCATGTTTTCCTTTGCAAAGGATTAATGGTGTCTCTCTGCCATGCAGTAGTGACGGTGTTTGCAGTTATAGGGTTCCAGCCACAAAGACAAGTTGCTGATGAGAATACTTCTTGAGGGCAGTTCTTGGAGGAACATTTGCCAGGTTTGTCCTTGATGAAGCAGTTGGGAGCTGCAGTCATCAATACTACTGGCTCAAACACCTCCAACTCCTGAGGTTTCCATAGCTTATGAAGGGACAAAGCAGCTCTTGATTAATAATCCCAAGGGCTTTGTTACCCCCTGTGCATACATAGCCCTCGTGGCGTGGCTCTCCTACATCTTGCATTCTTCTGCCCAGCTGCTGCAGGGTGTTACACAGCTGGGTCACTTGCTGGGAGCTGCCTCTCCAAACACAGGTGCAGACAGCTGTGGGAGAAGAAAAAATCAGTTGTTTGCAGTTGTCAGAGTGAGTAACCACACATGTAGATGTGCACAGCAGTATGTTTGCTGCTCACTGGGTATCAGGAGAGTGGACCAGGCTGCACCAGTTATCATTCCTCCATCCAGACCAGTGTGGCTTTGTCTCTAAGTGCCAGGGCCCTTGCCTCCTCCACAGCCAGGGCATGCAGTGTCCTGCAGCTCCACTGTTACAATGGATGTGGGTGAGTGAGCTCTTTGCAGTTCACATCAACAGGAACAGAGAGAACCCTCGTTCCAGGTTAGTGATGCAGATGGCTGACAAAAATAGGATTTGCCCAGCCAAGGAGAAGAGGCTGAGTGAAGTTGGAGGTGGTGTCTCCAACTTTGTCTACAGTTTTTTTTATCCTCAGATCACTTCCAAGTACTCAAGAGGGAAATGGGAAGGTGGTTCTCTTGCTCAAGAGGCTTAAAATGTTAAAGGCCGTTCACAACAGTTTAAGTTTGTTCGTCCATTAATTTAGTCCATTTTGAACACATGTTAGAGCTCCACTAGTATGTGATGTGCAGAATATGTTCTTACCCAGCTGGGCCTCACCTACAGTTTATTTTGAGTTCAATTCTCTGTCCTGGAGTTTTATCCCCTGTGCCAGGGGTGTTGTGCTGGTTCTTAAGAGAATTTTGCATATTTTTCACAAAATACGAGTCTAGTAGTATAAAATGGGAGGAAAAATGTGGAGACAAGGTTCTCTGTCCTGCTAGCCTCTTCTGTTTGTGTCTTGGAAGTAGGTCTGATAAAAGCTACCCACCACTGTCACACTGAACATTTTTTAGCAGCCAGGTGCACTTGGATGTTTCAGCATTGCTTGGGGTTAGCTGCAGCATGAGAAACTCCTTGCTGCACTTGAAATTCCTCTGTGGTAACTGAGTGAGAGACGCAGGCTGAAAGAGCTCCAGTAATGGGCCAAACAGCTCATTAGTTTGCCAGTGAGAGGCAGCATGCTTGGGGCTGGGCAGTAACTCCTCTGTGCTCTGCAGCTGTCTCCAGAGAACGCCTATGACGTGCTGTGTGTGGCTGACATGTACCTGCTGCCCGGGCTCAAGCGCCTCTGTGGCAGGACCCTGGCGCAGATCCTCGATGAGGACAACATCATCAGCATCTGGAGGATTGCAAAGCTCTTCCAGCTGACCCGACTGGAGGACCAGTGCACTGAGTACATGGCCAAGATCATTGAGAAGGTACTGAAACACTCCCCATGGCAGTGACCACCTGTGTCTGTGTATCTGAACCATAGAGACAACACGTTGAATGGTTGCACTTTGGTCTGTAGTTAATGGTTGTCCTCTCTGGATTAATGTGCTTCCAGGAAATGAGCAGTTAAGTAGCAAGGCACATGGTGAGTTAGGACAGAGGAGGAGGAGTGTGGCAGTACCTTATGTCACCACAATAACCCAGATTTTGGTCCCTGGCTAGCATGTCCCTGTGGAATGTGGGGTGAAAAAGTTGCCCAAAAAGCTTTGCAGGTACCAGGGACAGGTGATTTTCACTGAACTTTCAGCCACTGTGCCCAAGTAGCCATGGTGTTGCCTGAATACACCAGCTGCAGCCTGGAGAAGCCAGAGGGGTGAGTAGGAGAGCTCTGTGCAGGAAATGTTTTTCAGTGTTTGCTGGGGGAAATTCTTTCTGGCATAATGCTCTAGATAGGAAAAATCAATGTGACCTCTAATCTCTTCCAGGATGACAAATCAAATGGTAGGGGTTTGCTCAGTGGGTAATTTGCTGATGAGCAGCAAGAAAAAATGAATTTAACACTGAAGTTTTCTTTATGGGGCTCAATTCAAGTGTTATCCTGAGTGCTTATAGCTTAGACTCAGGACTCGTGGAGAAAGTTGCCATATGGAAGCATAAACTAGAACCTGTGAAGGGTTTATATGCTGACACATCTTTGTAAATGGCTTGTGCAGTTCACATGGGAATGTAATATTTTCACCTGCAGCTTGAAAGGTGTGAAATTATTTTTGGTGTGAGAAAACAATGAAGGAAATGGTTCTGAGGCTGTTACTTTGTTCAGTGTATGGCTTGGGAATGACATCCGCATGTACCTCAGATTCTGGGTTCTGAAAAAGGATTTAAAAGATGTTGAATATCCTAAGTAATGATCAGGATAGGGCTTTGCTTGTGTCTTCCCTGTTCTTTAGCTTGAGTGGGAGTCCTTGAACCCAGCATTGGCAGGGTTTCTTCTTAAGGGTGTTGGCACAGACAGAGCCACCCCAGCTGATGTTCAGACATCAGTAGTTGCCAGCATCCTGTGGAGATGCACTGATGGCAGCAGGAGAGATTTTGGCAGTGTGGTAGCAGATCAGAGCTCAGCAACCTGCTGTGCCCAGGCACAGTTCAGCAGCATAGACAGATGGAAGCTGCCTCTCGCCCCTCAGCTCACCACACATTCCTGGGGAACCTGGTGCAGAATCATTCATGGGTGACCCAATTCTGTCAGGTTGAGTGCAAGGGAGAATTGTAACTTGTGGCTCCCAGTTCTGAAATGGGCACAAGCACCCACTGGCTTCTGTGCTAGAAGACATTGCCCAAGTGTCTGGCAACATCTCCTGGTTCCTGCTGGGAAGCCTTTTTGGGGGGAATATCATGTATGTGCATGTGCCCCAGTACCAGAACCAGGGATGCTCAGTTAGAGGGTGTTACAGGACAGTGTTGGAGGTGCAGATTGCCTTCAGCTGAGACTGTTTATTGTTGGAGTGTTACTGTCTCCTTTGGATGGATGGCAGGCTGCATCTCCAAGTGGTGTCTGCAGGAGGATTTGGGTCTCCATGTATCCTAACTTTCCTTTCTTTCCTGTGGGATCCTTTACCAGTGTCTGAGACCTTTATCCTAACCCTTTGCATCTCTTTACCTGTCCTCTTGTATTCCTAATGGTTCTCTTGTCCTTCTGGTCCAGCTGGTGGAGTTGGAGGAGTTTGCAGCTGCTGTGAAGGAGAACGCAGAGGCCGTGGAGGAGCGGCAAGAGACTGACTCCATCCCTCTGGTCGATGACATCCGCTTCCACATCACCAGCAATGTGCAGACTTACAGTGCCATTGAGGAAGCCAACCAGAAACTTGAAGCTCTAGAGAACCTCCTGGCCAGCATAGGGCTCGAGTGCTGATGTGTGCAAACCCTGCCTGTCATATGCAGCCTGCACAGCCCTCACTGCGTTGGCTCGGAGTGCAAGAACATCTGAGTCTGAATGTCCCACTTCCCATTCTTTGTCCTCCTTCCCATCCACCTTCAGGCATGGTTTCTTTTTAATTTATTTGTGTCTGGACATTTGCATTTCTGGTTTGTGTTTGATTTTACTTTTTTTTTTTGTTTCTCCTTTCAGAAGTAGCTCCCAAAGCTCAGCCTAAGTCAGTAGCTGCTCCTTTGTACAATACACTGTGGAGAGGAGACTGTGAGCTGTTGGGAATGGTGAAGGAGCTGTTCTGGGGACTTCCTACTGCCTGGGGTTAGAACCCATCCCATTCTGTGGTTCAATACAACATACTTCTGAAACTGGCTTATGCCAGAATATTTGTTGAATTACCAGCAGCAGAGGAAGAAAACTGGATTAAAGTCTTAATAAGTGTATGGGAAAGGAGGTCAGCACTGTCACTGTCAGCATTATAAGACTGGTAGAACTGGGCAGTGCTTCCCTAATGGGACAGAGAGGTACTTGGCTATGTGGAAGGCACTGTCTTCACCTGCTATTTTAGTACTTAGATGGAAAAAAACAAGAAAAAAAGTGATTTCCAGGTCTTCCCTAGCTTCTCATTGCTTCGAAGTGCTCAGAATTTAAAAGCTTTGCTGTCTGAACAAGCATCTTTGGGAATACAGTAGAGACCAGAATCCTTCCATTCTTAGAAAGCAGTAGCTTTCAATGCACAAAAGAAGGAAGAGCAGCCCTCTTAAAGAGGGGATGGAAACACCTTCTTCTTGGAAACAGCACTTTTCCCTTTATTTTTGTCCACTGTGGTAGGGCAAGGCTGACTTGCTGGTGGGTCTGGGAAGAGGAGTCACTGGAAATCTTTTTCAAAAGGAAAGGGGCCTTTTGGGGCTCTCATGGGGCTGCTGTCGCACTCTGTGACCTTCTGGCTTTGCTCAGCCTTGAGCCTTGTAGCTTCATTGTTCTCCAGGAAATTCACTGTCTGTACTAATGAATGTTTTTGAATCTGTATTTTGCAGTAGGTCATGTTATCTCATGTTGTCTGCCTGGATTCTTAATGAGGGCAATGGTGTCCCTTCTCCTTGGCACTAATCAGCAGGTGATAACCCTGCATAGCCTTGCCTTGCCAGATAGGCTGCCCTTGGAGCTGTCCATCTCTGGAATGGTGTTGGGAGAGTCTCCAGGGTGCAGGCTGGGTGTACCTTCCCATGCTGTGCTTTGGGAGGGAGAAGCAGCATTGAGTGAAGCACAGGCACAGGCACTGGGCTGCTGTGACCACCTCATACAATCATTTTGGTCACTTCTGAGGCAAGAGCTTGAATATCCTGTGCCAGAGGTGCTTCTGTTATGTGATGTGGGAGCTGGGCAAGGAGCCCCTGCAGCTTCAGGGTGTTGTTTTCTGTAATGGTGGGGGTGCCTCTCATGGCTAAGGGGTTAGGAAATCTGGGGTTTGGCAGAGACTTGCTTCAGGTGTGGATGTATTGGGAGTTTTTCTTTGCTAATCTCACCAGGTGAGAGACTGTTACCCCACAGCAAGTGAGAGCTGCAGCCTCACTGCCTGTTCCTCTCCTGCACTGAAGCTGTTGGCAGATGCATGGGCAGGCTCTGGGCACCACCTGCACTAGGCAGGCTGCACTCAGTTGTGAGGAGGGGACTCTGGGCAAAGTCTGGAAAGCCAGGCTTTGGCAAAATCATGTGTCAGGATTGAGTTGCACTTACCAGAAGCTGTGTATAGAGCTGGGGTGGGGGGAGCAGGCATGAAGTTCATTAATATGATTGAACCCCAGATGCTTGTGCACTTTGTGATCTGGCTTTAAGTGGTGTCTCTTGCAGATCAAGTCTCTGGGGCAGGGGATGGTGGTGGCAGGACTATCAAGCAGCGTGGGCTTCAATTCTGTTTGAAAACCCATGTGAAGAAGTGCAAGGAGTTGTTGTGGTTTGTTTCCTGCAGTCATATTAGATTGAGGATGGAGGATGTGTCCCTCCACAGGAGTGTGTTGCTGCATGGAAGCAGGAAGCAGCAGGAGTGTACTTCTGTTTGGGATAGTGACATCACCTCCCTGAGAGGAGTTGTGCATTTCTTGTGTGATTTGTGGAATGTACCTCCATGTCCCCCTCTAAGCTCAGCGTGTCTTTGACAGGACCACCAAAGAGCCCAGCACAACTGATGACTATATCCCCATGGACTTGGGGAGGGTGAAGGGCTATCGAGGGAGCTTTAATATGAAGTCCCATATATTTTGGAGAAAGAAGAGTGAAAGGAGAGCTGCTTGTTTTCTTGCTGAGTGGAGTGTCAGGCTCATGAAAATCTGCTACAGAAACTGGCAGCTTAACTCAGTTGGTTCAGTTCCCCTATGTTTCTCCTCTGTATATGGCTGAAGATAACGCTAAACATAAGCAGGATGTTTAGTTTATCATATCTCTTCTCCTCCTCCTCCAGCAGAAATTCCACTTCTGACATCCTAGCAGTTGGCTTTCCACAGCAGTGGTTGTGACAGCCCACGAGGCTTGCACAGAGCCACCAGAGAACAGGACGTGGCCTTTGCCTTCTGCTTGTACTGAGCGAGATGCAGGAGCAGGATTATCAAGGAATGTGCTAATGCTTTTCTCTGCAGGTGCCTCAGCTGCTAAAGCAAATGGACACTGGCAGTGGGCAAAGCAGGAGGAAGGCAGAGGGGGAGCAGCAGTGCTGGGAAGCATTTTCCATATGGCTGCTCTTGAATAATTCCATTCCTGCGTCCTTAAGTGTGGAGTGAGTGAGGCTGCAGTTGTACATGTGGGAGAAAAGGTCAGCATGGCCTTTTGATCTGCCTCCCCAGCAGTGCAAGTCCACGTGGGCTTCCAGGCAAATGCCTCATCTGTCTGTGTGCACTTAGTGGTCACATCTGTGAGGCCTGTCAGACTGTCCAATTACTCGGGATCCTTTAACTCCCCCCCATCCCTTTTGGCAAAATAGGGCTATCCAAAAGCATGCATAAGCAGATGGTCAGCATGCAGGCAAGCTCTCTAATTAAGATGAGCCAGGACAAAACTTAGATTTGAATTCACTTTATTCTTGCTGCAAATAATTTTATCACAAAATAAAAACCTTCTGATTTTTCTTCTGTTGCCAGTGTCCTTTCTGTGTTTTGTTGCCTCTGTCCTTTTTATTTACTACTCCCCACTTGCTGAATCAAGAAGATTGTAAAATTTATACTAGAGTGAGGTTATATTTAAGAAGAAATGTGTAAGCACGTGTGCAGCAATAAAATAGTCTATTTCACTATATCTTCTCTGGCTGTGGTCTCTTTTTTACTGACTGACAACATCAGCATGGGTTTTGTTTTGAAAGGGCTCTGTGGGCTCCTTCATTTTCCCTTACCCAGGCCAAGGACTGGCTCAGCACTGTGTGGCTCCCGAGCAGTGTGTACAGTCCTGATAGAACAGGTGAGTAAAGCACTAACTCATTTTTACTGTCTCCTTTCTCCAAGGGTTATTCCCTTTCTGTAGCAGCACCACGGCACAGGCTTGGTCACTGCCATGGTTGTTGTCAGGGAGGTGATGTTGTCTCAGAAAATTGCTGTGGGCTGTTGCTAACAGGTAAGTTGTCTTTCCCTTTTTCTTGCCATCTTGTACCCCTGTCATTGATGTCTGTTATATGCAAGGATGGAGATTTTTCAGCCTTTGTGTTTAACTACTCTGACTTGTTAGTGCACTCCTGGAGTCAGAAGCCTGCCTGTTCGTTCTCCAAAACTGTGACTCTACTGAAGTGTCTGGCAGTCCTTCCTCTCTGAGGACACAGGCACCTGGTTTTTTGTCTGCTTTCTTGTACGCCTGGGTGGCTACACTTTTTTGGGTGAGGGCAGAAGCTGAGCTGTCTGTTTAGCCCCTGTTGACTTCAGAGCATGACTGGCAGTCAGGGAACGAGCATCCCTCTTGTCCTTGTTGCTCTGTGTAGGAACATGAAATTTTCAGAAAGGAGATACTAATAATATCTGAATGACTACTGCTGTTGAAGGGAGGGCTTGGAAAAGTTCGAGGCTTAATCAGGTTTTTGGGACTCAACAAACAGTGCACACAAGGAGCAGCATTGTGTTGTGAGAGTAAAGGATGAGCTTCTGCAAGAGGCTGGAGCTGTTCCTGTTGTACAGTCATGGTCAAAGTGGAGATGGCACTTCCCACACAGCAGTTTGCAGTCAGTGTGAGTTGACAGACTCGTCTGCTCAGGGTGACATTGTTCTCCTCCCTTGCTGTGGACAGCCTGGCAAAGCTATCACAGCTTTGGGAGCTGGAATGTGTCTGTGCCCAGCTCCCAGGGATGAGCCATCCTGGCTAGAGCTGGTGATGGCAAACCATGGCTTGGCTTAGTTCTCTGCTCATGGGGTGGGTGTGCTGAGAAGCAGGTTTTTGTTTTACCTTCTAAGCTAAAATAGATTTGACAGAACAAATTTATTGAGAGGCCACACCAGCAAACCATTTATTATAGTTGGGGCCTGTTTTGAATAAAGGTGCTGGCTCTGCTGGTTTGCTGCCTGCCTTGAGGAAGTGCTGAGGGAGAAGGACAGAGAACCCTTTTATAGGCTGCAAATGGTTTCAAGAGTTTTATGTTGGAAATTGGAGATGGGTTATTGGCAATACCCAAGACAAAGGCTGCAGCAGGGCAGTTAATTAGGCAGCCACATTTGGGTGCAGCTATGGACGTGCAGATCCTTAAGGCAAAGTCAAGCTATGCACTTCAAGCTTACATGTGATCAGCATCTGGGGCAAAGGGGATGAGCACACACATGCCCTTTGCTTTTCCTGGTTGTGGTTAACTTTGTAAGCATAAAAGTGCAGGACAAGCTTTGAAGGGCATTTCAGCAGATTAAAGAAAACCTTGGAAGAGAATCAGTACCATGCAAACAACTAGCTCCAGTCCCAAGGGTCTGGCTGCCAGTTCCCAAAATAAGCTCTGAAAATGAGTGTGAGAGCTTTCCTCTCCCTCCTCCTGTTACCAGCTGAGCAAGCTCAAGGGGAAAGAGCAGGATTAGAAAGTGGGATTTGCTGGCTCATGACAGCCGCAGTCTGCCTGCTCTGTTTGCTGCTATGGCAGAAGGCAAGGCTGTTGCTTTGGCATGTTGGGTTAGGAAAAGGAGGTGAAGGAAGTGCTGTGGTGTGGCCAGATGCTTCTGTTCAAGGGCTCAGGGAAGATTTGGTCCAAAATAACTTGATGTAGCTTTCCCATGGAGGAAACCAAGCTGGCCTGTGTTGCACTGTGATATCATTAAAACTCCAGGAAGGAAAAATGCCTCCCTCTTTATTCTTTTATAATAACTTCGTGAGCCAGGGTCATCCCAGTACTCTTTGTACAAGACTGTGACAGTGATGAACTGTATGAGGCAGGCTGTGCAGACCTGCTCTGAAGGGAAGGAAGGCTGGTGTGTTAGTTACTGCTCCTTGGGATGTGCTTTAGGAGATGCAGGCTGATCTTTCATATCAAGGCTGAGTTGACATTGTATCTCTCCTGTCTGCTCAGAAGGTTTTATTCTAACACATTCTTGGCACAGCATAGCAGAACTACCAATATTTCTATTAATTTTCTTAAGCTTGCTTCCGTAACAGGAGGCAGCAATCTGCTCTCCAGAGCTCCTTCCATCCCCTTTCTCCATGGATCTAAAACTAAAAATTATCCAGGAGTTTCAAAAGGAGTTTGCTGGTGGCAAGTTCAGTCTCCTTCCTGTTTCCAAAAGCTCTTCTTGAAAAGCTGAAAATGCTTCAGGTGGGTTGTTTTCTGCCGTGCTGTTCTCTGGCCTGAGTGCCAGTCAGGCACAGCATCTCCAAAGCTGTTCAAGGTTCTGGCCATGCTGCTCCTGGGGTGACTGCTCCTTCTCTTGCTGGGGATAGGGAACGTGGTATTTCTTGTTTCCTGATTTTGTGACCTTTTCCAATCAGGCATGCAATTAAACATCAGTCTTCCCAGTCTGAAAGCACACAGGGGTCAGTACTTCTTGCTCTGCTGAGCACAGTGCTCGTGGTGCTGCACTGAGGGGGCACATCAGGCATTTACTGGGGATCCAGCACTCTCCAGTCACACAAGTGCCTCAGGGCTGGGTTTGGCACAGACCAGCCTCAGCATGGGATGTGCATCAGCTCAGCATGGGAGGAGAGGGCTTGGTGTTAAAAGTGCTCGGGGTGAACCCTGGAAGCTTTGATGTGACAAAGACAAGGGCTGCCCTGTGCAGCCCACAGGGAGAATGGCTCACTGCTGTCATTTCAGCATGAGGCTGACCCTGCAGTCCAGCCAGAGGGAAAAGCTTTTCTCTGTATGGGGAACGTGAGTTGTTTATTTGCTAAAAAAATCTGCTCCAGGGTTCACTGTGTCAGCCTGCAGAGAGCTGTGCTGGTGTTGCCATCTATGTTTTTTTTTTGTGTAAATGAAGACAAGATGCTGACACAAAGGCTGCTGACTTTGGGAGGTCTGGGAAGCCCAGCTTTTCCTGGGGCTCTGTCTCATGCCAGGGTTTACTGTGCTCTGGCAGAGGTTTGCTTGCCTTTGGTCATGGACCCTCCTAAGGTACCACTTGTCCTTTGCCCCTGAGCTGCCATTCCTTCCCCTCTGCCATTCTTGTCTCTGTGTTTTCTGAGGAGACAAGTGTTTTCCATGCTTGACATGTTGCCCTCCCATCAGCTCCCCCCCAGGCCAAGTAGCTTTCTTTGCCAAGTTCCCTTTGGATAGCACATATCGTGCAATCTATCCAAACTCTTAATTGATCTCTTAGGAATTGTTTTTCATCTAAATTCCTGGAATGTTTCCATCCACTGAAGAGTTTCCTCCAGAGAGCAGGGAAATGAATCCTGTGTCACTCCCCTGCAGGAGTGGTGGCCATGGGAAGGCTGTTGTTTGGCTTGTGCCTGTTGGGACATGTGGGTTCTGCAGTGTTTGCTCAGTTGTGGCAGTTCTGCTCAATCAAGCAGCTGTTTGGAGAGCAGCAGGGAGGTGAGTGGCAGCTCCACATCAGCAGCTTCCCCCTCACAGGGAGAGAGAGCATCCCAGATGGATAAGCTGGGAGAGCATGACCCTGTTTCTGTGCGTGCAAAGGAGACTTGTGCTCATATGTGGAGAGAGGAGCAAATGACTGATCAACATCCCCCCCCTCCAGGGGCTGGGTGAGCAGGAGTGGTTTTGTGTGAGGCCAGGCTGCAGTGTGTGTGTGGCACCCGTGGTCTCTGGTGGTGTGCTGGCACATGCACAGCCCTTCAGCTCCATCTCTCTTTTCCTGTGATGGAATTCTGCCTGAAGCCAGGCAGGGTGGTGAGGTGTGAGTCCCTGCTCAGCCCCAGCAGCAGCTCTGCAGTGGGGTGCAGCCCCACTGCTCCCTCCTGTGATGCTTCACCAGCAGCAAATGGAAGTGGAGCACTGTGGGTTATGTGCTGAGCAGATCTGGATTTAAATTCTTCACCACTCCCTGGAGCTGCAGCTTTTGCCTACTCTCAGTGCCTGAGCCTGGCCTGGGTGGTGTCAGAAGCCTGCCAGAGGCATGGTCCCTGCTGCTCTGTGACTGAGTGTGGCACCTCTTGTCTTATGTGCCAGTGGTGATGCAGGCTGCCTGTCCTTGCCAGGGGGGCTGGAAAGGACTCCCAAGGAACTCTCCCCACACCCTGACCCTGCTCTGGCTCCTGCTTTACCATTCACTGGCTGATCCCCAGCTGGGAGCTACCCCCAGAGCCAGCCTTGGACAACACCAGGCTGAGGGAAGAGAAAAAGGCAAAAGCTTCAGGTTCCTGCAGGATCAGAGTAGAAGCACAGGCTAAAACCAGGAAGGCCACTTGTGGCTCTGACAGCTCACCAGCCATCAGCTGGTGACACTGGGAGAAGTGCACACCTCCAAAAGAGCTCCCTTGTGCTGCTGCTGCTCCCAGCCTTGTGAAGGACTGTCCCCTCCCTCCTGTGCTCAGCCCCTGTCCCAGCACCATGGTAAGCACCTTCCAGTGACCCTCAAAACTGTGTTGAGCTTAACAAGCCACCAAAATATCAGAAGAAAGAGCTGTGGACTTGCCAGAACTGAAGCACATGTTGTAACTAATGATGTTCCTTAGTAGCATGGTGTGCCTGCTGGCTTGGTGAAAGGCCCCAGCTCTGCTGTCTGTGTGGATGTGCATCAAAGCCCTTGGCCAGAGCTCCTGACCTGGTGAGCTGCGGTGTGATCAGACAGAGCCTGCACAGGACTGCAGAAGGAAAATACTCTTCTCTTGATTTAGGGACTTGAGGCATAAGGAAGATGAAATGAGTTGATGAAGGTTGCAGGTTGGGTCTGGTGCTGCTAATGGCTCTGGCCAGAGGGCTGGCGTGGGAGCAGCCTGTCCTGTCTGTGCCCTGCTGCAGCAGCTGTCACAGGGTTTGCAGTGTGAGTGGCTGGGGAGCCCTTACAAACAAGTGACTTGTCCTGAAATGTGAATGGAGGAGAGAGCAGGAGGGGACCTTGAGGCTGCTCTTTGGCCCAGCCCCACCCTCTGGGCAGGGGGGACAGTTCTGCAGTGTGGGGCACTCTGACAGCACCAACCCTGGCTCTGCATGGACCAGGAGCTCTTACAGCTTCTGGGCACTGCCTGGGAGCTGAGAGCATCAGAGCCACTCCCCAGCCTGATCTGCAGCCACAGCTGGGGTCAAAATGCAGAATTTAATCAGCAGTTACTCCTGGCCACAGCGCAGATGCTTCCTGTTGGAATTGGGTTTAGTTCAGGACCAACATCACATTTTAACGGGATTCTAAAAGCATGGGAGCCAGGTGCTGAAGCAGGCTGAGTTTGCCTGATACTGCCTTTCCTCCAGCAGCTCTACACTGTTGTTTAATCTGAGGTGTGGGAAGCACTTTGGAATGGTCACCAATGACACCCTCAGACACACTCTGTTCAGAAAACATAACTTTATTATTAGTTGCAATATACATTGTATTCCTTTAAGAATCCTAAACTTGTATATGGTTTTTCCACTGAAAATACATGTGTATGTATATATGTTTTTATATATGTATATATATATATATATATAATGTATTTTATTGAACTAGAACACAACAGAACAAGAGAGACAACCTCAGGAATTACTTGTAAAAGGAAATGTGATCCCAAGGGGTTTGTGCTGGCAGTGTGCTAAGGTGAGTGGTATAAAAAGGACAGGCTAAATAGAAAACAGGATGGGTTAGGCAGTGGGAAATGGCCTCTCAGTGCTACAGGTGGTGAGATATACAGTAGTTACACGTTGCTATTGCTCAGTCACGGGTGCCACCTGTTCTCCAAGGCAGACCAGACTCTGGCGCAGCTCTGCACAGCAACATTCGTAAGGCTGGCTGTGCTCCCTGCAAGTGGTACCTGCCAGCTGGAAATACAGTGTAATTACATTTCCCTCAGCAGCTGCTTTGCTCATTGCTAATCTGGTCAGCCAAGGAAGAATTCCTCCGGGGCTTGGTGAAACCTAACTAGGTCAGTATAAAGGAGCTTACAGGCAGGGAAAGGGATCAGCAACAGCAGAGAGCGCTGAAATGTGCAGATCGCTGTCTCACCTGGCCCAGGCTGGTTTGTTCCTGGCTCCTTCCCTGCACTCATTTCCCCACCTGCCAAGGAGCTGTGGCCCCTCTGCTCGGCAGCCAGCCCAGGGGTCTGTGGGGTCAGCGCAGGCAGTGTCCAGCTTCTTTTGGATAGGTTTCCCTGTGTTAATTGCCTCAGAAGGTAACTCTTCAGAAAACTGTCTGAGGGCGGTAATACCTGCTGCTGTGCCATGGCTTTGGGGTTATTTGGCTTTTTTTTTTGTTGTTGTTGTTGTTGTTGTTGTTGCTGTTCTTTGTAGGTTTTGTTTGTAAACCTTTTCTTCAAACAGCCTCCCCACGCCATGTTCACTGCTGAGTTTAGCTGTAGACTGAAAGACAAGTCTTCCCCAGATCAATGTAATTGGTTTCCCTTTATTTCTGTTCAGCTGCAGATGTTTCTTGGGTGAAAGGACACATTTTAGCAAAGGCACTGACGACTGACGTTCCTCTGCCTGAAGCCAGGTTGGAGGGAGCAGAGGGGCTCTGACCCTTCTGCTGAAGGGTCACTTCCCTCTCCCCTCCTGCAAAGTGCTTGTCACTTTGGAAGGGATGTAAAAGTTGTGGGCATTGATTTACTCCTCCTGACTTCCTCAAGAAAAGTGCTTTCAAAAATCCTATCCTTAAATCATCATCTTGCTACTACCCCCGCAATGTCTGTCACCTCTGGATCACACCCGCTTGTTTCCCCTTCCAGCTGAAGGAGCAGGTGAGATTTATCACTGCTGGAGTGTTTCTCTTCTTGCTGTCTTTCTCTAGCAGCATCTGGCCAGGAGGGAGCTCGCTCAGGCAACAGAAGTTGCCTCAAGCCAGGCTGCTGGAAGATGGAAAGCAGGTGCCCTTCTCGTTGCTCTTTTCCAGAGTAAGTGTCACCAGAGGTTTCACAGGGGCTGCTGAGAACAGCCGATTGCACTGGAATAATATTTCAATTAAAAGCTAACCTTGCTGGGAGAACTACAGCTCTTTCCTCTCTTTAGAGGCAAGAAAACACAAATGCCAAAGTGCCTGGATCAACCTGTATAAAAGAGCTTCCCTGACTTGGGCCCCTTCGGGCAACCACAAGGATACAACCTGCATCCACACATCTTTCATCCATCCGTGCTGCTGGGACTGAATGGGACTGAGCCCTGATTGTGACTGTTATTGCACAGAGGTCCCTTTCCTGAACCTTGCTAGAACTGCTTCCAAAGGGAGAAGAGGTGGGTGACCCCCTGACTGTCAAAGGAGGGATCCAGCCCTGGGGACAGCAGCTCAAGGCACAGTGGTTGGTGCTTGCTGCTGCCAGGGAAGGCAGTAAGGGCTGGTTTGTCACTGGGGGAGATGTCCCACTCTCTTATAGTGCAACATTTGCATTCTCTTCTTGCTAAAGCAGAGGGAGAGGTGCAGGTTAAACCCCCTCCCTTTGGATAGTGCCAAGAATTATATTCATGCTGAGGGCCATCACACTGGATAAATGGGCCTGCACAGCCACTCTGTCATCACTGTGCAGCTTTCACTGTGCCAGTACAATGTCCCTGCTCTCATCCAGGGTCTAAACGCTCTCCTCTCACCCTGCGGCTAGCAGAGACTCAGGCAGCTCAAGAAT
>NW_005054317.1:8552299-8552957 GCF_000277835.1 Geospiza fortis
GGGTCTGTGGATGCCCAGCACACAAGGTGCAGGATGGATGGATGGATGATCACACTCCTCACTCTGCCTTCAGTCCCCACATGCCCTGAAGGGCTGAGCTCAGCCCCTCAGCGATCCACCCCAGTGCTGACTGGGAGGAGACTGGGATGGCCTTGGACAGGGTCTCTGCTCCTGCTGGGGGGCTCCTGCTAAACCAGGGGACCATGAGGACACCCACTGCTACTCCCCAGCCACCAGATGCTCTGCACTTCTCTCTAGCATTATTTTCAGGACATTTTCCAACTGATGAAGGAAAACAACAGATTATGACTGTAAAGTTATGGTGAAAGGACCGGATCCTGGTGGGACAACATTGTTCCTTGCCAAGAGAAGGAATGATTAACTCCTTCTTTACTCTCCTCCCATTTCTTTCCCAGCTTCCAGCCACCTCTATATCATATATTATATTACTATATTCTCTTATAACTTTGACTTTGCTTTTTCATTTTCAGTAGCACAAGTGATTAATTCCAAAAGGAAAAAAGAAAGGAGAGTTTAAAAAAAGAAAAAAAAGAAAGAGAGGAAGGAAAAAACCCCTGACCCTAGGGATATTTACAGAATAGTTAATCTTGCAGAGGAGATGGGGCTTGACATGGGGAAAAGCAGGGAAATAAAATGT
>NW_005054317.1:8553010-8580819 GCF_000277835.1 Geospiza fortis
GTTCAACGTGCTTTCCCCAAGTGCAAACTCGCAGAGGATGTGCAGGGTGGTGGGGGAGGCATCTCTATCCCCTGGCCTGGTCTGCTTAAAAAGGTAGCATCCAAAGGGGTCTGATGTTGAAAACCAGCCTTTCACCTTCAGGGAGCTGTCAGCTCCATCTTTAGCCTCTCCTCATCAGCCAGCACCTTTGTTAGTGCTCTCCTCTCAAGGACCAGGGTTTTTAAGGTGCTGGATGGTGGGGACAAGGGACGCACCTGGCATCAAAACCATGAAGTGGAAGATACTGATTTCTTTTACATACCAATAATTATTGCAGTATAAACACACCCCAGTCACCACAGCGAAAGCAGAGAAGGGGAAGCCGTGGAGAAAGTTTGGTGGGTGAGGGGCACCCCACAGCTATCAACTCTTCTCCAGATTAGGGTAGTGGCCATTTACATCAGCAAATAATGCCCTACCCTGTGCCTCTCCCCCCACCCTCCCTTAAGCTGTGTGTGATAAAATATTCCAAGAATCCCTCCATGTTAGATCTTTTCCCAAGAGATTTCTAGTAAGAAAAACATCTGTTCCTAGAAAAGCCCAGTAAGAGCTGCAAATGCAATTGCTCTTAAGTATGGCTGGTTTCCCCAGCTGCTGAGACCTTCTGGCCAATCCATGTCAGTATTTCTGTGAAGACAGAGGTAGAGACCTCAGGCAGCTCTTTGTGGAGGGCATGATAGGCTTCCTCATACACCTGCAACCAGGGAGAAGTACAGATTAGCACAGAAAAATTAAATCTGCATGAACAAAACAGCCTTCAGTCCCCTCTCATCAACACCCACAGGTCCAACACCTCCTGCCCACAACTTGTCAGGTTTTTTCCAAGATGTAGCAGGTTATGAAATCAAGGAGATGCTACTGGTGGTGCTGGCCCTCAACAAGCAGGAAGGTGTTGACATTGCTGCCTGCCTGACATCTGTGGGTACCAGAGCACCCTGCTGCCCTTTAGGAACATAATGCATGTCCCAGCCCCATTCCACTAAGGAGGAGGAAATACTTATCATGCCCTTGGAATGTAAAGGACAATGGGGGATGTTCCCATCCTGCCTTGTGCAATTTTACTCCTTTTATGCTCAGACTATCCAGTTATTTTTCCGATGACAAAAGCTTTCCCTTGGTCTCCCTCCCTTTTCTTTCAGGTTTATTCATGTGCTAACAATTGGTTAATCAGCTGTGGTTCTCTTGAAATGAGCAGATGTGAAGTGGCTTTTGTTGTCCAGCATTTTGGAAAGACCTTCCTGCACCTTTACATGCTGGGACATGAGGTAAGGCTGGTGCTCACACAGTTGGCATTGTTCAGGAGAGCTTTTTGGGTCAACCTGCTTATGAGACTTGCTCTACTTCTACACCAAGCTGCTTCATGTCCAAGACACCCTCTAGGCATGCAGCCACCACCCCCTGCCCCTAGCCTGGCTGTAGCTGGTGAAAGGCCTCCACACTGAGCCCAGGGAGGGCTGAGCTTGGGGCTCAAGTGGAAGGGGCTGTCACCTGCCCAGCCTCCCCCATCCACCAGCTCTGCTTGCCTCCATCTCTCTGGAGGCCAGCAGGCTCCCACCCCTCACAGCCACTCGTGCTCACTGACAGCATAATCTCCTAGAAATCAAGAAAGCAGGATGACCTTGAGTGTTTTGTCCTGGCTCTGCACGGTGTCCATGAGCAGGTAGGAGCCCCTGATGTCGCAGAGCTTGTCGGAGGAGCCGTGTAGCACCAGGATGGGCAGGGTCAGCTTGGGCAGTGCTCGCTCGATTCTGGCTATGGCGTTCATCAGCTGGATGACAAAGGACACCTTCATGCCACCGTGGTACACCAGGGGATCAGATGTGTAAGACTCCATCTGGCAGGGAGAAAGGGGTGGGTTAAGATTAGCAATATTTCATGCATAAGAGAAAAAGCAGGTCAGGCTGGCAGTGAAGAGTCTTCCCTTGGCTTGCACAGTCATTCCCCACTCTCTCAGGACATCTGGCCATCAGTCAAGGGCAAGGTACTGGGGCTTACCAGCACTGCTCACACAACCTGACATGCTCTTTGCTGCATGTTTTCCTCTTACATCACTAGACAATATTCAAGCCAGAGCTCTTTGACAGGAGCTCCTGCAGGGAAACAACCAGTGTTGGACAAAGACCATTCCCACAGGGGCTCCTGCCTGCATTTTTCTCCTCTGCTGTGCCCTTCTGTCATTCCAATGTGATATCTTTTCTACAGAGGGTTCTTCAGACTGTGTTATTTGAAAGGCTGATGTTCTCCAGGCCAGTATCCTCTCTGCTGAGGACTCAAGTGTTCTATTTCCCCGTCTGGGGGTGGTGCCCATGACCTACACCTCCAGACAGCTGGCAGAGGTGGCTGCAAAGCCAAGGGCTCATCTCTGGCTGTAAAGCATGACAGACAAGGCAGCAAATGATGGTATTAGGTGGTAGGCAAAAAAAAGTAGTCAACAACTTGCTCAGCCAGATTGTGAGGGGATAAAAATGCTCAAGAGCTGGTACAGAAAGTTGCTAGGAAGGAGTAGTTACTGCAGCAGGCAAATCTACAGTAAATATTTGTATACTGTATGTGGAGACGGCCCACACAGACCCCACTATTGCAATATTTGCCAGAATGCTTTGATTATGGGCTGGTCTCTGGCACAGCCTCTACTTTCTCCCAACCCTGGCAGATGTTTATAGAAATGATGGTTATTTATAGGTTAGCTGAAAACAGTCTCCTCCTCTCCTCACAGGCACTGGGGTCTGTTCAAATTCTACCTTGAAGGCATTAGCTTGAGGTCCTTTTGCTTCTGCCTGTGCCTGCCTGAGGGGACCATGGGTAGGAGGTGACCCAACAGGCCACCCAAGGACACGTGGCCATGTGTAGGGGCAGCACAGGCAGGCACTGTAGGACAGAAAGGTTTTGGGGTGGATTCTATCTTCGATTCCCTGTGAGATGAGATTCTCAGGGTGGCAGAACATGGTGGGCCTTTCCCACCTGGATGCATTCACTTGCCAGAGGGTTTGAAGGCAGTTTCTCCTGTTGTCATCTCAAATGAGCTGGAGCACAATACACTGGAAATGGAGGTGGCAGTGAGGCACCCTGATGCTCACAAGTCTTTTCCCATCACTTTCTTACTTCCAGTCCCCACAATCTCCCACTGCTTGAATCCATGGTTCCTATCCCTACATACAGCAAGAGAAGGATGTGGGGGGAAATTTGGGACTATTTAGTGGCTGACACCATTCAGACCCAGCCCACAGTACTGAGGATGGTCCAGGGAGGGACAGCTGTACAGCCACTCCACTTTGTGTTGGACTGAAAAAATTCAAGTTGTCAAAGAACTCACTTAGGGATCCTTGGAAATGTTGATGTTTCTAGGATTTGATTAAGGCTATTGTTGTATTTTGGTGTCTGTGCAAGATTATGTCTGCTCTGAAGTGAGGGGTAATTTTTGGCAGGGAGACAAAGATAATCATCACAGCTCATCATATTAGGCTATTACACACACCATCTCCCTTTCAAAGAAGTATGTGCTTGCTGAAGGTCTGGAAAACTGCAGGCAACTGCAAAGATGAGACTGTGGTTAAGACATTGAGACATGGTAAACATCCTCTGCTCCTGCTAACAGCCCTGGGAAGCAGAGACCGAGCAGCTCACAGTCCTTTTGGCTCTGCATGGACCATCCCAGTGCCCAACCAGCTTGTTGGTGCAGAAATCTCCATTTGCATCTTTCATCCCCTGCACTGTTCAGCTGTACTTTCCCTGCTCTCCAAAGTCTTTCAAACAGGGCAAGAAGCTGCCTGTGTTTTGAAGAAATTGTTCCCTTGTGAATGTGCTCGTGGGAGAAGTTCAGCTTTGACTTTCAGAACACCAAGGGCCTGGTGGGGTGCAGCTCACTCTCCTGTTGGCAGCTGGGTCCACCCTGGTATGCTCAGCTAAACATGGTGACTCTCATCAGCTTTTTGAGCAAAAAAACGTGTGCATTGGCTACTTAGCAACTGCCTTCAGCCTAATCTGGACCTATGTCACAGTGCCATGCTAAAGCAACAGAGTTTTGAAATGGTTTTATTATTTTTTAGTTTGGTGGGTTTGTTTGGTTGGGTTTTTTTAGTTGAATGTAATTAATAAGAGATTTTGCAGCAGGGATTCAGGAGGGATGGGTGGATGGATTGACAGAAGGTCCCTTCCCATGGAGTAAAACAGTGTTGATGAATTCATGTGAGCTGGCTCCTGCCCCAGCCCCATAAATGCTACAAGAATGACCTGAAGGGTTTCTTTCTCTTGTGGTCTGAAAGAATGGGGATTTTTTAGCTACTGAGCAGCCAACAAATATTTTTGTGTAGATGATGGCAGGAGCAAAAAAAAAGACCAAATCCAGTCCCAACCCAACATGATCAGGAGTGCAGGAGCAGTATTCCTGTTTGTAGTCAGTGAACAGGAATCCTTGTCAGAGTAATGCTCAGTGCATGGGGTGAGTGCCAAGCAGCAGCTCTCTGGGGAAGGAGGAAAGAGAGGGAATGGGTTTTATGCTTTGCAGGCTACAATCTGCAAACCCTGCAAGCCCAAAACTGTTGTTGCTGCACCAAGCTCTGAGGTAGGGAGCAAGAACAGAAGGTGATCCCTGGAGAGCCTGTGACTGCTTCCAGACACTGCCAGGCAAAGGCTCTCCAGGGTCCCTCACAACAGCTGTTTTTATCTTTATGTAATTCCAAGACAGAAGCAACCATCAGGTTGCTGCATCACATTGACCTGTTTAGAGGTCTGCACCTCCTCTTGCAGCCCCATCCCATGTGGGCTTGGCAGGAACAAGGCTTGAATCCGGGGGACCATTCCACTAAGTCAACAGCAGCTAACAAAGATAACTGGGGTAAAGAGGCTCCTGTCACTGTGATGTCATCCCTCTTTGGAATAACAGGACTGGCTTTTAAGGTTGCTTCTTGCTCTCTTTTTTCTCTCTTATGTTTGGTACAGCAAACATCAAACAAACATCTCTGTATCATGCCATATTTCAATCCCCATAGCCTGAAGACAGCTTTCTGGGAACACAAACTCATTAGGAAATTCTTGGATGTTGTCCCAAAAATATTTCTAGTGAATAGAAAGCTGGTCTGGCAGGAGAGTATGTGTAAGATATAAATAATGGATGTTTCCAGCACATTGTGTGCTTTAAATCTGAGTGTCTTGAATCCAAAAGGAGGGTGGAGTGTGCTTAGAGGCAGGCAGAGGACCAAAATGCTGTCTTGTCTTCAGTGAGTGCCTGGCCCCTCAAATCCCGGTGTCTGAAGGGGGTCAGGAAAGTGCTTTCCATCACTACCCCAGCTGCTATGTCAGCTGTGTGCTCATGTGTAGGTGAGAAGGCAGCACAGCACACGGGGAGTCTCATTTGGAAAACATCTCCATTGTAGGCAGGCTCTAATGAAGCAGAGCTACACCTTTATCCACAGCAAAAGGCTCTCCCTTCCTCCATGGAGAGGGAAAGGGCAGAGCAAAACAACGCTCCAAGGAACCTTTAGACACTTGAAGCATCACAGAACAGACGAAGCAGCAGCAAATACGTGGTTAGAAAGACAACACAACAGGAATTATTATAAACTATGTCCAGTGGTTGCTGTGGTGACTCCTACCATCACCACAACATGGAAGGGCTCAGTCAATACTGTGTGCCAATTTCAGGAGCTCTCTGACACTTCCCGAAATGTATTATTATTCAGGATGTCCCTGCATCATCACCTTTCTCCTACAAAGCTATCGAGTGCAGCAGTTGCATCTTCCAGCAGAGGATCCAGGTCTTGGAGGTATATTTAAAACATCTTTAAATGTTTTAAATTGAAAACATCCTTTAAAGGCAGCTGCAGCAGAGTTCAGGTGTCACATAACGAATCAGAGCAGAAGCAAGTAAAGACCCACATGTCACAGACATGCTCACTCTTCAGGTAGGGAATAAAGCTCTCCAATTCCTCTCCCCCTCCAGAGCACTGATTGCTTTTATCCTCTAAATACAAATGTAGATGTGAAAACTTTCCTCTATGTCATTTTAGTGAATTGATTGTCTAATTTAAACGTTTTCCCTGAATTATATGCAACGAGTTATGGCAGCTGAATGCAATTAAGAACAGGTTTCTATAGCTAGATTGGAGTTCAGCCTTCTTCCCAGGCAGATACTTTGTGCAGCCTCATCTGGTACTTTGGAGCATATGTCACATGGTGCATCAGCGGATGCACATGATCTCACTCCACACTAGTCCTGTCTTCCTCAGCTCCTTGGATCTTTCCACCTCCAACACAGTGAAATCTTATGCTCTATTCAAGGATAAGTGAACTGAAAGTCATTGGAACAAAAACCCCTCTGGCAGTGCCAAGAAACAACCCTGAGCCTTGAGGCTATTCTGGGAAACTCTTTGCCTTCCAGTTTTCTGAATAAGTGAGCCAAAGATGTGGGATATGCTGAAGCCAAATGCACTGCACTCACACAGGTGCTGGCACTGTCTTTGACCCTGATCCTTTCAGCTTCAATTCTAATGCTGGTCAAGCTGCTTCCCCAGAAAAAGGCAATTTATTAATTCCTACATAAAGTATGAACCATTGCATGAACAGCAGGGAAAATTACAGCATCTGTCAGTGAGATGTGAGCATGCAGGACACAAGCGACCACTTTGCACCAGCAAAGCTCTTGAGACACCCTTGAGCACCATTTTCTATAATTCAAGAAAAAATGGTGCTTTCTGAAATGCACCAAGTTCTGGGTCTAGTCTAAGCACCTTCATTCACTTATGGTTTGTGATTATTTCCTCTCACTCCTCCCACAGTGGTGAGAAGGAAAAACCCTCGCTGGGTGGTGTTGCAGCAGTTGCAGCTACACCTGTTTGTGCAGGGATGGCATGGACAGGCTGACACACTTATCCCCAGGAGTGGGTGGGAGTGGGAAACCAGTCCCAGGCTATTGTGACACTATAAAAACTCAACCCCAGGACAGTTCCATGCACATTCACAGTGGTGGGGCTGGAGCTGTGTTCTTACAACAGCTGCTTCAATTCCTTAAAGTATTATTCTTGGGAGCAGCATGGATATATCATTTGTTTGGAAAGGCTGTAGCAGAGTCAGAGTGTGATCCAGAAGACCTTGGAACAAGTTCTTTGGTTCAAGCATGCTCTTCTGCTCTGCTTGAATGCATCTGGCATGATGTGATCCTGGTTTGGAAGCAGGAATACCAATCCCCAGGACTGCAGGGTTTTGCATGATTTCACTGCAAAGAGCAGGGGTGGAAAAGTTGACTTTAGCAGTGTGGTTGCTACCTGAGCTGGGTTTTGCTGCTGTGATGAGTGGTGGTGATGTAGCAGAGACAAAGATGTGGCTCCCACGTGCTTCCTCCTGCACCTGTAGCTCTCTGTCATGTCTGGTACCCAGAGCAGCTGTGGGTGCACCCCAGGGAGGAGCAGCTGGTTTCCCACAGCCTTCTGTGAGCAGTCAGTTCCACTGCCTTCAGAGATATGTCACCTTCCTACACCAGCACAGATTTTGCCCTCCTGATTCAGTGAAACACTTGTGGGTTTTTCTAAAAGAAAAATGGCAGGGCCAGGGCAAGATACATCAACTATGCAGTGAGTTAAAATGGCAGTAAGGTTCTCACCTCTTTCTTGTTCCGGGAAATTGCACTTGGATCTATGGACCCCAGTGATAGGTTTGGGAGCACAAAGTTGAGCACTTTTGCTGCAAAAACCTGTGGGAGAGGAAAGGAAGCAGTCAAAGAGCCAGTTAGAGGAAGAGAGGGAACATAAAGGCCCAAATCCTGAGCTGATGGAAATCAGTACAGGAGTTAAACAGTTGAGAATTGTCAGCTAACTCTGGAGAAAGATCTGTCCTATATTTAAACCATTTCTCTTAACGAGGAAAGTGTTTAAACTGCTCCTGGGAGCATGGAGTGGGTGTGCTAGACTGAAATGCTGTCAGCTGTCCGTCCACATGCAGCAGCACAACTTCATTGTACTGGGGCTTTTCCTCATTCTTCAGCTAATTTCTGA
This sequence comes from Geospiza fortis, assembly GCF_000277835.1. Lineage (NCBI taxonomy): Eukaryota > Metazoa > Chordata > Aves > Passeriformes > Thraupidae > Geospiza > Geospiza fortis. The sequence continues at coordinate 8,561,035 of NW_005054317.1, forward strand.
AAGGCCTTGGTTAAGTACTTTGATAGGAAAAAGTCATTTCCAGCTCTGAGAGGGCTGGGTTTCGGTGTTTTATTGCCCTCTCCTTGCTGCCACAGCTCTGATCTCAGGCTGCAGTGCATAAGTGATGCTGGGTGCCATTTGCAGCAGTTGCCTAGGCTGCACTCATTTTGATAAGCATATTCTCCAGGGAACCTGTAAATAAACAACAGCCAAGTGTGCATGCATTGCCTAAGGGAATCCATTGCTCACACATCTCCTGGGAACCACACACAAAAGCACTGAGCAGCCTAGGCTGGAAACTGCTGCTAGAAGAAAGGGTAACATCTTTTATTTCAATAGCACTACAAGCACATTGATACCAGAGTTCTGCTCTGATCTTTGATAGCTGCCTTTAATTAAGTGATCACTGCTTAAGTGAGAAAATACACAGTTAGTGTTCATTGGTCTGGTTTGTGGAGCTGTGGTGCTCACAGCTAACACTTGGAGGTAGGCTGTCCCCTATGCCCTCTGTTTCTGCAGATACCTAATCATTTCTGAAGCACTCCCTGGCACTTCAGATCACAGATGACACATGACGGATTAATTATGATATTAGAGGAATAACACAAGGTTGAAGTCAAAGTCATTGAGGAGTGAAAAGCAGTAAAGACTCGCAGCGGGTTTGGGAACACGTGTGTACCTTGGGGTAGACATGAGCAGGAACCAGTGTCACTGCCAGTACACTGAGCCCTTCACTGGCTATGACATTGTGCCAGCAAAGTTAATTTTTACTACATAACAATGCAGGTATGAGCTTATGATGATCCAAGAAGGAATGGGGCTTTTCTCATTTCATGTAAACTTGCAGCAGTGGTGATTTAAGCTCGTGTATCCTAGGCAGGATTATGGACTCTGAACCTGATGATTATCATCTCTGCTAAACTGAACAGAGTAAAGGAATCAAGCAACAACAACAACAACAGCAACAACAATAAAAATTAATATAGTATTTTCTTTCAGTTTGATTACACCTTAGGAAAAGTCCTTTGCAGGGTTACTGAGTGCAGATTCAGGCTGAAAGACAGTGAGCAAAGTGATGTCTGCTCAGGTTAGAAAGCAAAAGATCAGCAAGAGGTGAAAACACAAAAGGTAAAGAGAGAATATGGTGTAGTGAGTCCTTAAACAATAGGCTGAGGGTCAGTACAGGATTAAACACCAGGGAATATTTCCTAAGGGGTTGTCCTGCCCACCTGATTTCAAAGCATTCAATAGCAGAAATGTAGAGGGAGATGCTCTTTCACCCCTGCTCTGCCCTTTGCCAGCATATGTGACTCTTGTCTCTGCAGCCTTTGAAACTGCAAAGACTCAGAGCTGAATTTTGTCCAGGTCAGTTGAGAAGAAAACGGGGAAGGCAGCAAGGTCCCTCTCACTCAACTGGATTTGCAACTGGATGCTTCCATCAGGACGCAGGATTTATAGGGCACTGATGAAATTGTTTCTGCAAAGAGCAGCATTTGATCTTCCTGCACTGAGCCTGCAACGTGCTGTGCCTCTGCTGCTGCCAGGGCTGGCTCAGCAGCCAGGGAAGGTATTTCTGAGAGGGTCTGAAGGACCCAGTGTGTCATCTGGCTCGCTGTTATTGTTGTCTTGAGCCCTCATTTGTTCAGGCCAAGGTAAATTCTTGCTCAGCTGGAAACTTCCCCAGCAAAGGGATGAATGCAGTGGTCCTTGGGAAATGGCCCAGGGCTGAGAAGTCATACCAGTTCCAAGGGAAAACTAAGCCTTTGTTCCTCAGAAGCACAATCACCATGAAATGTTTCTTGACTCTCAGAGGAAAAAAACCACACAGCTTTATGGGAAAATGTGGCCTATGCAGGAATACTCTGCTTGTTTGCAATCCTTCCTCTTGCAAATACCTTTTCAACTCCCGAAATGATTTCAACTGAGTGTGACAGAACAGAGCTATTTCAGGCATAATTAATTTTTTATCAGTGTTGAGATGCAATAGATTTGAAAGAGAAAGCACTGACTGCTTTTGTAATACTGCATGTGAGAGACTTTCTAGGAAAGAGACCATATAAAAACCTCCAAAATACATCAGTTAGAGAAGAGGATTTCCTACCTAAATGATGCATCATTGCATTTATTTCTTGCACAGAAATAAAGCAACACCTGGTACAGATCTGCAACAAAGCAGACTACAGTAATGCTAGTTCCCACAGAACTGGTGAGTCCTTGTTTCAGAAAGGGTTTAGCATCTAGCAAAAGGTAAATCTACAGCAATTGTTCTCTATTTCCCTTGATTAGAAAGAAAAAGCTAACAGTCTCTCTCATATGCAGACTGTTTATTATTTTTTCTTAATAGTTATTCTTTTTTGCTTTCCCAGATAAGAAAAAGCAGGGACACTGGTGCTCACAGATGCCAGATGTAGCCTCATACAAAGAATCAGTAACCAGCCTCCTAAAACCAGACTTCGGTACTCTGGCTCCGATTTAAATAAGTTTACTTGGGCTGGATTACTTCAGAACTCACTTCTGCTCTTAAAATTAGCTAGGACTATGGGAAAGCAGTTAGAAGGAAAATATTGACTGGCATCCAGGTGGTGCAGATCTCAGCAGGGTTCTGCATCTTAAGGCTAGAGATCTTAATGCATTTTTTTCAGTGGAAAAGAGGTAATTAGAAAGCACCCTTTGGTGATTGTAATGATTTCTGAGGTCTGTAGATGGCTTTGGCTACAGCAGAAAGTGGGACAGGATTATACTGAAAGCTGAGGCAATTTGTCTCCTTCCTCACAGAAAAAAAAAAAAAGGAGAAATAGCTTAGAAGTAAATTAAAACAAGAAGCTAGCCCTAGGAGAAGTGTCTAAGGAGAGAGGATAAAGGAAGGAGTCCTGTGGGAATGAAAGGCTCTGTCCTTCGTGCTGGTTTAGCTGCTCCTTCCCTTTGCTTCCAGCTTCTTTTAGGATTGTTGTTTATTCTTTTTAGAATGCAAAAAGGAGGAGAGAACTGAGGCTCAGTTGCTTTGCAGAGCTTCCCTGGGGAAGGGCAAATTGGGCAATGCAACTGTGGATCAGAAGCAGCTCTGGAGGGCAGATGGAAATGGCAGGGGGATAAAGCCAAAATGCAAACCAAAAGAGATGGTCTGGACAAGAACCAGTTATGGTACCAGGCCAAATGGGATGCAGCTGGGGCACTGATGCTTTAGTGGGAGCCTCTTTTGAGGCTCATAAAGGATTTCTGGGACTGAGGAGCTCTAGCTCTGTTCAGAAATTGGTCATCCCCCAAATGCCAAAAATAACCCTGGCCTGACTTAGCCAGCAGCCTGTGTTGCAACTATACCAGACTCTGCATGAGTCAGGAAGAAAGCTGTAGGAGAGGAAGGGAAAGGACAGCATTGTGTGGGCTGCCACGGGGTGAGGTGAAGAAAGCACAGTCTGCTACCACCAGTACCCAACTCTTGCTTAAACAGGTTTTTCTGGACAGGTTCAGGATTCACTTCCCCTCTGAAAAGTAGGTGGAACTGTGGGGGAGGCACTTAGAAGAAAAGTATTGGCTGGCTCAGGGTGGCACAGATCTCAGCAGGGTTTTGCATTTCCAGGCCAGAGGTGTTAACACTTTTCCTTGTGCAGAAGAGCAAGGCGACCATGTGCAAGGTGTGTTTGCTCTTACCTTGATGGGAGTGGCGACTTCTGGGCTGGCTACCACTAAAGGAGAGATTAGCAGCATGCCTGAAAACTCACTGGGTCGCTCACTAGCTGTCAGAATGGAGATGGCTCCCCCCTGCAATGCAAAATAACAGCCCACAGCTTAATACAGGTGCCAACATCTTGTTTGTATAGTAATCCTGTTACTGGAAGGGGTTTAGTCCAAGCAAGCCATTACTTCTGCCCCACTGAGAGTGCAGTGGGGACAGCAAGGGAGGCTGGAGGAGTAGAAGCACTGGAAGTGTCTGGTTTTTGTGGGGGGAAGAGATCTGGTTTCTGTTCTCATGTCCCTCCTGTCACACAACTCAACTCTCCATGCAACGTCCATCAGCTCCCCAGGATGCCTTGTGTCCTCCTTACTTTAAAGGACTGAGAAGAAGAAAATGTCTGAAGTGGTAGTTCAGGTGGGACTTGAAAAATAAGTTGAGGTTTATCAGCCTGACAGACTGGCGCTGCATGGGGAAGGTGCCCTGAAGCTGGGCTTGCCCCGTGCTGTGCCACTGGTAACCCGGGCAACAGCAATGCTGCCACTGGCATGTGAAAATCATCACTAATTAATGGGAATTAAATATTCTCCTCTCCAGTGTCCCCAGCCCCACAGTACTGTGCCAAGGGCCTGGCAGCAAACCCCCAGCCCATGGTCTGGAGCTAAATGAGAGCCAGGCTGAGCCATCCCGCACGAGGACGGGCTGATGGTGAGGGGTGCTGATGGGAGGGATCCCGTGGGCTTGCTTGGGAAAGTTTGCAGAGGATTAGTTGCCAAGGGAAATATTTGGTGAACTTCCACACTTCTGGAGAACCAGGGGCTTGTTAAATGGAGCAGCAGCAAGAAGCATCTCAAAGGCTTCAGTGGGAAATTGCTCCTTGTTACACGGTGGCTTTGGAGCACGGGAGCCCTTCAGAGCATGCCATGCCTTCTTATGCCAGAACACTTCTTTATCTGAGCATGGGCTGAATCCCAAAGTACTCATTCATTTTCCTCTCCTCTGGGAAGGCAGGGAGGGCAGATCAATGACATCAGTGGGAATACTGTTAGCTTGAATAAAGGGATTTGGCCCGTGCTGTCAGAATCAGGCTTCAGATCTGTTCACCAAATCAGTGCCTTTGTTTTTGCAGCCTTAATCCCCGGTACATTTTCCTGTTAGGTTGTTTAACAGAATAAGGCTACAGGGTATTTTCATTCTTCATCCCCATGCTGCTCACAAAGCCTTGGAGGGCTTAACCTCCTGGTTACTGGTTAAAATGAAAGGGGAAACCCGATGCTGCAGGGAGCTGGTGAGCCTTACCACACAGCCACGGGAGTGAATGGTCGTGTTAAAAAGCAGGCTCCTCCTTGCAAATGGCTAATTAGGGTCATGGTAGGGGTAGAAAGTTAAGGACTGTCTTTACACAAGGCAGATCTCAGGGCTGTAGCATGCTGGCAAATCAATCAGTGAATGAAATGGAAGGGAAGGCTCTTTGCAGTTTTGTTTTCCTGCTGTGGAATGAGTTGTTTCCTGCCATCCCCATGAGTAGCACCAGGCTGTGACACATGTCCTGGGTGCTGCTGGGAGGGGTAGGGGATGGTGCTTACCATGGAGTGCCCCAGGATGAGAACAGGCAGTCTGGGGTGCTCCTTCTTCATGAGATCAATGTGCTGCAAGCTGTCCCTGATGAAGACGTGGAAATCTGAGACAACCATCCGATCACCCTCGCTCTGCCCGTGGCCAACTGCAGGGGAGGAGCAGAGCACACAGAGCACACAGATAAGTCACTGGAAGCACTGGTTACACTCAGAAAGGAACTGGCAGAAATAAACCTGTTGGACTGTTTTTCTGTCCTAAATTGACCTTCTCCTGCAGTCATCTCTCAACAGAAAAAGTGCTGCAGAAATGAAAACTGCACAGAGCTGTCAAGTGCCATACTGTCCATGACCTGACTTTTTAAAAAAACATCATAGAATCATAGAATGTTAAGGGATTGCAAGGGGCCTCTAAATTTGGACTTCTATTCCCCCATGTTTCTATCTGCTCTTCAAAACGAAGAGTACCAATTTACTTCTGGCAACTTCCACCATCAGGGTGGGGAAGGGCTGTCTTGCCTTGCTGATCCCAAGGTCACTGCATCCTGTGAAATGGGGATTTGCCTCAGAGATCACATGCTTTGGGTCTGGTGGCTCACCGTACAGCTGTAACTGCTGTGTAGCATCTCAGCCAGAAACAGAAAGATTCTGGACTAGATACAGTTGTTATAAACTTAATGGACCATGGACACTGCCTTTCCATGGCCTGAATGTGCACAAGCTTCACAGTCCTACTTTTTCTCATGATACCCTGCAGTGCTGGGTGGGCTGGAAACCTCCTCTGTGCGAGGTAAGGGGTCAAGGGATGGAGGTTGCAACAGCCTGCAGTGGGCAAGTATCCAGTGGCATCCTCCTCCTAAACAAGGGTTAATGCCAACTGTACCACACCTGGACACTGTTTCCTCACTCTGTGCCTGGCAATTATCTTGCCTAATGGAAGGGAAGGGGAAGATTAAAATGGGAGATGGTGAGTTGCCATGGGAACAGTGGCATCCCTGGCAGAGGTGGAGCCAGCATCACCACCAACACAGCCCCAGGCAATTTTGAGCTTGCAAAGGCTTGAGATTAATACCACCTTGGGGAAGCAGTTTGCATGCATACCTGACTACACATGCATGTTATTGCCTATCACAAATAGGATTTGTCCTTTGAAACAGCCCTTTGCTTGTTTCTGTTCCATGCAGGTTGTTAAGGAAAATTGTGAAGGGGAAAATGCATCCCACCCATACAGGTCAGGGTATAGGGGGTGTTAAACATCTCCCTCCTGCTGGGTGTCTCCTTAGGCCTTCTCCAGTGGGCACTGAGGCACATTTATAGACGCAAAGGGACAATGGCTTGTTAAAGGAGGTGAAGCTGATAATTGTTGACATGCTGGATGGTTCCCCTTGCAGTGATCAGCCAAGAAAAGCACCACTGACACAGCCGCAAAGGTAGTCAGTCACATCTGCTGGCAGTGGTCATACCAGTGGGAATCAGTAGGTCTCAACTTTCTTGTAAGCCACCCAAAAAATCACCCTGCAAATTAGGCAGAACTTCTAATAAAAATCTGGACTAAATTCACTCCATCTAGGAAAAACTGAACCTCAAACTTATTTTTTTGTCAGGTGGTCTCCATGGCTGGGTCTTTTGGCAGTGAAGGCTGCAATCAGCCACCCTGGCTGCCATAAAAACCCATACATGTCATGCTGATCAATTATAAATAAATATTACCAGTTCTACTTTCCATGCACACACTCCAATTCCTGCCAAAATATGGTGCAGCAAGCATCCTCCATGGATCAGTGACCAGAAACAAATCGAAGAGCAAATTAAAATACAAGTCATGATAATCTCCAGAAGTGAAACCATGTGTGTGGCTAGAGGAACTATTGACTTTAAACTTGTTTTTGTTACAGATGGAAAGTGAGCTTATTACATTTTTATACACATTCAGTCCACTCACTTTATGGTCCTCAAATGTGTTATCTGCCTACTATTCAACTCCAGATGTAGCAGGTTAATATCAGTTGAACAGTCCAGAGAGAGGAACATTTTCCCTAACAGAGCTCTGCACTTCAGTTTTTTATTTTCTCCAGTGCTGCCTCACTTGCTTCTAGTCTCTCCTTCTCTGCAGTGCTCAGGCAGCTGTGCAAGCAGAGACAGCAAACCCCCGTGGCCCAGGCCTGTCAATGGGCCATGACTCCTTGCTCTGGAACTGGGAGTCTTTGGCCTATTTTTGGATGAGACTGAGGGAGGTCTGGAAAGCCTCCTTGGCTCTCAGTGTGAAGAATTTCCCCTGCTCCTACCACATAACAGTGACACTGCTTATAACAGTCAAAGCAGTTATTGTGGAATCCAAGGAATACCTGTGCAATGCTGTGACAAATTCCTCTTCAAATTTTTCCAGGTTTTTTTATTAATAACTTAATGACCCCCCCTTTTAACCCCAGTTTCAAATACCAAACTCCTGTTCCCCACTCAGATGGTACAAAGCCTGAGCAGCAGTTTGTCTGCACATGTGGGACAGGAAAGCCATGCAAGTCTTTGCTTTGATACTCCCCCTGCCCCTTGCACAAGGTTAGCCAGGGGGCATTGCTAGCTCATGGTCTTTTATTTTACTATTTTCCATTCTTCCCCTCCAAGAAACCAAATTTGTTCCTCCAGTGAATGAGTATACTGCAAGTTTGAATTCCCCAGCTGACAAACTTCGGGGTGAGGAGCTAAGACCCCTTCTATTAGAGGAAAGATATTTGCACAACCAAACATCAATACAATCAAGAGTATTGATGTGTTTTTCTCTGATCTTTTACCTTTAGAGCTATTAAGAGTGAAAGGTCAGGTTCATCCTTGATGTAAAGCTATTATCTTTGGGCTTTGCTGGGAATGAATCTGCTGTAGTGATTCCACAGTGGCAGTGGCAAAACAGTGGGTGCAAGAGGAGTGGAACCACCTTCCCCTAGCAACTGGGACTACCCAGAGACTGCTCCACACCCAAGTGACACAACACCAAGGGTGACAACAGAGAAGTGTCCAAGAATCACAGCTCCATGAGTTCCTCATCCCAGCATTCTCACAGGGACCCCTGGTTTCAGCAGGGCAGTGTGAGGTGCAGTGCACAGAGCTGTGACTGCTGGTGCACATCCCCACAGCACCCAAAAGCTTTTAAATTGTTTCCCATCTATCTGTCCTCACACCCAGCTTGTGGTTCACTGCTAGTGCTGTGTTTGTGCAGTGGCTCAGTGATCATTTCAGGTTGTGTCTACTGACCTAATTGCAGGCACCCTTTCCACGAGTCTTTAAAACTGAGAATCAAAACCACATATTTTCAAGCTGCAAGTCTAGAATTAGGAGGTTTAAGCATCCATTTCCAAGCAAACACATCTCTGCAAAATAACATACTTTGCCCAATCAAAATCTGAATAAAGGCTGATCATCTGGCCCAGTATGTCACAGTTATTAAATTCTTCTCTTTATTTTCAGCATGAGCATGCTCAGACTGTGGCTCTGCCCCTGGAGTCAAGAACAACAAACAACTCAGTCAGTTCTGTCAGAGAGCATGGCTTCAGAGTGTGGTTCCACCTATGATTATAGATCCTCCAGAACTACACATCTCTCTGGATAAAATAATACTGACTGCCTGCACAGGCAGACAAAGCTGAGAGTGCAGGGATGGAGTATTTGAGGGTGTGAAGTCTCTGGGGAGTCAGTTATAACCATGTAAATATGACTCTGCCAGCATAACAGACCCTGTGACCCTGGAAATACATCTACAAGTCCCTTCATTCCTCAGATCCCATATTCTCTCATGCTGTGGGGCTTGCTTTTGAAAACTACTCCAAAGCAGCCAGGCTCTTCAGCTGACATTGGCTCCCACGCCTCAAAAACAGGTTACGTCCTGTTCAGATTGGAGATATCCTGAAAAACATGTAAATAAAAACCAGTCCAACTTGACACTCCTTTCCCTTCATTGAAAGCCAAATGGGAACTGCCTGAAGAAATGAGCAGCCCAGCTCTGGGCTTGTTGGGCAGACTCAGTCTGATCAGGGGACCTGGGCTGGGTCTCCACCAGCACGATGCTTTTTTGCTGGGGCTGTGGAGCCACATCAGAGCTGAAGAAATCCATCCTTAAATGCAGTAAAGGAGAGCAGCAGAGTATTAGGCAGAGACGAGAGCTTGGCAGAACCTGCCCCTGCTCACTGTGGGAGCCTCAGCCCTCAGAGGCACCCTGGGGATGGTGAGTGTGGCAGCACGCCCTGCCCACCCTCAGACACCTGCTCTGGTGCTGTTCTAAACACTAACTTTTACAGAAGCCACACACCATGCATATTTGTTTCTCTTTCCAAGTGCTCAACCCTCCTGACAAAAGTGGAGCCCGACCCTGGGTGCTCAGCAAGGAGGGAATTGGCCCTCTGACCTTCAGCAGGGACACTTTGCTATGGAAAATGAGGGGATGGGAATGCAGGTCAAATGTTGAGTTCAGCTATGGTGCTGTAAATTCACCAATTTCAGGGCAGCTCCTTAAAGCTTACAGTCATGGGAAAGCAGAAATTATGCACCATGTTGTTTTTTCAGCCTTTGCCCCCTATTTATTATTGAAAAGCCATAAAACAAAGACAGAGGACAGGAGAAATCTGCCTAGGGAACAGTAATTTTTCAGGAAGAATTTGTATCTTGGCTTTTCACATATTTTGGTGTTTCCAGCTTTGGGGGAAAGGGGATGGTTTGGATCCATTTTTATTGCAGTGAGAACACCACCACTGTAGGATGAGATGTTCTCCCCTGCCAGCCGATGGTAGAAACAATCAAGAGGAATGCAGAGCTTGACTCCTGCCTCAGGATTCATCAATACTGTCTGTTTTCCTCTCTAGAGGTATAACTCCAAGATTTTAGAGTGGGTGAATCAGGAACAGGCAGAGCCAGGGGTTAGGTCAGGAATTCCAGGCTAACCACTCTCTCAGCACAGAACGTTTTGAATTGCAATGGTACTAACAGAGGAGTGTCAGGAGTTTTCAGTGGTTAAAGGTGAAAAGTGCCACTGCTGTGAATTCAGTGATTCCCAGAAACAGCTGAGGAGCAGCTCTGGTACCTCAGAGCCCCACAGTGGAAAGAAATGTCTTAGTGATGGCAGAGGGGCCATCATTAGCAAGGCTTGGTGCTGGAGCGTTTGATTTAATAACCTGGAGCATGATGTGAGTCAATTCCCAAAGGGCTGTTGTAGGCCAGAAAAGGTGATTTTGCTGCTTTAGCACTGGCACTGCCACAGCAGTGGGCAGCAGACTGTGGTGTGCAGCAGAAGGATTTGTGTTAGAGCCCACAGCCAAGCTCAGGCTGATCCTCTTCTTTTACTGCCTTGTTCATCAATAAGCTTGTTGGAATCTGATAGGTTCATTTGAAGCAAATGCCCAAATGGCTTTTGGAAAAGAAGCTATTATGTGTTTATTAGCTTTTGGAAAGATTTTTTTTTTTCCTGAAGTCCTCTGCTTCTATTTTCTGCCCAAAATTGAAGATGGAATGGACATCTCACCAGTGTTGGACACTGTCACATGTGGGAAGGGGAGCCTACCTCACCCTTTTTTGTTCTCACCCCACCACAGGCCATGCTGCTGGTAAGAGACATGAGCATAGTTGTGTCCTGCTTGCTGTCTGGTTTAGGGAATAAAACACATAATTAGAAATTCTCATGGATGCTTTCCCTCTGCAGGTGACTCACGCAGAGGAACAATGCTGGGTCTGGAGCCCACAGGAGGGAGATGCCAGTGACAGAAATGTGGATGGTTCTCCTGGTGCACAAGATGTAATGTGCCAGCCTAAACCCTCACCCACGATCTCCCTGAGCCTGCAGCTGCTTGCTCAGGTGGGCACCTCACTGTGATGGCCCCAACCTATCCTGAGACCCCAGGGCCATGGGAAAGCACCACTTCAGCAGCTCATTTTATATCTAAACCCCACAGACAGGGAGACAGCAGCCCTTGCCTGCCTCTGCCCTTTACAAAATACATTCAGACTTGGAGATAAAACTTAGAGCACAAGATGCAGCAGATACAATTTCCCAGAGTGTTTCAGCTTTAGCAGCCAGTGCAGCAGTTAATGAAGCGTGTCACAAGGCTTTGCAGCTGATGCTTGTATTTATGAGCTCTACTGAAATTCCTCTGAGCAGGGAATGCTTCTTTAAATTTTTTCTTTTTTTACCAGCACTTGTACAGCACCAGCACCACAGGGCATCACCAGAGACCTTGGTCCAAGGTACAGCAAGATTTAAAAGCAATAATTAACTCCAAACCGAGGCTATAAGGCAGCATGGTTTTGCAGAGGAGGAGTTTGGAGAAAGCACATAAATGGAGAATTTGGGGGACACAATACACAAAGCAACACAGCAAATGTTATGTGAAGCCTTGATTTTCTGCTTGGTGACTTTTTAAGGTTTAATGAAAAAATTATTAATGAAATAGTAAACACTTCAAATTGTCATAACAGTTCACTACTTAAAAAACTATACTTGTTTTGTAATGATTTAAGTACACATCTTTTTCATCAAGTGAGCAAAGCTCATTAATTAAACATACTGAATTTCAAAGCTCTCAATGTTTAATTATTTGTTTGACAAGCAGTACATCTAATCCACCATTCAGACACACAAACAACTAAAACAACAGGAAGAATCTTCAAAGCAGGACAATCAACATCTGGAAAAGTCAGCAGACTGTGCCTGTATTGTCAGTAACACATAAAGCAAATGTTCCACTGGCAGAACAAATACACAGAGGAAGCACCTCAGAGATCATCCTGCTGATTCCTGCTCAACAAAGCATCTTTCTTGCCCTCAGAACAGACTTATCACAGTAAGGGAGCTTGTTTCTGTTTGATTTCCCCAATCTTCAACCAAACCAAGTCTGATGCACAGAGGGCACTAGGAAATTTCTGCCCTCCATCTGTACCTACTCCTCCTTTTGCTGCATGTGGAGAGCTTTGGCACCAGGACAGAGACACATGAGCCACAAGAGAGCAGGGTAAGCTCTCCTGGGATTTAGGACACAGGTCATGCTCCCTTGACTCTGATCAAGCTGCCCTCTGGGTCAGCTGCTGTGCTTATTTTACCTTGGAGCTGAATGTCTCAGGGTCCACCTGACTGAGCCTCAGCTGTGCACTCATCCTCTCCCACAGCTCTGGTTTCCACGGAACAAAGACCAGTTTGACACAAGCCTGTGGTCTTTCCCAGGAAGATTTCTTTCACATCAGATGGGAACCATTAGGAACTAAAAGGAGAAGACTCTCTCTCACCACCGCTTCCACTTTTATGTTCTTTGAGAACCTGAAATACAGCTCAACATATGCTTACCCTTACCAACATCTGGGTAATCCTGGGCACCCCTTCTTGAGCACCTCCAGCAGAGAAGCAGTGAACACACTGGGTTTTCCCACACAGGCACATTATACAACCACTAGATATGGTACCCAACAGAAGTACCTCTTCCCCTGGGTGTTTTATGTATGAAGCATGTAACTAACTAGTTACATGAACTAGTAAGAAGTGGAAGTTAAGAACTACCGGTGGATTCTGCCTCACTCTGACCAAAAAAGAGCCTTGTCCTGAAGGCACAAATCCATCAGCTTCCCTCTTCCTTTCCAAGGTTAGGAAAATAATTTTCCTTTCAGCATTTGCTGGGTAGTTTTTATTCACTTGCCTCACACAAAGAGTGCAGCAAACTGAAAGCATTCTCCTCCCACATCAGAGACACATTTGCAGAGATGAGATATTTTTAGAATAGTGCACACAGAGATATATTGTTTGTTGTCTTGGTTAGGGAAAAAAAGCAACAGTCAATTTTCTATACTAAAATTATTTGTGCCTTATTGCTAGGGAGCAGACAACCAGTCATCTTGCTAAAGCCATTTGAGATCTTTTCTGTACTCCAGAGATGACAAACAAAATGACCTGGTATGTATCAGAGCAGTCGTTAATTCTGGCTAACAAGGCAAACTGTTTCTGTCAATGTTGAGAGCCAATTCTTCCCTAATGGATACAAACATGGTTCTTTTGGCTTTAGAAGACTTGCCCATTTCTAATGCAGTTGCTGAATTTGGCTCTGAACTGCAGTTCCTTAAAAGTCTTCCTGGAACATTATGTTGCTCATGCAAACATGATGAAAAAACCCATCTGAGTGTTTGTGTTGCAAAAGAAGGAGCTGTATTTACAAACAGCAGTCACTGTGGCCAGGCTAGAAACCTGTGTCTCCTTCATCATGAGATGAAGGGGCCAAGGCAGTATGAAAACCTGCACATGTCATGGTCATGTCCCACACTTCCCACACTGCCTGCAGTGGGGCAGCTTTGTCATCCCTGTCACAAAATCAGGAAGCTGCTGTGGCGTGGCTGGTGAAGGCAAGGTCCATGAAAGAGGAATATGGAGCCCACATCCTCTTCCACAAAGCACACTCACAACAGTATTCCACTTTCTTCCTCAGGCCCTTCTGCAGTGCCACCTCCCAAGCCAGCCCTTAAGAACATAAAAGCAGAAGACAGCTGGCAGAAAAATCCTTTCCTACCAGGCTGCTGGGATCAATGGTTTGAAAACATTGCACAAAGCCCAGTGTGGATGGCTGAGTAGCTGTTAAGCTCCTCTGCAAAAGAGTTTCTTTTGCTGATGAATGAAATTATTCCTGTCTAATCTCTTCTCCTATGGGATGAAGATGACAACACAATATAAGTTATATAACCAGCAAAGCACAACTTACAGTGGCTCTAAGGAGTCAGAGACACTAACTAATCAAGCACTAAGGGATTTTATTTAGGGCCTATTATAATTTTTATAAGGCACTATAATTTTTAACTGTTATTCTTGCAGTTTTGCATTGAGATTTTGCTCTCTTTCATGAGGAGCACATATTTCCTGAAGAATTGGTGAGGTGACTTTATTTAGTATTGGAATTTGTCTTCAAAGGCTTATTTTGGCATGACATAGAACCAATGTCAATGCCCAGAACCACAGAAAAAATGCATGGACTTTGCTGGAGTTAATCCAGGGTCTCACAAGTTCATTTGATCTATATGCTGCTGATCTAAGAGCAGAGAAGAGCTTTTATTCTGCTCTCCACATAGGACTTGAGATATCACTAATGGTAGCTAGAGTTTCACCTTCAGTGGAAGAGGCAAGCAGCCAAGGGATCTCTCCCTTGGTATTTTATTTTAGCTTTAACAAATATATAATTTTCTTCTCTTGTTTCAATCCCAAAAATTAAAAAAAGAAGCGCAAGTTGTACTTTTTCCTAGCTGAAAACAAGGATGAAAATCTAATTGCATTAACTTTCTGTTATGCAGTTTTAAAACAGCTGGGACACCAATTCAAAATGTCAGGATTTTCAATGAAAAAGAAAATTTTTGGAGTGCTGGAGTGGAGCTGCACACTCCCCTTCCCCTTCCCTGCCCATTTATTCCAAAGCATGTGTGCTGCCTCTCCAACATGCACATGCTGCTAACTCCTAAATGACAGCTTGTTCAACTAGAAAACATTTCCACTTCTTTCCTTAACAAACTGCAAAATCCAGATGTGAGCCTTGCGTAGCTCTGTGCTCAACCAACAATCAAATCAATTAATTTTGGGAAAGACAGACCCAATTCTTCCCTGCCTACAGTAGCTTGGGCACCACAAAGAAAAGAAGATGAAAGCTGGATCATGTAAGAGCTCCCTTCATGCTGCTGAGGAATGTCTTGGGAGATGGACACAGCTTCCTTTCAAGCTCCCTTCAAAAGGTTCCTCTCCATGCAGACCACCCATTGGGGACCCACATCAATAACAACAACAACAACAAAAGAATTTAAAAGACTCATTTTTCATCCAATTTATTTACATGTTAAAATAAACACGAGTTCCCATCTAGAGCAAGGGCTCCCAGTGGGTTCTGTTTAGTCTGTGAGATTCTTGGCACCAGAGAACAGCATTTCTCTATTCCAAAGCAATCTTGGCACAGAATTGTTGGTTATATAATTTTTTTAAGCAACTGGCAAATGAATAATGATGTTTCTAAAAAGAGTGACTCGTGTTCTAGGATACCAGTAAGGTGTTTTACCAATTAATCTGCCAAAAGGTCATTAACAAACCTGAGATCTCAAGACCCTTCATTCAGGGTCAGCTCTCTCCATGGGTTGCACTTCCAGTTCTCAATCACCCTGTCCAAAGGGAGCTTTCTCACAGAGTTAAAAAGATTTTTGCTTCTCACTTCACTCCTTCCTATTGCCACATGGCAGTGCCACCCTCATTAGATGGGATTTGTCCCTGCTCCTGACAAGGCACGAAGGAAATACCACTCTCCCAGAGCCAATAGCTTTTTATACCCACTTTGCACAAGCTCAATGGGTGAGCAGCAGGTGGATTATTTGAAATAAGGGCAGGCTTTTTAAATTTTTTTTTAAGAAGGGTATCTCTGCACAGAGCCGTAGCTCACTCAAACTCTAACAGATCTGGGAGCAACACAATTAAGGAAAAAACCTCCTGATGAAGCTGGCCTGGCAGGGAGCATTCCTGGGTGGGTCAAGCCTGCCCAGTGTGCCAGAGCACAAATGCTGCCAGTTAGCTCATGGCTGGGTGGCATTTAGATGGTGCACGGGGGAAGTCACGGGGAGGTGGCAGGGCAGAAAATAGCTTCCCTAAATCTGTCTTGCAGCAAAGCTGTTGTCCTTTCCTGGTAGAGGTTGATTTCAAAGTTAGTGTTGTGGTTGTTTTTTACCACTTCATACCCTTTTCTCTGTATCTTTCCCCACTGCAACTCTGAAATTCTCCTCACTATATATATATTTACCAAAAAAACAGGATCAAACAGGCAGGTTATTGCTTTCTGTGCTCTATTACTCATTTCAAGCCATGGCTGGGTGACAGTAGGCAATGAATCCTGGCTGGCAGGTCTAGAGTTCAGTAAACAATGCACAGATACAAGTGTTGAGCTATTGAAGGTTACAGACCCAAATGCTGGTTTTGGGCTGCGAGAGCTACTTCACCATCAGCCAGCAAGGGTGTATTTGCAGCTCTGGGAGAGCTCTCTACAAAATCTGGGCAGGAGAGGTGCAAGGTGCATGAGAAGGCACAGGGCTGTAGCCAAAAGTGCAGGTGGTATCAGGCAGGGTCAGTTCACAAGCGTCCTCTGCCTCCTCTCCCTCCCCCAGCCCTCTGCTGAGCTGAGCATGAACTTGGCACCACCACGGGTCAGGCTGCCTGCTCTGCAGCATTCGAAAAACTGCCAGGATCTGTCAGCAGGCTTTGTCTTGGATAAATTCAGAACCAGAAAATAAATGTAGCATGGAGAATGTCAATTTTAAGAGATCTGGGTTGAGAGCATTAGTCTTTGTACCATCTACAATTCAGCACTTTTTTTTTTAACTTTATTTTGGTAGCTAAGCAAGAATTCTCAGATTAGAGAGTACTGCCAAGCCCTGAATAAATCCCAGCATTAGAGATGCTGTGGGTATAACAGCTCTCCCCATGAACTGAATCTGCAGACAGTATCTTCAGAGACATTAACCCTCGAGTGCCACAGGACAGGCTCTGCAGCATCAGTTTTGATGATCTGGGAAATCTCACCTTGTGGTCAGAACAGGTTTCTCCTATTCATGGAGCAATACTGATGAAGGGTGGAGTAAAGCACAGGCTTAGAATAACTTAGAATGGCTGATACAGTAACTTTCCTGCATTGTTGGTGAAGTGGTCAAGTTTCCAGGTGGAATCCTGAATTCAACCAAAGGATGTGTAACTACCAAACTAGTCAAGCAGCTTGTAATTATCTGACATCTGATTGGTTTTTTCCCCCTCCACAGCCCATTGCTTAGCAGCTCTGAAAGCACCTGCTCAGAATTTGGGTAGAAGGAAAAGCTATACAGGTGCAATTTAACCTTTCTTATTTTTCTGCCTCATCCCTTTCAATATTGGTGAGATATTTTATTTTAAGTTGCTCTATTCACTGGCTGAATCTTCCTCTCAGCCTGTGAAGAACCATTCACAGTGATGGCTTTGCATTCTTGGAGCTCAGGGCTCAGCTGCACGCTCCCTGGAAGTGGGTCAGCATCACATTCAGATGTTTTCATGAATAACCTGAGATACACTGAGGTGAAGTGTCATTCCTGAGAGCCAAGCCAAACCTGGGGCAGAGCCAAGTGGCAGTTTCCAAACACCTTCTTGCACAGCCTACTACAGTGCTACAGAATGAGCCACATCCTGGTCTGAGTCACACAGGACTGATCAATGGGGAGGGAACCTGCAAGAGACATCCACAGCTAGAACTGCAGCACTGCTGGAACATAACACAGGCCAGATTAAAGTGATGTGAAACCCAGGGAAGTCTTCAGAAATATAAGCAAAAGAGCTTTTCTAGTGTAGGTCACTAAAATTTGGCCACAGCTGGCACAGACAGGACATGCTGCCATCTGAGCACTGGCTGGTACTTACAGAAATGGGCTGATGAGTCCTTATTTGATGTCTTAGTACATTATGGAACCAAAATCCCCCCATAGCAGCTCTCCCTCACTGCCAGAATGCACAGAAGACTTCAAAGTGAACTTCACACACATCTTCAGGTAAAACTTCTTCCAGGTGGCCTTGGGTTTTGTAAGATCTTTTGCAATCCTCATTTTGTTATTCTGAAGAAGGCTCAAGGCCAAAAGGAGTGTTACTGGGAGGCTGGAGAATCTCATCTGGGTTGCAGAATGAACCAGAGGTTAACCAGATGTTTTGCTTTGCTTTACCAATGGCCTCCAAAGTGAAGAGGATTACACTGCCAGAGGCTTTCAATTATCAAGGTTAACTTCCTAAAATTCTGAAATAATTTTCCCAAAGCACCAGCTATGATTGTATAGCTCCCTATGCACTTTAAATGCTAAAATGATATTTTATTCTCTAAATAATAGTTCAAGATATGCAAGTTTTTTACTAAAATAGGAAAAAAGCCTTAAAACCTATGAGTCAAATCCTAGTCCTACTGAAGTTAGTGGCATTTAGCTACTGCCTTCAGAGGATGCAAGCATGTATTCTGTGTGCAGCAGCACAGAAGCAATTAAGGCTCAAGCAACTAAGAAATAAATCCCCAAACGACATAAGAATCACATGATAAACTTGGCTTTAAGTTAGAGGCATTCTGAAAGAAATGGGAGGCTGCTGGGCTGAGCTGGCACACAGGGACTGGCACCACCCCTGGAGGAGAGGGGGGCAAATCTGATCCCTCAGCTGATGTCTCAAAGAGGAAAGGAGAGGCAGAACCAGGAAGGGGCCATGGGATGTGTGGTACAGAAGTGAAAGACATCAGCTAATGACAGCAGTTTATGTTATTAATGCTCTGCCAGGCTCCCCAGACAACCAAAGGAGAAAGGCTCTGAACTAACATGTTGTGGGTAACTATGGATGGAGAAGAGAAAAACATTGGCATCCAGCCCTAATGTGGGCAGGAATACACTGGGACAAAAAATGAAGATCTTCAAAGAGTCACAGGGGCGAGAGCCTGGAACAGCCTGCTCAGCAGCAACAGTGTGTGCTGGCAACTAAACTTGGTTAAAAACTGATCTTTGACCACTTGTGAAGAAGACAGAGGATGCTGTTTGCAAGAACAAATGCCTAGATAATGCAAGGAGTGTCTTTCTGCCCCTGCTGCTAACAGGAGTATGTCTTATTAATAAAATGAATGCCCTGTTTTAACATTCAAAATGAAAGTGCAATAGGAGAAGCACTATTAAATTAAATCCACCAGACACTGCAGAACCAAATCTGTTTCTCTGCAACACTTGAACTTATTGAAGAGGGAAGAACCTGAATATGTGAATGAACAAAGGATTAATTTTCCTATTGTTCACTAATTATTTTCCTTCTGGGGCTTGTTGCTGCAATATGCACTCCTTTGGAGGCACTGATAGAGAACATTCTGTTTTTTAAAAAAAGCTCTACATATTTTGTTATTTAAAAAATTACTATTAGTTTTAGGACTTCTGAGAGTCCCTCAGAAGTTCCACTCACAGTCTGTAACAAATAGAGCTACTCCCAGGAAAATCAGCAGGGAGAAAATCCACCAGCTGGAATCAGAAATTCCAGCTCTGGAACAACATGCCACACTTTATGAATGAACAAATAAACAAACAATGAACACTGGAACTGCAAATTATGAAAAGGGGTATATGGGCTGCTTCTGCATCTTTATTTTGTCAAGTGGAGCTCTGGAACTCAAGAGCTTGGCCATGAAGGAACAGGAAGCTGTAGGAGGCTGATGCCTAGAAGGAGCCTGGAGCTGGTTTAGACCCTGCACCAGCTCCTGGCATTTCACACTGTGCCAACACACACAGTGTGGTAGGTTTGCCTGGAGGAGGCCAAGGGAGTCTGTTAATAGCAAGTCTTGGCGAAAAATAGGCTGAGTGTCACAGTTTTGATCAAAACACACAAATAAATGCAACTTAAGTGAGGTTTCCTGTGACTTCAGAAGGAGGTTATAAGGAAAAACCATTCTCTTATTGGAAGTTTTGGAAAGTTTTGTTGCTTTAGTGAATCATTTCCCCTATGATGGTTCTATGACTGTTTCCCCTATGATACTATGACTGTTC